>NC_136615.1:16552793-16900293 GCF_933228915.1 Telmatherina bonti | reverse complement strand
ATATGTATGTATAGGTTTTATATTGGTTTTATTAATGGATCTAAAAAATAGAGCATGAAAGAAGTTCTTTAAAGAAGCAATAAAAAAAAATTCATCCTTTATGTACAACAGTGGTTTATCGTGTAAATTGGGCGCCTGCTCTTTTCTTTCAGATTATATATAATCTGATGGAATATATATATATTGTTGTATATATATATATATATATATATATATATATATATATATTGTATGTATATATTGTTGTGTATATATATATATATATATATATATATATTAGAAAAGCTATCATTATAAATGCTAACTAATGCTTTAATTTCCTTCTACCATTTCGCAGATCACAATTATAAATAATTATAATGTATTTCATTCATTTATTGTGGATATATACCTGCATGAGCGCACTCTAAATCTAAGTGTAAAAAGCTTAAATTGTGTATGTTTTATACCATGTCTTTATACATTTATGCTGCTAATTTTTTTTCTCTTTTCTGCAATTTGTTAAAAAAAAAAAAAAAAGCAAGAAAATCTTAAATATTACTGTCATCCTAAGGAAATGAGAATCGAAAGAAACTTTTTTTTGTCATGATTTCTGCTCTGCCTTTACTGAGCTGCACTCTTCTCTGATCTGATTGCTGATTATCCTCACCTGTTCTGCCCTCTACTTAAACACCAGCTCTAGCTCTGCTCAGTGCAAGCTTGTGTGTCTTTTCCACAGCTTTCAGGCATTGTTCATGTGCCTGCCTCTGAGAGAAAAGCTGGTCTTGACCCTGTCTGTCCCCTACCACCGTCTTTGCTTTGTCCTTATTGGTACGAACTGATCAGCTGTTGCTGAACCCTTCCTGATTCTGACCCTGCCTGTTTCTTGCTTTCTTCTACTTGAGATTCTGGATTGTGGAGATTGTTTTCCCTGCTCTGGAGGACTGCTCTGAGGCTCCCTATTTCCCATCTCATGGTAAACATTCATTTCTTGGCCTCTCCATAATCATCTCAACCCTGTTCTTGGTTCATCTGTTTTGTTTTGTGTTTGACTTCCTGATGATCAGAGTAAGTGAGACCACCTTCAACACTTTTTTTTCTTTTCTTCAATAAATCTGTTTAAACTTCCTTGTTGACTGAAACCCTTGGCTTTCTTTTTTTTTTCTGCTTTAATGAAGCAAATGGACAACTTAGAACGGTGTCTTGTGAACATAACTTTGGGTTTCACTTTGTTGACCCCTGAACAATACAAGCTGAATTGATATACTTTCATCCAGTCATTACTTGTTATGTTGCTGAGAGGGATGTCGATGCAGACATGTCACTTCAAAGGGGCACCTTCCCAAAAGGAGCCATCACAGCAGAAACTAAATGATGGCATCGTCTCTGGTGTGTGGTAATAAAGCATCTGCTATCTTAATCTCCGCAAGAGAAAATTCTTAACATCAGTTATGACTGTTTCATGGAGTAGTTACTGTTTTCAGCCACCATTGATAAAGACAAACAAAAAGCAGAGATTGTGATGAAAAAAGTGGACAGGTTTAAGCTGTATAAAATATGGATGAGCCAATTCAAAGTTTGTAAGAATTTCCTTTAAAGTGACCGCCACCCGGTTCTGGCTCAAATTCTTCTGGTTTCAACATTTTTTTTTTTTTGTCAAATCACCAACATGCACGTTGATGCTGTTTTCTGTTTCTTGTCCAATGAATTCTCTGCTTTCTAAACAATTTCAAAGAGCAGTTTGAATGTATTACTAATGAAGTATTTCACTTCTGTACTCTAAACACTTGTTTCTGAGCTGACAAATTGACATTTACAGCAGCTTAAAACATTCAGTGATAACCTTGTGACATTTCAGGAAATGCAGCTGTGAATCTGAGTCATATCTGAAAAATTATCTGGAAAGGAAATGCTGCTCGCACAGTTTTGTGGTCAGTGTGTGAGGATGAGAGAAGTTGCACCAGAGTGGCTGAATTTGATCAAGATTGTAAACATGAACGAGTGTTTTGAAACAGGAAGTACTTCAGCCTAGATGTCAGAGCAAAACCTGGGGGAACAAAGCATCTGTATGAAGATATCAGGTTAGAATGTTTTATTTTGGCCATTTACTGTCAATTTGAAGTGACTTTTTGATTTTAAACTTTCTAAAGCTGGAATTTTGCTTTGGGAAGTTTGCTTTCCCTGTAACCTGAGCATGTTTTTACTCTTTCTCACAGTCACATGGAAGTAAGAATAACTGTCTTCATGGTGTCACTTAGCTGCAGCTGCTCGTCATAAGTCTCTTCTTTCATTTTTTTCCATGCTATTTCCATGCTGGAAGTTATTCTAACATAAACTGGGTAATTCATTTTTTTATCAATGAGCATGTTGATGATTTTACCCATGTTCATCAATTATTAGGTGTGTAATTACCTTACCATAAATCAGTAACGTTCTGTGTCCATTTGGTCTCTCCTAAATTCTCTCCTAATTCAGACCAAAGTCTGAATTAATTTGCCATAACCTGAAGACGAGTAATGATTTTGGCTTTTAATGCAAACATTTTCCAGTTTAAAAAGGGAAACTCTTTTTGTTTTAATCTCTGTAAATAGAGATCTGAATGTAAATATGCAGATTGTGAGCAAATTATAATTTGTGCCGTTCCAAACAGAAGTTTTCTTTGGGAGCTTCTTTACTAAAATCATCAGCAAAACCATCCCCGTTACGGTCTTGCCAGTGGATTTCCTGACAAAACAGCTGAAAATGAGATCTTGTGACGGTGATCGCCTTTCCAAGATTTTGTTGCAATTTTCAAAGTTGTCTGGAGACAAGATTTAAGTGCAGATGAAAACCTCTACCTTGTTCCACCCAATGCACAATTACTTTGTTGTTCTTCTGTTTCTGGAAGAATCTAATCAACCTTTAAATGAGCTTTATGTTTGCTTTTTATTTGGCCAGTATGTTTGTCCTATAACTATATGTAAAATATTTATATAGCAATTTTCAAGGCACATAAATCCCTTCAGACTGAATTTGTTAGTCATCCACAGCTCATTCATACCTAGTGACAGTAAGCTACACGTGTCGCCCCAACTACCCAGAGGCACACTGACGGAAACATGGCAGCCACATCAAAAGGCCTTCCGACCAAAACAGAACATTCATATAAACTAATACACACTCATACACCAGCAGTACCAACACTGGAGGCAAAGAAAGTAGAGGGTCTTATTCAAGGACAACAGCAGATTGACTGGGGGAGCAGGCTTTGAACCACCAACCATCTGGTCATTGGATGACGTGCTCTACTCCTCATTTAGTTTCTTTAGTCTGGCAGGGCTATTATAGTTTGGATTTACTGTAACTCTCTTTGGTTGACCTCTTTCATGAGCAAACAACAGTGTGATGAAATGAAAGAAAAGAGAGATAAATAAAAATCCACCAATGACTCTTTATGCCTGGCAGCTTGGTCCCTTGATCCCTGACAGTGACCTCAGTACTTTTATGTTTCTCACTTCTTCTTAAGGGAAGAGTATACAATCGTTGCTTGCAGGAAAATCAGTGCATAAAATCTTATAAACAAATGAGACTATCTAAATATTAGCTACAGTCATAGCACACTGTAGAACAGTGCCAAGGTCAGCAATGGGGCTAACTTGAAACTAGCAGACAACACTGGTGTGTTTTCTAATTCCTTAGACTTGGGACCGAATATAAGTGACTGAAAATCTCGAGGCTTTTAACTCATTCTTTCGGTTCTGCTACTGAGGATTGAGACTCTCATAATCATTAAAGTGGTCATGAGCAATATATCTTCAGGCTTTCTAAAGGTCTTTTAGGGTGTTTGCATTCATTTATTTTCCTTTGTTTTCTGAGAATTTTTGTTTGGTTGGTTTACTAAACCACTTAACACTGAGCTATGAATCAGTCTGCCAGACCTAACTCATGTTGGATGAGGCTATTTTTATGGCAAATTTTAAACAGTAGCACAAAGTGATATCCTTAAGATATCACTTAATATCCAGCAAAGATAAACTAAAATGCTGGGATATATCCAGCATTTTAGTTTATCTATTAACTGTTTGCTGAGGTCTCATCAGAAATATTAGATTTATTATTAGGATGACAGTCAAGAATAGATCTTTAAGGAAGAAAAATAGAAAGAAAAGGCTGGGCTAAGTCAAACGACAAACTCAGCTGGACTGAAAATTAGTGGGAACATGTCTTATAGAATGATAAATCCTACTCAGAGCCTGGACCGCAACATTACTTAAGCAACATGGGGTCATTTTGACAATGGGTGGAACAAAAGACCAGAGAACTATTCATGAAGACTATTTTAAGAAAATACAAGAACACTACTACGACACAGACTTTTTGAAGAATAAAGATGCTTCCATCAAACTGGACTCTTAAGTGCTTTTGAATTGTAGAAACTCCATTTTAGCCCCAATTACTGCATTTCCATTTATGCAGGTTTTCATAAATTGCTGTGCTCATTTCCCATTTCCATGTGATATGAAGAAACATAGGGTTACTTTTACACTGCACTGTTTTACATACTGTTTAATTTTATTTCTCCCACAGTTACATTTTCATGTGTTGAGAAACATGGAAAATTCAAAACAAAAAGATAAGTTTAATCAGCTGTATAATGATTAGGATCAGTCTTTATTCTTATCACTGAGCTCAGCTTTGATGCACAGCTCTTTACTCCTCCATTTTTCTGTTTCCTGAATGTAATTATCCTGTCAGTCATTTCCTCTCTTTTACCTGTAGACCTTGCTGCTCCGTTATATTTATTCATGTATGTCTTGATTGATACATGGTTTGAACATTCTTATTAGTGGCAGCTGTAAAAATTTCTTCATGGAACATTGACTTTATAATTATGACCGTGGATGCACGTTTAAAGCTGTGCAGTCATGGAAAAGTCATGTCTTACAATACAATACTGGAGAGGGAATAATGTTTGTTGTTTGCATCAGCTAGAATGAGCCGCTGTTGCACACACAGGATGGCTCCTTGACCCAGATGGAGGGAAAAAAAAGTATATTGAATCTGTGTGTGACTCACAGTTTAGTTTTTGATCTTCTAGTCTCACATGTGACGCAAGTCTAACGTCAATCAGTTGTTCTTGTTCAGATATGGATATTTCTGAAGCAGATAAATAATTTTACTTCATGGATCTTGAAAGAAATTAATGTCCACATGTAAGCTCTGTAGATTGCTTATGTCATGTATGAACACAAGTAAAGTCACTTATTAGCTAAGGAAGTGCATGTAAGGACAGATGTCTTTCCTCTGAAGCAACATTATGATGTTTTTACCTTTACAACCAGGGAATAAATCAAGGAAGTCAAGAAATTCCTAGTAGAACTTACTTCTATCGAGTACTTTATCTTTCAGGTTAAAATCTTTACTGACCATTGGATAGTTAGAGGACAAACATACTGATATGTTACAGAGCGTATGTACACCACCATCAGAGAATATGATTCAAACAATAAAGCAATGTGTTTTTTTTTTTTTGTAAAAATATGGAGTAGCTGCTGTTAAAGTGAACTTACAATAAAAAAAAGAAATAAAAAAAAAAGTCCAAGGATAAAAATGCTCATGTCAGGAAGTAAAAGAAGAAGACTGAGAGCAATAGTAATTCAAATAACCACTGGTTACAACCAAGGTATGCTGAATACCATCCCTGAGCACTCAACACATCTAAACTTGAAGCAGATGGACTCCAGCAAGAGAAAACCACACTGGGTGCGATACCTGTTTGCTAAGGACATGAGACTATGACTTTAGGTTCATCAACGTAGGACAATGGAAGACTAGAATGTAATGTTTCCTGGTCTGATTAATCTACATTTTAGCTGATATGATGGCAGGATTAGAATTAGGTATAAATAGCCTGAAAGCATAGATCAATCCTGCCTTGTATCAATGGTTCTGCTGGTGATTTAATGCTTTGTGATGTTTTATAGGCACATTTTTATGCTCTTCAGGATCAACTGAGCATCATTTAAACATCACAGCCTACTTGTGCTGGGTACTGCTGAAACCACGCTCCTCCTTGATGACTGCGGTGTTCCCATCTTTATGATGGTGCTTCTGCAAGGATAACATACACAAAATTTGAATTGTACATAAGACATTAAAACTATTCTTTATTAAAAATAAATCACTATAAACACTTTTATATTCTTAAAGGATCAAATGTTTCATTGTGTAAATGTAACCAAAGGCCAGCACTTATTCCCCGAATGACTCCATCTATTCCCAAACAACAGGGAATGCGTTGGATCACTGTGGATCTCTCTGACCTAGAGGCAATGGTTCCTCTTGTCAGCCATCATATCTTCCGTTGTGAAGTCTAGCAAACTGTGCCTAAATGCTGTAATGCTAAACATCTGCTTGCATTCCTCAACAGTCTGTTGGTGCTTTATTCCAGAAGCAGTGGGAGAAACAGGGGAGACTGCCAAAGCTGTCCTGCTTCAACATCTGGAAAGATGTCAGTTTCCACTGGTTCTGCTGCACTGTTCCATCTCTTCAGTCTTAAGATTTCCCAATGTGTTTCTTCAAACTTGATCCCAGTTTTATTAACACCACTTTTCTTCCCAGTGACAGAGAAAGGTGTTGGACTCTGATGCATGTAAGTGCAGAAGCCCATCTAAAAGGCTGTGGAGGAGGCTTTGTGGACACAAAGCCTTGGTCTTATGCCAAGGGTATTTCTGCTGCTGGCTGGCCGAGACCGACATTTTCTGTGATGGAGACACAAACCACTTGTGTGACCCAGCCTAGAGGTGGAATGCTGGAAAGTAGTAAATGACCCTTTAAAAAAGAATATAAATTCAAGAACCTTACAAAAATAACACAGCTATATTTCCAACTGGAGCAAAAATGTCAGACAAATGGAGGACAGACGACCAGAGATGCAGCAAGTCAAAGAATCTGGACAAACAAAATGAAGAAATATGAGCTGGAAGAAATAAATACACAATGTTCCATGCTGGAAATAGCAAGAAAAAAAAATGAAAGAAGAGACTGTTGTTATGACTAGCAGCTGCAGCAAAGTGACACCATGAAGACAGCTTTGAGATTGGGAATATGATTGGTTAATCCTTCTGGATGAGCCAAACCACTGCACCTTTCTGAAGGCTGGGGGAAACTTTGTTGAAGATGGTGAGTTAATTGAAGTGTCACTCCATTCCCAATTTGAATGACATCTGCTACAAATGAGAATCCCTGTTCCCTTCTCTCATACTGCTATACTCTGCATAAATGTGTCTTTGGAGGTCACTGCCTCTGAAAAACAGTTACTGGTCACTTAGTTCACACCAATATCTTAGTCACTCTCAGGCACAAAATGGTGGCTGGGTTTTATCTGCTTCCAGTAGGGTTGACTGACATGCATATTAGCTCCTTTCTCCCAAGGCTCTGAAAACACATCATATTTTCCACAACTTTCATTTTCTCTATTCAGATTGCAGCCACGTTGAGGTGTCTTGGTTGCATACTAATTGTGCAACGCTCACCTCTAGACATCTATGCAAAAAAAAAACAACTGTTTTTCACTGTCTGTGTCTCAATAAAAATGTCATTCAAGACAAGTAGCCCAACTGCAGAGATGCACTGTCATCTGTGGAGAACCTGTGGGGATGAAAACATGGACAAAATCTGATTGTTTGGGGACAAAATGTCCACAAGGTAATATAAACACAGCCTTTCTTCATCCGCAAACCTTGTAAATCCAGCTTGTGTTTCTAGCTGCCTCTGATATCCTGAATCCCGGCTGTTGTTTCTTTCTTTCCCCCTAATCTTTTGTTTCTTAGTTGAATTATCAAACCAGGCCTCTGGTGTTTTATTTATTTATTTACCTCTGATGGACATCAGAGGATTCTTCTGATGCAGCTCCTCTTATCTGCAAGAAAGAAAAAAAAAGATCACATATAATCAAAATATCAGAGTGACATTACTAAATACTTGAGATGTTTAATGAGATTTTAAATAACTGAGGGAAACAGCAAATCCATTTATAAAAAACTGAATTTATTTTTTCAAAGAACGTTCTTCTCAAATCAAAATGTTTGCATATTTATTTTCATTACATAATCAGATTACATATTTCATTCATTCTAATTCACTTTAAATATTTTGGGTCAGTTTTGGAAAAAAAAAAAACAGATTTCATATTACTAGGCCAAAACCTTTCAGTACAATGCTATGTATTGCACCACAAGTGATGATTTACCATAAATAGAGAAAAGGGAGAGTTATAAAATTTTCAGTGGCATAAATGCAGCTAATAAAGCTCATTCTCAAAAGAAGAATTCTTTAGCAAACAATTTCCTGCCAAATTGTTGATGAGAAAATTGAACAACAGGCTATTAAGCTTCAAATGACATAAAAAAAAAAATTAAAAAAAAAAAACGGGTATAAAGGAGTATTCTTGCACAGATTAAGCGCAACATACTGGCAAAGATTTTAAGAAAATAAAGGGGGGAAAAAAAAGAAAAACCAGCTGGTCTAACAAATTAATCCAAACTCTTCTATCCATTTACACGCATCTTTAAGTAATGTTCTTAAAAACAACAAGGGGAACAAAGCTAAAGTGAAAGACCTCACACAGCAACTGAGAGATCATTCCATTTAGTTTTCACAAAAGCCTCATCAAAAATGGTCTCCATGGAAGCATGGCTGTCAAGAAGATATACTTAATGGAAGGAAAGGGAGAATTGGCTGAGGTATGCCAAATGACACAAGAACTGGACTGAAACTCACTGGCAACAGGTCATATGGAGAGATGAATTCTCACTAGAGCACAGACCTTTATATGATTAAAGCAGTGTGGGATCTTTAAGACAGAAATCAGAACAAAAAGCATCCAATATCCAAAGTAGAGCTTTGGAAAGTCCTTCAAGGTGCCTGGAGAACTATTTTTGAAGATTACACAAAGAAATAGGAAGAAAACTTTGCTAAGATGGTTCAGTCAGTGTAGACTAATAATGCCGCTTAACCATAATTCTGAATTCTGAATTTCTTAATAATTTACAAGCTCATTTAGCCTTCTGTAATAAATACTATATACTGTATGTTTGTACACATTTTAACAAACCGCTGCACCTGTTTGAAATGTTGCTGGATGAGGACTTTTGCACAGGACTGCTGATGCATTTAGTCATTCAGCAAACCAGCAATACATCTACAGAGCATTGTCGGACAACAGATGGAGTACAAGTTATGAAAAGTGGATGAAGGTGGATTAGTTACAGATAACAGAGGCATGGAAACTTTTTACCAGATACCAAATTTTACCAAAAACCAGATGTCCGCAAGGTGCAAGTTGTCAGCCACTTTTAATATGAATATTAATGTAGAGAAGAAAAGCTTATTATGCGAACATCCCTGTGTCCTTCTGTCTATACCAGATTTCCAGCCTGATGTCAGCTTTGTCCACCAGCTTTTTGTTTTAGGAAAATATTTTAGGGAGAGTGAAAGAATGAGTGCAGAAGAGAAAAAAGGAAACCATGTAGAAGGTTGTGTTACAGGGAGTTTTTAAAGACATTGTTACACAAAGTCTCCAACCCTTCTAGTATCATCTCACACATGGTGTGTTTGTGTGTGTTGTGAGGGAAAAAAAGGAGAGGTTGTAGGGCCTGACAAAGGAATGTCTGAGTGAAATGAATGGCGGCTAAATCTGTCCATCAATAAGCAGCTTGGGCTTGTGCCACAACGGCCACATGCCTCCCTGCAGATGCAGCACTTAGAAAAAAGATACATCTGGATCTCAAATTCTAAGTGCAAATGTGTGTGTGTGTGTGCAAGCGTGCCTCTTGGTGCTTCTTCCAACAAGGATTAAACTCTCAGACATAGACTCATCTAATCACTGGTGGCCCAAATGGAGAGAGAAAATCCAATATCCTCCCAATGAAGCGCGATCCCATGCACACAGAGAAGTAAATATGCGCTGCAGAGCCTGGCGGCACGATTCTCCCTAATAACTGGGAAAAACATACGGCTACACAGTGGAGGAAGTTTTCTGATAATTAATGTCAAAGAAAATTATAATAAAAACAAAATCCAACACCACGTTTTGTGGAAATCAGCATAAGAGGGTTCAGTATAAAGCTTAACAAAGAGTTTTTATTTTTCCATTGAACATTCAGCCAGTTTTTGGTATTTGGCCCAACTAATAGTTATTGGGGAACTATTTTGATGGTACACAATCCCATTTCATACATGTTGAATTGTTTTTGGCATTTTTTGGAGGTCCAACTAAAGATTTAGAATAAATTATGTCTGGTATCAGTCTACTAATAATAAAGTTCTAAAAATGACATTCAAAATGAGGTCTAAATTGTCCATTTTGTGCAGATGAAACAATGGCTCATCCTTGAGTCATGCTTCTTTATGCGTTAACGATACACACATTGGTGTTAAGCAACTAAACAATCAATAAGAAACACACTCCTCTGAAAATGGGCATGCACAAGCACTAGACTGAAAAAAGAACTAATGCTAAAGTGAAGAAAAAGCAAAAAGCCTGGGGAACTGTAGCTCAAGAGCATTTTAAAGATCACATGGAGGTCTGGTTGCTTGTAGGAAGAATAAAGTTAATGTTTTGGAAGGGCCAAGTTAAAGTCCTGACCCTAATCTTCAAATCAAATCAAATCAAACTTTATTTGTATAGCACTTTTCGTGCTTAAAAACAATACAAAGTGCTTTACATTATAAAACAATTTACATCAAAATAGATAAAACACTAACACACATACACATCCCCTTTCACCCACCCACAACCACCCTCACCCATGCCCTATTTGCCCTGTAACAGTTAAAAGAAGATGAATGAATGGCCAGGTGCATTTGCACCAGATGTGCACCAGATAAGGAAACGGTATTCTCAGGGAGCCTCTACACAAAGGGCTACCCCCAACCAAGACCACCCAGGCCATCACCATGGGGGCCACCCGGGTCCGGGCAGACAGGACCCACGCCACAACCGTAAAGCTGCAGCGCTGGATCCCGACCCACCAGACAGGGACAGCCCCCACAGCAACACCCATGCAGTCAGAGCAGGGGCAGCCCTCGGCGAAGAGGACCCCGATGAGGAGAGAGCTGGAGTGATAACTAAACAAAAATAAAATCCATTAAAATAAAATAATAAAATCTATACTATGTAAATCAATATATAAAATATATAAATAAATAAATAAAATTAACTAAAAAGAAAGATAAATATGGGTTAATATAAGAATGTTAAAACTTAGTTATAAGCTAAACTAAAACGGTAGGTCTTGAGCTTTTTTTTAAAAACATCAACAGTCTCTGCAGCCCTGAGGCCCTCAGGCAGGCTGTTCCATAGGCGAGGCCCGTAATACTGAAATGTGGCCTCGCCATATGTTTTGGTACGAACTTTAGGAAGAACTAAAAGGCCGGTACCTGAGGACCTCAGGGTCTGCGAGGGTTCATACCTTAAAAACAGATCAGATAAATAAGAAGGCCCAAGACCATTAAGACATTTATAAACCACTAAAAGAACCTTAAAATCAATCCTGAATTGCACGGGGAGCCAATGCAGCGACTTTAAAACAGGTGTAATGTGTTCCCGCCCCCTGGTCCTTGTCAGAACTCGTGCCGCCGAGTTCTGCAGTAGTTGTAAACTAGAAATACTCTTTTTGGGAAGACCAGAGAGCAGGGCATTACAGTAGTCTAGTCTACTAGAAATAAAAGCATGCATTAGTACCTCCGTGCTGGCAAGAGAGAGAAATGGGCGGACTCTGGCGATGTTTTTGAGATGATAAAATCCTGTCTTTGTAACATTTCTGATATGTTGAATAAAATTCAGCTCAGAGTCAAAAATAACACCCAGATTTCGTACACACTGGGAGGATTTAAAACTCTGCAGTTTGCATGAAATGATCTCTCTCTTGTCTTCAGGACCGATGATTAAAACTTCAGTCTTAATCTTGTCAGAAATTGTGTGAAAGGACCACAGCGTTTCCACAATCTTCTTAAATAATACAGTTTTAATTGACCTACTACATAATGAACATGCGTCCACACACTGAACTGTATAAATGCAGAATATTTATTCAGTGAAACTGAGTTCCAATTCCCCATACACGGATATCTTAAAACTGAGGCAAATACAAGAAAAGAAAGAATCCAAGGCTATGCTGCACAAAATAACCTGGTTAACCTGGTTTAAATTCACTAACTAAATGATGACTACTTGTGTCAGAAGTGATTTCTTCTCTGTCAGAAGAAGATAGAAAATATGGAAATGAAGATATATCATTGTGAAGTGTGTGCATAGTCCATAAAGATACACATGTATGAGATACACAATCATAAAAACGGTCAAAGAAGATGTTTGTTGTGTGATGCTGCGGCAGCTCTGCTCATTCATGCCAGTATAGAACACAGTGAATTGAAGTGAAATTAGGAGAAATAGCAAAGAGGAAAGGCAAAGGAAGATGGAACAAATCTGACTTGGCTTTGATTGAATCCTGCAGCTAGTGGCCAGATACACCTGGGTTTCTCCGTTCATCTGAATCCAGATATTACCTCTGAATATTAAACATCACAGGCTTGTCAAGCTGTCTGCAGCGTGTCTGAGATAAGGTGGCGCTCCCTCAGATTGAGTTCAGTTTTTCTTTTTTTTCTTTTTTTCAAAGACACTGTTGTACCTTTCCAAATGATTATATGTAGATATCAGCCATGTGTGCGAAATTCCACGCGAAGATACAAGACCAAGAATCCACCGTGGCAAAGTGGTCTCATCAGGGTGAAAATGTTTCTATCAAGCATGAAAATAAGTATTAAATGCTAATACATGTACTTCCACCGAGGCACATCCACACACTCTGCTAAAATTTTCTTAACTTAAAAGCAGAAAGCTTATTACATTGTAATTGAAAAGACACATTAAAATGCACCAGTTTGTCTTTAATTGAATGATCATTGAATAAATGTTTTATTTTTATTGCTGCAACATAATTGTCACATTCATTCACTTATTATCCTATACACCCATGGCCACTCCCCCACCCAATCCCAACACTTTCAAATTTCTAAGATGGCAAATACATTAAAAACTTTATGGGAAAAAAAGATATCACAGATATTCACAAAGGGAAAACAGGATTTTTGTCATAGGTCCCTTTTAATATTTCTTGGAACCAAGACCAATGAAGTAGAACAAGAAATGTCCAGGCTTTCTCAAAAAGGAAAGTTTTAAGGCTCTTCTTAAATGTAGGGAAGGTTTTTGCTTCCTCAATCCAAACAGAGCTTTTTCCATAATAGAGAAACCTGATAACTTAATGCTCTGCCTCCCATTCTTCATTTATAAATTCCTAGAGCTACAAGTAAACCTGCAGACTTAGAGAAAAGTACTCTGTTGGAAACATACAGAGCTATGAGATCTATAAGATAAAATAGTGCTTGAAGACTTTGAAGAACTTGTATGTAAGGAGAATGATTTTAATCGTTTCTCAGGAGTCAACAGAAAGTCGGGGAGGAGAAGATAAAATTTGGAGAAAATAGATCCCTCATGTTAATTCTCTTCAGGACCCTCTCTGCAGCACTTTGACAGATGAAGGCTTTTCAGAAATATTCTTTTCTTCCAGTAATAAAATATGTCATTTGTGTGGGAGAAAGGAAATGCAGTCTTTCAATTGGTTTCAAAACAAATACATAGAATATTTTTCTTCATCAACTCAACTCAACTCAACTCTACCCAGTTTTATTAAAAGGTCCTTTTAAACAACCCAAACTGAAACTGTCATGAGGTTATGATTTGCTGTGTCCTTTGTTCCTGGTGTCCTGTTTTATTTTGTGGGCTGTTTACGTCTATAGTGGTAAAGATAAAAAAAACTCTGCTTACTGTAAGCCAAGGTATGCCATTCAGAGTGATTACACAGGTCATGTTTTTCTGGGGTCCAAACACAACAACCTCAGTCTTGTTTGAATTTAAATTATAAAATTCATCCAGTTGTTTTGATATGACCCACTGATTTGTTTAATCAGCTTCATGGATGTGTATAGCTGAGTATCATCTGTTTATCGATTTAAATTGATGCTATGTTGTCTGTTAATATTGTCAAAAGGAAACATGCATATGGCGAAAAGCATCTGCACAAGCAGCACCCTGAGGGACTCCATGACTGATACTGGTGTGCAAGAAAGACTTGTTCACAATAACAAATTGTAAATTGTCACATGATTATGATCTGAGCCAGCATAGTGTTGTTCCTTCAGCCCTAATAACAGTCTGTAACAGAATGTTGTGATCAATTACATCAAATATGGCACTGAGATCCAACAGGACAAGAACAGACAGGAATCCATTATCTGATGCTATAATATTATCTGCAACATTCAACAGTTCTGTTTCTATGATTTAGTCTGTATTTTGACTGTAGGTCTTCATATTAAAGCAAAAACTGGATATAGGTCTCTCTATTGTGACAAAATAAATCTGAATTATTTGAAACCTCTATTGCCTGACATAAGCAGAGAAGATTTCAGTTGTGCTACAGACACAGCATAATGTCTTTGCTTTCCCTTTCTGCGTCCTAAAATTTTGCTGGTGAGCTTGCCATCATTGTCCAGTTGCATGACCTAATTTTGGCTAAGCTTTTGCTGTCAGACAGATGGCCTCACATTTGCATCTAGAATACTTTGATATACCAAGGTCTTCGTGATTAACACAATGACTGCAAGCTGTCCAGGTCTCATGGCGGTGAAACAAGCCCAGATTTCCACCTTCTCCACCCTTCTTGCCAGTCAACATGGGATCTTTCTGTGGATATGCAAAGTTGTTTGCCAAGCATGACACACTGAATCATGACCAGAAATCTCCAGTTTGGTTTTGTTTGTCCAAAGAAAAATGCTCCAGAAGTGTTGCTGAAGACTTGGAGAAAACATATGACGTGTGATCATGTCTAAGGTTTCTTAGGTTGACTGTGGAGGATCTCACTTTCAGACTTAATGTGGTTCCCAGAGCTTCCAATAGTATAAAGAGTGGCACAGCTTTTAGTTATCAACTTCTTCTGTTAGGGAACTAGTTCCCAGTTTGGAGCCGGGAAACAGAACTGAGTTTGAACATAAGAGACTTTCCTCTAACAACGCTTCATTGTTTAAATTATGATCATCATATGCCTTGTAGGCCTTGGTTTCTCTCAGGTCATTGCTGACGGTTCTCGTCCTTGGCATGATGTTAACATACACCTAACTGATTCACACCAGCAAAATGACAAAACTACGGATGACAAAAAGATGATCAATTATTATTATTAAATATGTAGCTGCTATAGTAAGAGTGTATTTATACAAATAGTACACAACATTTATTTGGAGGGCAAAGAAATGTGAATTTCTTTTACTTTTTTTACTTAGGTTTTTTTTTTTTTTTTTTTTTGTAGTTGTATCAATCTAAGTCCGAGTAAATACTTGATTATTCTATATACCAGTTGGATATTTGTACACAATTTCCTATTGAATTTTAATGAGAAAACGTTTGCAAGCTTTGACTGGTTGTGTACACGGTACTTTGTAAGAAAAAACAGTATCACATCTGTATCATAGATAAAAAGAATCACATATGTGATAAATTGACAATAAATGTGCAAACTTTTGAAAATATTCTAAATGGCAAAAGCAAACTTTAAGTTATATTCTACAGAAAGTTCATGTTGATAATTCCTCAACCCTGCCTTAACCCTCTTCAATAAGTTTTCTTCTTTTAGATGTCTTCAGGAATAGTTGTCCAGGATTTAAAGGACTTTCCAAAGCTTTTCTTTGGATGTTGGCTTCCACTTTGTTCTGTTTTCTGTCAAGATGATCCCACACTGCTTTAGTTCTGTTGAGGCCAGTGATTTGGGTAGAGTTCATTACTATTACATCTTTTAAACAGTGATTTTTTTTTTTTTAATTTAACCTTTAAAGACCCAACCCATGAAAAAATGTTTAAAAAATTTTTGATTTTTTTTTTATATGAGGTCTTTATTTGTCCCTTAAACAAAATGTAAAAGAAAAAAATAATTTTTTTCAGTAATATTTACTATTTATTACCATTTAATATGTCAAAATTCATAGAGTATAATCTTGTGCTTTCTGGACAAAAAAACAGATTGTGTTTTGCAGGATTTTGAGTAAAGTTTTTACCATAAAGGGATGCCAAATGTTTCAGAAACTGTATGTATCATACATGTCATGCTGGATTCTTATAGGTTAAGCTTAGTTTAAAATGCTATACCTCAGCATTTTCTTCCATGTTCTTATTCATTTAGATCATCTTCTTAACAGCCGCCCTTCTATGTTGACTATTTTCATGCAATGACAAGATGAACTGAACTGAATATGATTCTCACATGAGAATCAGCACCTCCAAATCTGAGACCATGGTCCTCAGCCAGAATAGGGTGGATTGTCCTCTCCAGGTCGGGAGTCAGGTCCTGCCTCAAGTGGAGGAGTTTAAATATCTCGGGGTCTTGTTCACGAGTGAGGGAAGGATGGAGCGCGAGATCGACAGACGGATCAGTGCGGCGTCTGCAGTAATGCGGCCTCTGCGCCGGTCTGTCGTGGTGAAGAAGGAGCTGAGCCAGAAGGCGAAGCACTCGATTTACCAGTCGATCTACGTTCCTACTCTCACCTATGGACATGAGCTGTGGGTCGTGACCGAAAGAACGAGATCTCGTATACAGGCGGCTGAAATGAGTTTCCTCTGCAGGGTGGCCGGGCTCTCCCTTAGAGATAGGGTGAGGAGCTCGGTCATCCGGGAGGGGCTCAGAGTAGAGCCGCTCCTCCTCCGCATCGAGAGGAACCAGTTGAGGTGGCTCAGGCATCTGGTCAGCATGCCTCCTGGACGCCTCCCTGGTGAGGTTTTCCAGGCACGTCCCTCCGGGAGGAGACCCCAGGGGAGACCCAGGACACGCTGGAGGGATTATATCTCTTAGCTGGCCTGGGAACGCCTCGGGATCCCCCCCACAGATGGCAAATGTGGCTGGGGAGAGTGAAGTCTGGGCTTCCCTGCTTAGGCTGCTGTCCCCGCGACCCGACCCCGGATAAGCGGCATGAAGATGAAGATGAAGTTAAAGATGATCCACAGTGGGTTGTTTGCTTCCCCGATGTTCTATCCAACCATAGGATAACTATGTATGGGGTAAAACTGAATATTGGACTCATTGATAAAGATGACTTTGCTCCACTCTTCTGTGTTTCTCTCTTCACACACTTAAGACCTGCCTGTAGGAACCTGTTTTAAGGTTACTTGATGTCAGCCTACAGTTCTTGAGGGATGACTTTGCAATCATCCCCTTCAGTCCAAATTATTTTCGACATCTGCCAGACATTAGCATTGCTGTCCTTATAAGCATGATGATATGTGTTTGTGCAGGGATTGCATTTTTGTACACTCAAAGATGTAGATTTAAGAAAAATTTAAAAATTGTCATGGTCTAAGCTAATGTGGGACCACTAATTCTGGTCCTAATGGTTCTTTCTAAGTTGCTCATGAAGAGAATAAGCCTGGTTGGCCATGACTGCAACTCTCAGAATCAGAAACAGGAAATCTCTGAATTACAAGTACTCTTTGAATTGACATTCAGAACTGGGTGAAGCATCTTGCTTCCTTTAAGAATTCGTAATGTTTTTTGCTTGCTTGTTAAAATACATGATCTCATCTTTAGAAAACTGATTAAACAGAACATAGCCCAGAAAGACATATATTAGTGGAAAACACACACATATTCATACTGAATGTCGAACAAAAGGCAATTATTAAAACTACTATAAAAATGTGAGTGCTTCCATTAATGTTGTGGGAAGGTTGGAAAAACATCTGAAGTCATGCTAAGTTGACAAACATAGTAAATGAAAGTTAACCCTTACATACTGTTCATATTTTGTGACTTCATTGAATGATCTGGATCAAAAATGACCAAGAATTCTCTCATGTTAAGTAATTATACCAAATTCCACATCTCCTGAGAATGACGAGTGGATTTTTAATGTTTTACAACATTCATGTGTGGAGAAAAAAATCCACTATAGCACAGTATGATGTCCTATTTTACATAAAATATAAAAGTCATGATATATTTTACTGAATCTATAAATAATGTGAATATCTGGAGCTGTTGAATTTCTCATAAAACCATATTTAACCGCTGCAACCATTAAACACTGTCTTTATTGTTGTATAATATGGAATCATAATTATCTCATATTTTTGTTTAGATTTTCTTGCCTCTGGTGATCTTTATTTTAGTTATCAAACAAAGACAGAGATCAGAGAGAGAGGTGGTCTGTGCAAATGGCCTCAGGTGGGGACTGATACCTTGTCTAAGAGCTGAAGCCTCTGTATATGAGGTGATTGGTAAACCAGTTGAGCTAAACACCACCCCATAATTATCAACTTTAGTTAAAAATTGATCATTCACACAGAACAGAACAAAGAAGTTTTAATAATAAAATGGTTTTTTTTTTTATGAACTAGTTTATAGTTTTGCAGAACAGAGGCTGCATTCCTTTATGTTCCCTCTTTGCCTTGACTTCTTGTGTGAAGTGAAGATGAACACATTGTTTTCTGACATAAATAACTGCTTCCTGCCTGCTCTTTTCCATCAGTCATCTTCATCAAGTGGTGTAATCAAGGTTTTCTTCCACAGTGTCTTCCTACTCCTCCAAATTACTATCAACATCTTCATTTTACTGTCCATTACCGCCATGATGTCAGTCACCGAAATGGAAGCTTGTAGTCCTTTATAATGTTTTAAACCCCCTATCACAACCTTACTGTTATGACCCTAGATAAAGGATGTTCAGGGAAACAAGAGGTAACAACATTACATTAAGGAAAAACCCAGTTAGCAAACAAAAGTAGATTTATTTTTAGACCCACAGGCCACAACAAGTAGCCATGAGTGAGTGCAGGCACTCTTGGTGTTTTAACAAACAACCAACTAAAGACATAAACCAGAGCGTTCACCAAAGGAAGCAAAGCCCAACAACAGTTACTGAACACAGCAGGTCACAACACTCCAAAAGTCAAAACTCACAGGCAGATTCAGAGTGGCAACCTGTGGCACCAGGTCCAACCCCATCAATACGCATAATACAATAAACTCACCTCAAACTGATTCGGATGAATTCATTTGTTATCACATTGCAGGTGTTTGCAGATACAGATCTGGTACTTGAGTCACAATACCTTCAGACTTCTGCAAGTCATCTGTTTACTTTGTGTATTAAAGATGATCACTCATTTGCTGTTTCACAATAGTAGTGTGTTTTGGATCATCTGTCTTCCCCATGCTCCTTCAAAGACCTGCAGGTTTCCGTCTCACTGTGAACCCAGGCAAATGCCCAACTCTGTCACCGCCTTCCCACAAAAAAAAAGAAAAAGAAAAAGAATACACAGAAATATCATCTGCACATTTTCATTGCTGCAAGATTTCCTTAAATCACAATATTTCTTGATTTTAGGAAATCTTGAAGCGGATATTGACTTTACCAACTCTGGTAGATGCTATGTCAGTTTCAACAGATACAGCTCAAATTTGACCCAAGTCAGCATCAAAGTGCAAAAGTTTGGAGCATCTCACCAAAAGTGTAACTTTTTAAAATACTTACACTTTTCTGTATTCTGAATCATTTTAAGAAATGCCATCAAATTTCAGGCATAAATAATGATGTTTAGGATTTTTTTTTTTTTTTTTTATAGCTGTCGGATGTCAAAACAGGCCAAATTTGAATCAAAGAGTGTGTAAGGTTTAAGAGGACCTGCTGCAGGGATGACCCTTTCCCAGGAACTTATTCAATCAGGTATTCATGGTAGAATAACAAAAAGCAACACATCATTCTGAGTGTCAGTCACATGGCAGTCTCAAAGGATTTTTAGAACAAGAGATAAAGATTAATTATTAATTACCAACCAAACAGCAAAGCATGTCTGTAGTTGCATCATGCGGAGAAGATGTTAGTTGTATACGAAAGGGTCAGGTGCCATGTTAGGAATACCTGTAATAACATGCACATGACTTTTAACTTTGACAACAGCATAAACAACACATCAAAGCATGTGGATAATAAAAATGGCGGCATTACTGATTGTCCTTGAGCAGCCCAGACAAAGATTAGATTCAAATACTACAGAGCATGTGGAGAGGGCCAAATATGGCACTTCACAGATGTTGCCCGTCCAGTCTGGCTAAGCTTGACAGGATGTGTCAGATATAATGTGATAAACCACCCAGATCCCAGTGTGGTTAAAACAATTTAACCACTTCAACAAAATAATAATTTGTGCAAGCCTTTGTAAAGATATTTTGGTCTTCACTTAATCATAATAAATTATACGACTTAATACTGGTGGAGAAAAAGTCAATTTACAATATTTCATTTAAAGCACAATTATTCAAATATATATATATATATATATATATATATATATATATATATATATATATATATATATATATATATATATATATATATATATGTGTGTGTGTGTGTGTGTGTGTGTGTGTGTATATATACTTTCACAAAAGTATTTGGTGTTTTAGATCTTTGTATATGAATAACACAATCAAGAAACATCTGACTGGCCCCAAATATTTTTAAAATTGAATGAAAACATTTTATTTTCCCTAAACTTAAATCGCAATGATTCTTTCTTTCTTTTTTCTTTATTTCTTTATTTATCTTTTTTTTTTTGTTATTTTTAATCCTTTAAATATTTTTTTATATAAAAAAAAAAAATCCTACTATGTAATATTGCTATCTACAACAGGATACTGTTATTATTTATTGTTTTAATTTAATTATTTTACAACCAACATATTATGTATCTCCACTGACAAGAAGAACAGAAAGTTCTACAACAGATGTTATGCCCTGAGCATGTCTATCTGTCCAGCCCAGATGTCAGCATCATTGAGTCAGTCAGGTGTTATATGAGGAGACAGAAGTATCTGAAACAGTTTCAATTCGATGTGGCAGCTTCTTCAGGAACAACAACAGGAACAACCTGCTAACCAAATACCTTGAAAACCTGTGTGCAAGGAGAATTAGTCTCATTCTGACTGACTCCCAACATTAATACAGCCAATAATCTAATATTGTCTGTCTTTGGCAGCATTACTTAATGTGTAGCATATCTGTTATTCTTGTAGAGATAAAAACCTGATCATGACAGCAAAGGTTGTATATTTAGAAGACATCACAAGAAGAACAGAAACAGATTGTCCTGCCTATAAAAAAGGTTTGAGAAGGTTTTGCTGATGCTCCATCACCTAAGTGATATTTTCTCCCTTCGTTCTGATGGCACTTATGAAAAGGGCCCATGTAAATACAAACAGGCTGTCTACGATCAGCTCAGTAATTCATGTTTACAGCTATTTCTACAGCGTTTAGATCTATTGGCAGAATACAACATAATACTGATGGCATTTATGAAAATAAAGATAACTGTGTTGTAAAATGAGTTGTTTACACCTAAAAAATACTTTTCATGAGCCATTCTTGACCTTCTTGGATGCAATTTGCAATTTGTGCCACTAGATGTCCATTACACATACTGGATATAAACAATATCTATTAGCTGGTCCAAGTCATATGAAATTGTCATGTTTTACCCCAGCATCATGGCTTTGAACACCATGTTTTATTCATACAACAACTTCCTCTTATATCTGAGGGTTCACTTTCTCTGTAACAGTGTTTCCCACGGTTACAGACAGTAGCCTATAATAAAGAAGTGGTTGCACTCCACACTGTAGTATCTGTATTACTTCCCAGATTATGTATTTTCTCTTATTCACACTCAAAACAAAGAATTGGACACAGAATAACAGGTTAAATATTACACCATTAAATGAAAATAAGAACAACTTTTACTCCTTTTATGCACCGTCACATAGTTGTGATGCATTTCAGCTTAAGCCTGAGATAATTGCAGCTAGTTGAGCTCATGCTCAAGAACAAAATTTGATGAGAGTTGGGAGTCAGACATGAGAACACCTTAGAGAAGTGACTCATTTTTCAATAGAAGGAGCAAAAACCTTCGACAAATACCCATTTCCATATGGTTTGTGGCAACATAGATGAAGCCGGGTTAGAAGGAGCACACAAAGCTTCAAATACAGCTCGTCTTTGTGGGGGTCTTGATCTCCCGTATTTTTATTGCCAGTGCATTTCAACTCTGATAAAAAAAAAAAAAAAAAAGAATCCACTAACAGACTTTAGGCACATTTAACAATGCCAGATGATTTCCAAATATGTGGAAAAAACTTGATACATAAGAAAATATGAAATATGGGTATTAATTTGGTCTTACAATACGGCAGTGGCACCTAAATGGATAAATAAAAACAAGAATAATCACCACACTGCCTCATTATCAAAATACAATTTGCTAAATTGCTGTCCAAACATAAAAAAAACTATCTTTACATCAAACCATCTTATACAATAACATGTTACCCATGCAAAATTACAAAATATTTAAAATAAAATAAAAGTGTCCTACCTAGCACATGCAATGACATCCAACACACGTGCTCTCTTATTAGAGATATGTATATGTTGCAACAACAACACCAACATATACATTAAAATCAATATATTAAACAAAACTCAGTCCTTATAAAACAGGATTGTGCAGATTGCTTATCAAATAACATAGGATGGTTAACAATTTCTTTCCTTACCATTGGCATGTGCAATCTCCCCCCTTCCAGAGTACTTCCTGGAATTAGTTTCCCATGAGCACCTTAAACCAGGATATCACCTGTCTCAATACATGTATAGGCCCCCTGCTGTTCACAATCGGGATTAAATTTATAGATTTGTCTCACAGGCAATATTAGATTAAGTGGATTTTATAAACTATTTCTACACCACATACTCTGTTCTTTCCTTCCACCACCTGGTTACATAGATGAAAACTTTTATTATTTGTACATACTGATCTTTTTTTTTTACCTCCCGTGGGCTCACCATTTACAGGAGGAGCCGTGGGCGTCGGGTGCAATGTGAGCTGGGCGGTGGCAAGAGGCGGGGACCCTGGCGGTCTGATCATCGGCTGCAAAAACTGGGTCTAGGGATGTGGAATGTCACCTTGCTGGCGGGGAAGGAGCCTGAGCTTGTGCACAAGGTTGAGCGGTTCAGCTAGATATAGCTGGACTCACCTCGATGCATGACTTGGGCTCTGGAACCAGTTCCCTCGAGAGGGGTTGGACCTTCTTCCACTCTGGAGTTGTTCACGGTGAGAGGTGCCAAGCGGGTGTGGGCATTCTCATTAGCCTGTATGTTGGGGTTTACCCTGATGGACGAGAGGGTAGCTCCTTCCGCCTTTGGGTGGGGGGTCCTGACTGTTGTCGGTGCCTATGCACCAACAGCAGTTCAGACCCTTTATGGAGTCCTTGGAGGGAGTGTTGGAAGGTGCTCCCTCTGGGGACTCCCTTGTTCTGCTGGGGGACCTCAATGCTCACGTGGGCACTGACAGTGATTTGATTTGATTTGATTTGATTTGATTTGATTTGATTTGATTTAAATATACTTTGCTTCTGGACAGTTCCTGATCTGAATTAAAATGCATGATTGTAGAACAAAGCTACACAGCAGCCATAGTGCAGCACAACTATATCAGACAGATATCAGAAAAGTGTAACTTACTATGTTAACGGCTTTGATCTATTATCTTTTTCTAAATGTTTTTTTTTAATTTTTTTTATTAAAGATTAATTAGAAAATATCAAAATGGAAAATCTCAGAATTTTATTGAGCGTCAACTAGTGAGATTATGTTTTAGTATAGACAAGGGATGGACCAGGGACCAGGAACTCTGATCCTCCAGTTTTATATGTTTCCTTGCTTTGTCACGTGTGATTTAGATTAATAGTGACACATTAATCTAAAATGTAAATCTTGAGAACAAGATGATGGATCCATTTCATTTGAATCAGGTGTGTTGGACCAGTAACATGTCTAAAACATTCAGGAAAGTGGGCCTCAAAGGCTGCGCCTCCTTGATATAGACTTTTTATTTTGGGCTCTTGTAGCTCCATACCATAATATTCCCATATCTATGCATTACTGTTGGGAGAAAGCGTTCACCATGATGTTCCTGGCCAAGTTCACAATATAAATACTGAATTTCATCTGAAAAGTTCTTGATTCATATTTCAGAAAAGTCAATTTTTATAATAGAAGCCATTTCATTGGCTGCAGGACACACAGACTTGAGCATACATTCAGAAAAACTGGTAATAAAAGCGAGAACACAATCAAAAAGGATGTGGCACAAACATAAGCTGTAGCAACAAGATACACTGTGGCTACATACACATGTTCATTTTTGTGTAGAGAAGTGTATTGGGGGCCTGCGTTTTCCAAATAATTTCTCTAAAGTATTTATTTCAGTGGTTCATAATAGGATATACAATAATTATTAGTTTAGATTAAATTTGGAATAATTTGACCTTTAGGTGATTTTACACAGGAGTGTAGCCTCTTGTCTGTAATACTTATGAATGTGTCCAATTTAGCTATCTTTAAATACCATGAAATCATCCCTATCTTGCCTGTGACATTCAGCACGGCTGTGCTGTCAAATCAATACCTTCATAACGACGCCCTGGGAGGATTTCAGGCGCTGCAACATTGCAGCCAAACCCCCAGTTTTCTCAGATAAAATCTCAACTTATTTACGTGCTGCAACCCTGCTGTCATTTTCCCCAAGTTACATCATCAGCTGATGTGAAAGAGATGCTTCTACCATTTGGCCATGCAAAATTAATGAATGTAAACTTTTTTAATGGACTAATGTAGGTGTTTCTGTGTCTGCATTGTTTATAGGCCAGTGTACTGTGGAGGCAGGATTATAGCTCTGGAAATATGGAAATTGCAGAATGATTTAATGCAGAATGAAATGCTACATGTACAATTTCCAGCTAAAGACAAAACTCAGATGTTGGTGGGTGCCAGTATTTATTTATTTATTTAGCCTCTGATGTCCTTCCAGCTGCTGCTTGAAAAAACAGCTGAAGAAACTCACTCACTGTGGAATCTGTTTGTATCTAAGTTCAGGCATTTTAAGCTAACTCTGTGGTTTTCATAGAAGATGCTCAAACGCAAAATGTTGATAAATGCTTTAACCAAATCCCTCGGATGACTTTATTGTGTTAGACATTGAAAACTTATCATTCCCAACATCCTTGGTCACCACATTGTGTTGGGTCAAATCCCAGAAGACTTTAGCTATGTTTTTCTTTGTAATGTTGGGTTGGTCATTTCCCAAACTCGAGTGCAAGGACATCTCTAGGATTTAAAGACAAGGGAAGACAAACACAAAGTTGGGATACAAATGAAGTTACAATGACTAGACGCTGCTCTAGTCATTTCTTCTATCTCTTTAAGTGTCTGGCTCTGATTCTGCTGCCCCAACAGACTTATAGAACATCTGCAACATCTCAGTGCAGACCAAGCGGCAACCTAAACCTAGTACATAAAACTGCAGTTCCCCCTTCATCTGCTAGGGGTTGGCTCCAAAACAGAGCAAATCCCCATAGACTCCCATGTTAAAAAGGCCAACTTCACAGCAGAAATAAACATGTTTACAGCCTGGTTCAAAAATCCATTTTCGGTTTATAGATCAGGTTTACCTTCATGACAACTGTGGGGGGAGTGAATTTTTTTCTAACTCGCCCGTTTAAAAGTAATTAATCTCTGAGTTTGGCATATTTACGGGCGGTCTTTTGATTGACAGGTACAGATCTCTCACTTCAAGTCAGAAGAATGTAGAACAACTGCGGTTTTTGACCGGTTAACAACATGACTTAGCTTTAGCCCGCTTACCTCCGTTAGCTGGTTAGCTCCCATTTTCTCCGGGTTAGCTCGGTTAGCTTTTAGCTACAGAAAGCTCGGAGTTCGCTCAATGTCAATCATCCGTCATGACGCTCTCAGCTCCACCTCTTTGCCCATATTTGTATTTTCCGGGCAAGACGACGCGCATGACGCTGCCAACATGGTGACGGCAGGAACCGCCCACCGAGCTTCAATTCAGCTCTTCAGAAACCTATGGGTGATGTCACAGAGGCTCCATCCATCTTTTTATATACAGTCTATGGTGCAGACACTGAATGATCTTAGCTTCCTTGAGTCTACTTAGTCCTTTCTAGATGCTTCTGTGTTGCAATTCCCGCCTAGTTTGTTGTCAAAATAAAGTCCATGGTATCTGTAGCCCTCTACAACCTCTACCAGAATGTAAACAGTATAATGTTTACTCCAGCTCATCCTGAAGTCAACAATCATCTCTTTGTTTGTTTGTATATAAGATGCTAATAAAACCCCACAAATGCAGTCATCAGACTATTACTGCAGATAACAGGACTTTGCTTTGGAAGTCTGAGGTGTGCAGTGTGAAGAGAAATGGTGAGAGTACAGACCCTTGTGGTGCTCCAGCGCTGCTGACCACCATTTCACACACAACCTTTCAGTCTCACAAACTCTCAGTAGTGATAAGTCCAGGTACTTGTGGAGGCATCCACCTCAAATTTATGAAAAACTGATTTAAAGCAGATATAAAAACAACCTAAACTCAGAAAAAGAAGAAATTAATCCAGACCTTTGTCCACTTCTCTTTCCATCACAATCTCTCTGCTTTATTTTTATTGATTTGTCATATTTCAGTGGAAATAAGCCCTTAAAGGTGTTTGTCTTTTGACAGTGGACAGTGTCCAGCTATTATTTAAGTGTTTCTAGATACGGCCAAAGTTAACAAGGATCTATTACTGAGTGGCCAGCCTCCATGAACATGTGTTTCATTTTAGTATATTAAAGATCCCTGAATAAGTCATTGATCTCAAGTGATTGAGGGTATACCTGTGTTTCACATTATGTAATATACTGTATCACACATGACCTGACATGCGAGCTATTCCAACAGATTACAGAACACCCCATTGTAATGTTGTTTAAATAAAGTTGTGTTTATTTGATGTATGTCTATGGAATTATGTCAAGTATGACCACACAATAAAATATATTTTTGCACTCGTGACCTGTCCAGGTTGTTTTCTGCCTCTTGTCTGTTAATTGCTGAGATAGACTCCAGTTTCCCTGAATTGGACTAAGTCGTATAGAAAATGAATGAATGAATTCCCGACAAGGAGCCCTGTAGGAAGAAAATAAACATTTATTCCCAATAAGTAACTTCAGAGCACTAAAATCAATGGGATCTCCTAGCAATGCTGCAAAATGCTTAGAAAGCCATAACTCCCAACAGCTGCTGCAGTGTCAAAAAATTTTTTTGAACCACACAGAAAAAGTGAGTAAATTTTAAATTTTAGTTTAGGTTTTTATACGGCAATCAATGAAATACCTTGAAATGAGATATTTTAACCTAAAATTGTCTTTCTGGTGTGTACCAAGACCTCTATTCTGTTGTTTTATATATATATATATATATATATATATATATATATAGTTTTGTTTTTTGTTTTTTATTTATTTTCTGCTGAAAGAAAACATAGTGATCAAAAATAGTCACTTTCCTAATAAAAGTTAATATGGAGGTCACAAATTTATGTATGAATGATGAAAAAATCAGCCAGAACAAGCAAACAAATACACACTCACAACCTAGTTTAGAAACTTTCCTTCACACGTCGCACACACAGCAGAACTGTCAGGTAATGTGAGAAACCTGTACAAGGTATCATATTGTTTAGCCAACAGGACATCCTCTTTGAACCGCTCGGCTCACAGACATACTATTTTATTTGTCCTTATAATTCTGGCTTACTGCAGCTGACAAGTGTGATGTCCTTTACACACCGGCTGAGAGGGGGGAGAAAGTGCTGACATGGACACTTGTCCCATGAAATTCATGCCAGTGACAGGAATCTGCTGACGCTGCCAACTGTGTCAGGAGGAAATCTCAACAAAGAACTGAAATTAAATGCCGACAACTTCTTCTGTGCGTCCTGGAGTTACATCCCGGCTTTAATATTTCATACCTGCTTCCGTATCTTCCACATCTATTTATTGATGTCTGACCTTATGAGAACCACATTGAAAGAGCTGGTGAAATAGACAAAATAACAAAGTGTTCTTTCTTGGATCCTGACTTCTGAATTCTCCTCTTTTTGGTATTGCAAAAAGAAATTGGATTATTAACTCCATTAATCAAACAAATTAGTGAAAAACAAAGAAAAATTTTCAAATCATACTCTGGGAAGCCAGAATGTTTGCTTGTATAAAACAGTAATTTATTTTTTCTTGCATCACATCACTGAAGTCTTTATTCTTACTTGTAGTGTAAGATCTAAGAAGATCTGAAATTTGGGAAGTGGAATCAGTGTAGTTGTAATACTTTTATAGAAGGCAACCTTAAACACTTGAAAGAACAAGCAATATCCAGAATTAAATTAAATGAAACAATCAAAGCATTTAAAGAAACTGGACCCACCAGAAATATGGGTCACAATGTTGCCTGGAGTCTTGGATTGCACTCCTGAGATTTGACCCAAAGGAAGTTATGTAAAATTCATGCACAGTGTATATGAGCCATTATCTTCAATAGGCGCGAGCATTTCTAAACAGATCTGTCATGAAATATAAATGATAATGACAATCAATTAAAAATATATCTTAAAAAAAGGAATTCTGACTGATTAAGACTAATATGGGAATTTCTTGAAAACAAAATTAAACTAAAAAGATTCAGATTTAATTTTACTTCCGTTCAGTGTTTGTTGTGGTTTCCCCCTCAGGGTGTGGCACGCTTTTCATTTATTTCTCGTGATTGCATGACATCCTCAGTGTAGAGATGTGACCTTGGAGAGACTGTGGCATCTTGTTGCACTGCGGGTACATCACAGACATCCTCTTTATGTACCATATCCACTCATATGATGGCACAATGCAATGAAATTGTGACTTCAAAAGGAAATATGAAATACTATTCTCACCGAGCTTTCCTTTGTGTTTACAGACAGCTAACATGGGCGTGATGAAGATGAAGTTTTGGGAAGAATTCATCTTGACTCTTACCAAGATAAAACCCGGCCAAAGCCTGTTGATATCCAGAGATACAAACTGAAAGGCATTTTAAATATATTGTAAAATCAAACATTATTCTGTTCATTTACTATTGAGGATGTGTTGACTGCTAAATCAATCATTACATTCTCAAGTGTAATAAGTAAACATCAGTATGCCGGACAGATATCAAACTGAATCTCAAATTAAGTCAGCTAATTATTTTTTTCATATTGCTCCAACTTAATAGTACGAGTTGTTGCTGTGAAAGCTTTTAAACTTACCTTTAAGTCATTCTTTAATCAAACATATCACTGTCGAAAGCATTGATATTCTTATCACCTTGTTTTTCTTTGGTTACTTCTTAGAAGAGCTTAGCATGCTAACTAGGAAAGCCAAAAACCTTTTATGCCTGAGAGCCCTACCAACAGTGGTGGCCCTGCAGTGAAAAAACAAAGCTAATAAATTAAACTGTCCTCTCATCCAAGTCAACAGAAACCTGCGTTTGATGTAGGAGACTGCCAACACAAGGGACACCTGCAAACAACGATTCTGCAGTATGTCTGGGCTCCACTTTGGTTGTCTCAGTTCTGCATTTCCCCTGATAAAATACATGTCAGATAGCCCTTACTATGATACTGTTATGTAAACAGCTCGTGATCATAGGGATAAAAGATATAATCAAACTGTAATAACAATCTCATTACAGTGTTTTGGCATCTTTTAGGTCTTAAATTTCTTAAGTCTGCTGCTATCAATTTAAATTTTAATAGTATTTGACCATAAAAATGTGTCACAAAACAAAAAATATTTTATGTTTTCCAAATCAAAATAACCACTGTACATACGGGCATGAGTTATGAAAATACTGATTAATATTTCTAAGTGACACAAAAATAGGGGGAAAATGTATGTAAAGGCTACACTTGCTTGATCCAGTACTTTGTTCATTTCTCTTTACATTTTCACTTTCAATTGCTACTTTGTAATGTTTAATTTTAGGCACCTAAAACACATAGTGCAATAAAAATTTTGTTTAAAGGGGTGCTATTATGGTATTTCAAGTTTTCTGAGCTTTCTACAGTGTTGAATCCTCATCAGACATGTGAACGGCACCGTTTTTTATCACCTAAACGCATGTTTGAGTTTGAGTTTGAGTTCCAGCACTCTCTCCGTTCGGTTTCCATGGCAACGAAAAAACGTGTCATTTTAGAGAGTTTTTTCTACTTGGAAATCCTTGTGACGTCCCGGGGGATAAGGTTCGGTGATTGGTTACCTTCTACTGGTTAACAAGGGCATGTACAAATACATCAGGCGGGTGGAAAACGTCAGATACAGTTATTTCCAACGATGGCTGGTGAGTTTACCAAAGAGAGACATCCTGCTGCATTCGTTGCTGTGGGTTGCTGTTTTCCACTTCGTTTTCAGGGTCTGATTCAGGTTCCAACATGTAGGGCTGTATGCTATGTGTTGACATTGTATTTTGTTTTTTTATTGAGTTTATATTAGCCTAATCCTTCTGTTTATGAGATGTTACAATGACGGCGAAAGCAGGTGTGGTGCGCGCTCCCGATGTAGCGAAGTGGCGGGAGGCGGGGCTTCATGCGGAAGAGTCTGAATCCACTCGTTTTGCCCGCAGGCTGATCTGACAGCCTACGGAGAGGGTCGGTCTGAAGTAAATAAAGAGATTTGTGACAATAACTCGATCAATCCCAGCCCTTCTGGTCTCAGAAATAAAAATAAATTAGCCTGAAATGCACAAAATTGTTCCACTTTAAGGCTCAGAAAATATTTTAGCTCAGCTTGTAGGTGAGCTCAAATTTTCACTATGTTAAGAGTGAAAAAGGTGGCTACATAACCACTCAGCCCAGTAACAGACAAGGATGAAAGTAGTGCAGCAGAAAAATTTGGTTGTCAAAACCAAGAAAAGCTGAATGAATTACTGGAGATGGAAAGGGACAGGAAGTAAAAAGGACCTCAGTGTTGGGGTAATTGTTTCAAGAAATGTAAGAACATTCAAAAACTGAAACAAAGTATTTCCAAAAATACCAAAAAACTAGTTTAGCACATAAAGATTATGAGGACACCTCATATAAATATAAAATTTTTATTTATTTTAATAAGATGTGTGTTTGACTATAAGTCCACAAATTTCTCAACAAAGCACAGAACAGCAATATTTACGCTTTTAAAGGGGAAAACAAGAACTCGGATCACGTTCTTTAGTTACAAAAAGCATTTTAGCTAAAATATAAATTGAACCATTAGCCAACTGAGACCCTCCATCTTCACATGGTCTCAGGAAAGTCAGGCCTATGGGCATGTTTGAATGTCTGAATGACAGAAGACATGGATTTGAAGAGAATTGGTCAGTAGAAGCAAAGTATGAATATGAAAATGGCAAATGTTTCTCAGGGACCATGTTGTAATTGTTGCCTGTGCATGTAGGTGCTTTGTTTGTCTCTCTTCTGCACTCTCAACTCTCCCTGTATTAGTTGAGTTGCTTTGAAGGGGGGCTGACAGCAAAATGGATTAAATGGGGTTTGCTGACAGAATACATATCAAATCTGAGGGCATGCAATTGTGGGCTGCGGCATTTGCAAGGCTTATGACTTTTGCTGAGGCTGTGGATCCATCATGCCTCCCTTGCTCTCCTCTTCCCCTTGCTGTTCAGATGTGGAGGAAAGGAGGAGAAGAGGCAGAGGAAAGAGCTCTTGATCACTTGCTTTGTCTGAAGTGAGTCACCTTGCAAATATATGAATAGCAAATGCAGGAAAAGTAATCTGGTGGCGCACTGGTACATCCTCCCATTTGCATACCTGCCATCCCCTGTAGTTAGCTGCCACATTTCAGGACTTGGTACCTCACATCACAAAGGTATGCATATATTTTCCTCCTTTTTACCATACTTGTCTTTTTCTTTATTTGTCTTCTTTTCAATCCCGTCCATCTTTTCGCCTCTTCTTTTTATTTTTTCCCCTCTTCACCCTATCTTCTCCCCTCCGTCACATGTATCCCTTTTCCCTGTGCCTCCCTCAGACATCAGGGTGTATTACCCCCCACCCCTCCTGGCAGGATGCATGACAAGGGAGCAGGTGGAACGGAGAGCAAATGACAAATCTCCCTTTCTATCCCTGCCTGCATCTCTCTCTCTCTCACCATCGCTCACCCAATGTCCTGCCAGAGGCCCTCCTCAGCCTTCCTTCCTCCCTCTTCCCAACAGCTTCCCATCCTATCTGACCATATTGATATTTAAATCTGCCCAAACTGCATTCCACCTTCTCTGAAGGTCTTGCCAAACCACAGAGGGAGAAAAGTGGACTAATAATCCCACCCTGATTGTTAATCCACAGCTGGACATATAGAAATGACAGGGCATGCTATGCTCTGCAGATTCAAAGGTAGTCCAGACTGATAGCCTAGAATCTGTGATCAAATAAGCTTAAAGTGGTTAGTAAATGCTTCTGAGGATGTTAAAGCAATAAAATGAATTAACTCTATTTTTGTTCCTTGCTTCCCAAATGTCTGTGCACATTATGTGCACAGTTTTTTGTCTGTATGTACTTGCTTCTGCAGACACAGTCCCCAAAGAGACATAGCAAGAGAAAAAACACTGTTTATCTGTCTGTCATTGCTGTTATTGACATGGTCCCACATGACATGTGAGTGGAGCCAAAGCTTCACATCTGGCCATGAGCTATCATTATCTTTGCCTTCTTCTCTCTGATGAATCTGCCCTAGCTCCTTGCTGAGGAGTTGGGCTTTATTTAATGGGCTCTCTCAGCCGTGGTTTGCAAGGCGGAAGCTTCTTACAAACCCATTTAAAGAAGGGTCTATGGATTTCATGGCTCCCCGGGCACTCTCTCCTTCTTTCAATAAGGTGAAGTCCAAGGCTTTATCCATCCGTCAATGGGCCAGGGGAACAGTGGATGCAGCAGTTTTTAATCCCAGAGATGCCACTGTCCACTGTATGCTTGGCTGTTCTCTGATAGGAGCGCCTCCGTGCATGGCTCTCACCTGGCTCTATTGTTGCATAGATGGGGATAAAGTCTGCACACCTTAGACACTGCCTGCAGACAGAAACAAAGATAAGAGGATGGAGCGACAGGGGGGAAAAAAGGATGCAGATTCAGATGTTTCTGAAGTACATATGGCATGTCCATGCATTCATTTACAGGCTGCACAAATGCAGCCTGAATTGCATTTACAGTCATTTAACAGAAAAAAATTTAACCTTTTGCGTCAGCCTGGGGTTACACATGAACATTGAGAAGAATCTGTGACACAGGAGAACACAATTACAATGGAATGATATCTGATATACAATGAAATTATGGGTTGAAATGATTTAGCCTGGGCCAGAAAACATCGGACGAATTCACTTAAACTGGATTGGACATCGTAATGGTTAAAATAAATACAACTTACACCAAATAAAGGCTGACAAAATTTTATTTATCCCACAACAGAAATATCAGCTTTTCTTTCACTTAATAATGACCTGTTCACACTTTAAACTTGAAAAGCACTCGGAGAGCGCAAACCTCCACCAAGGCCTTTAAAAAAATTCCTGGATCCAAACGGTGATCCAGATCACCACCAAAATTAAATCAATTCTTTCTTTACACATTTCCAACCACTCCTGAGAATTTCCTACAAATCCGTCCATAACGTTTTGAAGTTATATTGAACACAAATAGACAAACAGATAAATGCTGGGTAAAAATTATTGATGAAAATCAATTGTATCAACCCATGGAGGTCTGGATTTGGAGTTATACTCAAAATGAAAGTGGGAAAACACACTACAGGTTGATCCAACTTTGATATAATGTCCTTTAAACAATTCAAAATGAGGCTCAGTAGTGTGTGTGTCCTCTGCGTGCCTGTATGACCTCCCTACAACGCCTGGGCATGCACCTAATGAGGCAGCGAATGTTCTCCTGAGGGATCTCCTTCCACACCTGGACTAAAGCTTTGCCAACTCCTGGACAGTCTTTGGTGCAACTTGGTGCTGGTGGATGGAGCGAGACATGATGTCCCAGATGTGCTCAACTGGATTCAGGTCTGGTAAACGGGTGGGCCAGTCCATAACATCCATGCCTTTGAGTTGCAGGAACTGCTGACACACTCCAGCCACATGAGGTCTAGCATTGTCTTGCATTAGGAGGAACCCAGGGCCAACTGCACCAGCATATGGTCCCACAAGGAGTCTGAGGATCTCATCTCTGTACCTAATGGCAGTCAGGCTACCTCTGGCGAGCACATGGAGGGCTGTGCGGCCCTCCAAAGAAATGCCACCCCACACCAGTACTGACCCACTGCCAAACTGGTCATGATGGAGGATGTTGCAGGCAGCAGAAAGTTCTCCACGGCGTCTCCAGACTCTGTCCCATGTGCTCTGTGTGAACCTGCTTTTCATCTGTGAAGAGTACAGGGCACCAGTGGCGAATTTGCCAATCTTGGTGTTGGACTGTAAGCACAACCCCCACCTGTGTACGTCAGGCCCTCATACCACCCTCATGGAGTCTGTTTCTGACTGTTCAAGCAAACACATGCACATTTGTGGCCTGCTGGAGCTCATTTTGCAGGGCTCTGGCAGTGCTCCTCCTGTTCCTCCTTGCACAAAGAAGGAGGTAGCGGTCCTGCTGCTGGGTTGTTGTCGTCCCAAGGCCTCCTCCACGTCTCATGATGTACTGGCCTGTCTCCTGGTAGCACCTCCATGCTCTGGACACTACACTGACAGACACAGCAAACCTTCTTGTCACAGCTCACATTGATGCCATCCTGGATGAGCTGCACTACCTGAGCCACTTGTGTGGGTTGTAGACTCCGTCTCATGCTACCACTAGAGTGAAAGCACTGCCAGCATTCAAAAGTGACCAAAACATCAAGCCAGAAAGCATCGGAACTGAGAAGTGGTCTGTGGTCACCAATTGCAGAACCACTCCTTTATTGGGTGTGTCTTGCCAATTGTCTATCATTTCCACCTGTTGTCTATTCCATTTGCACAACAGCATGTGAAATTGATTGTCAATCAGTGTTGCTTCCTAAGTGGACAGTTTGATTTCACAGAAGGGTGGTTGACTTGGAGTTACATTGTGTTGTAAGTGTTCCCTTTTTTTTTTTTTGAGCAGCTACATATAGAGATATGTGAAGATTCAGTTAGCTTGATCCAAATAAAATGTTGTATATTCTACTTTCTTTTTTTCCTTTTTTGCCCTTTGATAAATGATGAGTGAGAAACATCAACAGCTTTTCAAAAATAAAAGTATTTTCTATTTTCAGTCTCTTGATTGTGCCCCAGAGAACTGCAGGGCAGTAGTTAATGGCATTATCAGAGGCAATCACTTCACTGAGGTCAGACAATATGGACTTGAAAGCCATAAAATTCCTCACAATGAGAAATTATCCACTAGTGCATGGACACATATACACACAGAGGCCCACTGGTTTGCTCTCACAATGGTAATACTGTTGTACAATTTAGAAAAAAAAAACATACAGTGCTTTGTAAAGAACTATGCTTTTAATACTTTCATCAATAGAAAGCAGAATATTGCAGATAAAAGAGGGAGAATGTTTGTGATGTTTAGCTTTCCTTTTGTCAGTTTTTTCTGCAAACTGAAAAACCTCAACAACCTCGTAGAAGTATTTCCATTAAACTTTGCATCACTTGACTGTATTATTATGATGAGCAGAAGGTTTGAAATGAAACAGTATTACTAAAGAAACTACTTGAAAATGAATAAAATTCTAATATAATGCTAGAACGCCATCATTTGTTTTCCAAACTGTGGTATTTTGTTCCAATCTTCTCTCTGACTTACTTGATATTGAAATGATCTTTAATGGGCATTTATCTGTCTACCCTTAGTTTAGATGGCTGATCTGGGGGTATTAAAGGCTATCCAACAAAAGTAAATGTAAGTGTAGTGTACACATTTTTGTTCAGTTTTCCACAAAGTGAAAATCAACTTGTGGTGCTTGACCAGGCTGCAATTTGCCTATGTTTTTGAAAGCCTCTCATGCTTAATAGAAGTTACACAAACATGCTCTCAGACAAACGATGAAAAACACTCATCCAAACGACTTCAGTCTCAGTGTTGCCTTTTCTTGGTAAAAGAAATACACCAATTACATATGAAAACACACACAGGAGCAAATCCAGAAACTTTGACTGATTGTTGAGATTTTGCTGCTACAATCCTGTTTATACAATGGTAAAAACAAATGGAAAATGAAAATCCAATAATTTACATATTTTGCTCAACTGCTATGATTTATTTCCTGCATTACTGTGGCTATGATACTTTAATGACAAAAATTACTGCAGTTGTAATAAAGTTGTAATAAAGATAATAGTTTCTTGTCAAGTCTTTTTTCAGTCAAAGAAGACATAAAACATTAAGAGAAGCACTGCAGCAGGTAAAAGTGAAGGCATGGCCCAGATGTACCCATTTGTTTGCATCAGGTCTGAGTGCAAAGATTGCTCCTATTTCAACACCATCAGCACCAGACAAGCAGTCATCCCCGTTCAGCCATGAGGAAAGGGGGGGTGAGCATGAATGACAGAGCCAGAGCCATTCCTTCAGTCCTTTAAAAAGGTGGTGATACATGCAGTGATAACATCTACAGATTTGAAAATCACAACCAGTGAAGCTGTTGACTGGCTATGCAAATGGCAGCATGTTTTGTTTAGGCAGAAAAACTGATTCAACACATATGCAACTGTAAATTTTTAAAAAAAAATCTGGATAAGTACTGATTTATATTTTATGTTTTTGACATGATACAGTGAAATTATGGCATATTTTCTCCTGAAACGCAGGCCAAGCTGAATATATGTCAATAATTCTGTATGCGAGGAAGGCACAAAGCTAAATGCTAAATAAATAGCATTATATTTGCTATGCTAAGGGTTGACTTAGGTGAAAATGCATATTGTTTTTATTTTTGTCAAAAAATACTTGTAACACCAGAAAGCTATTTAACAACCCCTTTGCCAACACATACTATTCATTTTTATTCACATAACATTTCATGAAAACAACATATTGTGCCCAAAGTGCCACACAGCAGGTAAAAAAACAGGACAGAAATAAAACACATAAGACCCCATAGCTAATATAAACATTAAAACCAAAAAGGATCAAATACAATGTGAAGGCGGTATCTGATGAAACAATGCAGAGCTCTGCTTTGTTCTCTAATTTGCTATTCAGTAATATCCAAAGATATTACAGACAAATATAAAGATAGGGAAAATTTTGAGTGTTCATATATTTTGAGAAACAAAGACATCTTTTTTAATCCTGAAGGCACTCGTCAAAAGTCTGCTCTCAATCTGTTATTTTGACTGTCATAACAAATTGCTGCGTAGCACTAAATGCAGTATTCTCATTCAGAAGTGCAGTTTAACTTGACAGCTTGAAGCTGTATTCAGACTGCTCAGCAGGAATATCTATTGTTCATTGCGCTGTTTTTCAGATGTACTGAAAGTGCACTGTAGTCATTTGAGTGTCTGTTTTCATTTATTTGGAGGAAAATCTCGACTTGAAGCCATTCAAATTGAAATTCTCAGTTAGCCAGGTTGTGGTATGTGATGTAGCTTGTGTCAACAAGGTCCAGAGAGTCGTGACTTACATCAGGTCTTATTAAAGCAGAAGTGGGAAACTCTAGTCCTCAAGAGCCTCAGTCCTGCAAGTGTTAGGAGTTTCCCTGCTGCAACACGCCTGACAGACATCAGACTTAATTCGTGGACTTGTGCAGAGTCTGCTAATTGCCCATTGACTGGAATCATGTGTGCTGCAGCTGGGAAACTCCCAACACTTGTAAAACCATGGCTCTCCAGGAGCTGCCCACTCCTGCATTAGAGTGCCATTGTCCGTGAGGCTAAGTGTAAATAGGTGCAATCAATATCCATGTTATGTCACTGCCTTGACTCTCGAAAAAGCTACCTTGTGAATGCAGTTCAGTGCACTGAGGACTCCAATGAGCTCTGCATTGAGGAAACCAAATGTCCACTAACAGGCAGATGGCTCAACCCAGGAGAGCCAACTCATCAAGCCAGAGGAGGATGACTAAGACATTCCCCTCTCCTCCATCTAGAATAGCATCCACTCAGCGACCCCAGGGAGAATCGCAGGCTGCTTCAGTAAAATCTTCCACGTCTTCATCGCAACTAAGGAAATTGTTGTGGGTGAGAGTGAAATGTTTCAGAAACTTAGAAAAAAGATCTCACTGAATGTCTATCATATTTTAAAATGACTTTTCAACAACATGTTTTTATGTAGATATTTTTACTCAACATATTTGATATAGATGTACGCCATGAAAACGGGAGGGAAACAGAATCATACAAATAAGTGCAGTTTTTTTTTTCCTACACTGAACACAACATACGTCCTTAAAATCCACTCATTTGTAGTTTGATACTACAGGAAAGCAGAGAAAGTCATAAAAACACAAAGGAAAGCATAAACTGTAGTCATTCTGACTGAATTGAAACATAATAATCTCTCTATATAAGTAAATGTCACTTCAACTTGTTGGCTGTCTCTTTAGCGTTCATTGTCTTTGTCTTCCTTCGTGCATATTGTTTGATATGTTTTGTAATTTAGAGTATATTTCATGGTTGCACTGACACTTCTGATCACGTTATTCTGGGAACAGGATGTTGATGCAAATATAAAACAATATGTATTGCTTTTTCTTACATCATGCTCATTGAAAAAGTTGAACAATCTGTCCAGCTGTTAAAAGAATGATTTTATTGTCAGCCTGTTTTCATCAAAACTACGTAAGACATGAACTGGTGTCCAAAACAAAATTTGTGTTACTATAAGTAAAAGATCAGATTTTTTTAAATGTTTTTTTTTTTTAAATTCATATATATATATATATATATATATATATATATATATATATATATATATATATATATATATATATATATATATATATATATTGTATGTATTCATAATCGGTTCCTGTTGTTCAAATTCCGCTTTAGGAATCCAGCACAGTGATGTGTGTGATGTGTTACGCATGATCAAATGTTTCTAATTGAGCTATATGTCTTGCTGTTTTGCATTGCTCTTCTTATATTTATGACATTTAGTTTGTGAGGGGTTGTAAGGACAATCGCAACCCACCCAGCTGTTGTCCTTTGAGTCAGTTCATTGTGAATTATGACAGTCCTGTTGTCAAAGCCATCCTTTTTTAATCTTCAGCTCCAGTAGATGGTGTGCTATCTGCTTACAGAACTGCCTGGTATTTTATTAAAACCAACCATTGCTCTACCAGTAAGCTCCCCGTGCAGCTGACAGCAGCACCAGCCCAAAGTATAACTGATGAAGCCCAGTGCTTAACAGCAGGAAAGCTGTTGTTTTCATTAAAATCTGAAGCCTTTTCTCTTGAATCATTCTTTCGTCCATTTGCTGTCAAAAAGCTTTATTTTAAATCGTCCTCGGAACTTGTTCCAGGAACACATCAGTCTTTTGTACGTGTTCATTTGCAAATTTCTGGTGCTGGATTTTGATGGGAAATTGTACCAAAGGTTTTCTTTTGATAACTCTTCAATGAATCTAATGTTTGGGCAGGAATTGCTGCACAGCATAACAACACACTACCTCTGCAGAATCTGTTAAATCGTGCTCAAGGTTGTTTGCAGAGAAACAGAAGTTTGATTTCAATTTACTAAGAAAACAACAGCTCCCTGTTAAAAGTTTTCTTGGTCTTCTAGTCCTCAGTTTGACCTCCACAGCTACTGTTAACCACTGCTCATTAGTTAAATGATAAACTAAAGAAACTGTTTCCAAAAAAGTATTTGATATCTTCTAATAAACATTCATTCACATTGCAAGCATACTAGGCACGTGGTTGGAGAGGCCCATGGAGGGTGATTGTTAGGGCAAGGTTTAACTTCTGAAATTTGCATCATTTGGCCTTTCTAAATGATTACCATGAATAAGTCATAGTTCTTAGAAGCTAATTAAGGTCTAAGACCTTGGTCTAAGTTATCTCAAAGCTTAAAATCTCTTGAGATATCTAAACTTTTGCCTGGTGCTCCTTTCCTATTTTCTCTCTAAATGGTACAAAATAGAAATAACAGTTATTTCCTTAAAGATGCTGCAAACAGTACTACTCATGTGACAGTTTGCATGAACTGAATTATTTCTCCAAACTTTTGAATGTCACTCTGACGTATCATAATTGATTAGTTTTGTCTGCTTTTCGAAGATTAACAAAGAAAAAAAAAATTGCAGAGTGTTTAGACTTTTCATCCAAAGTAATTAGACTCACTATGTCACAGCAGCAGTCATTTCATCTCCTTGCATCTCCTCTGTTCCCTCTCTGCAAGGATGTAGGTCAGACCTCTGGTGATGTCTGCTGACCCATACGGGACTCCACTGAGTCTCAATTCCAATCTTGGGAGCTTTTCAGGAAGGTGCGTTTGAGTCCTGACACAGGAGAGTGTGCGATCTAAATCTGGAGGGAAAAAAGGCTTTTTAGATTTCTTGTTGTTACTAAGTCCATCTTCTAAATCTGTTCAGCACCTCTTCTTTTTCTTCTCTCCCACTGCTTTGACCATCTGAATCCCTGACGACTGGTCTGTTTTTAGTTGTGCCCGGTGGAGGCCTGGCACGGTGTGAGGGGGAGGCTGGACCAGTGGGAATGTCCTGGTGCAGTCTGTCGTATGCTGTACACTGGACTCCTGGCCACCCCATATTAATCAGATTTGCCGCAGCAGCCATATGTCCAAGCAGCATGATAAACTCCGGCTGCTACCTGACACCCACGGGACGTACTGTCAACACAGTGTGTGTGTCTACATTACACACTTTATTCCTCCAGAGACATTCCTTCAAACATGATGAGACCTCAAAAATGTTTGGCATAAACAGCTGATGGTTTTCTTGTGTTTTTACATTTTTCTTCAAGATTTTTTTTGCTTAAAAACAACAAGAAGAGGTAAACCTGAAGGAGGAGGAAGTCGTCTTTGAGCCAAGTGATGATTTGCCACAATGTTTGGAAATGCATGGGGGTATGTACGTCATTGCAACAGGAGAACTGGCATTATGGAAGTGCATTAACAATGGCTCGTTGCTGTTTCCATCTGTCATCTTATGCTTATTGGGACTGTCTATATTTAATTTTCTTTCACCATTCAGCTGTGTTTCATTTTGTTTACATTGTTTATATCACACTGTTTGTTAGCACAGTGGAGCATATCCTCCAGTGTTAGCACCAGTGACATGGACATCATGCCAGTTATACAGAGTGACTGAATATTATCTTCCCTTATAAAATTTTTTATTGAATTTTCCAAAAATATGCATTCCACAATCCATAATTCATTTCTGAACCTCACAATAGGCAACATCGACACTTGTCAGACATGATTAACTGTCTGTATTTTACACAAATTTAATTCCTCTCTGTGTGTCTGCCTGGAAATCAGGCAGGAATCACCAGAGAATCTGCTCACAAGATTTGTGGCTGAGGGTTTTCATGTGTTTCGAGAAGGGAAAAAAAAAGACAACTTTCCAGGGAAATGAGGTGATAATTTCCATCTTTTTTTATCTATAAAATCTTGCAATAAAATAAAATGATCCATGCCTTTGTATGAATAATTAGAAAATAATGCCGTACTATCTGCAAAAGCTAAGAAAAACAAACAAACAAACAAATAAAAAATAAACAGTGTTTCACTGTGTAAACTACTGTTATTAGCAAAGATGTGCTACAATGAAAGGCTGAAAAACAGGTTTTCAGCCAACATCCCTGCATCAGCATGGAGAGCTCTGCAGGAGATCACCGACTACAATACACAACACCATCCCCCACACCACCGAGTCCTCAACTGGCTGAAGAGCTGAATGACTTCTGCTGTAGGTTTGAGAACACATTCACACCCGTCACTCATGCTGACGCTGACACCAATCTCCCCACTGACCTCTCTATCATCACTCTGGATCTGTGAGGAAAATGTGTGCCAGTGCCTAAAGACAGAAAGCCAGGAAGGCCCAGATGGCATGTAACAGGATTCAACACCATCTTACCAGAAGTCCTGTATAAAACGCTGAGCCTGCTTGCAGTCCCAACCTCCAGGTAAGGCTGGGGAACATCACATTCAGCACCTGGTGCCCCTCAAGGATGTATTCTTCCCATTGCTGTTCTCTCTCTTCACTAAAGTCTAAGAAGACCTCTGTTAAACCATGGAAATGCAACAGTGCCGCCATTCATCATACTTAACAACAGTCTAGCTACTGTGGAGACTTTCAGCTTTCTGGGCTCCACCATGTTCCAGAACCTGATGTCTAATACATGCTGCATCATCTAAAAGGCCCAGAAGAGATTGTGATTACTGCATCATGTGATGAAAGTTCAATCTGCTTCTGCAGCAACTGGGCCAGGTTTACACAGCAGTCAGCCAGACGGTTTTCTGCACATGCCTGACTGTCTGGTTTGACTCAGCGACCAAACAGGACATACAACGACAGAAAAGGACATCATAAACTGCAGAAAGACTCACTAGTTACAAACTGCCCTCCATACATGTCTCACACACCTCCAGAGTCAGGAAATAATGCCAAATATTCATGCTTTGTAAAAACAAATGTACTAGATTTACGACGTTAACTACATTTGGAACTTGAACTGTATTGAACTGCAATAAAAAAAATAAGATGCTTTGATTCAAACAGCACAGTCAGGGTGTCAAATGGTTGTCTCAAATTCATTTTGCTGCCTGAGCTACATGCACACAGACAATCCTTCAGGACTACAACGATCTCCAGCAACAAAAGGAAAGAACAGTCCTGCAACAGATGGCAGTTTCCCTCCAGCCTTCCCAGTCACCCCCAGGACCTCCATACCAACATGGAGTCTGTATTTGATTTGATGAAGAGACAGAAGCTAAGATGGCCTAAATCTGCAGAGGAAGTGTGACGACTTATCCAACATACTTGGAACAATCTACCTGCAATGCAGCCTAAACAACCATGTGTTGATTAAAAGACGACAAGGTGCTGACCCAAATATTGATCTGAATAACAGATCCATTAGGAAATGTATTTATTCGGCATAAATATATGTATAACATAATTATAAAAATGTGCAATACTTTACTATTCATTTAAGATATTATTTGATGTAATATCATCATATCTGCAAGAAGAAATGGGATACCGGTATGCATTTAGGGTCGAATGTTAAGATCTTGTGCAGGAATAACTGCAGCTAAATATACCCAGTGATCATTGCTGAACTTTAGCTTACTCCTCCGTTCAGAACAGCCTCTGCTCTAGGATTAAGGTCAGGACTCTGACTTGGTCTTTCCAAAACATCAGCTCTATTCTTCCACAAACAGAATTTGAAATAAAGACTTTTATGCTAGAAGTTATTGTCATTATTTCTAACATGATTCCATAATCATTGCTTTGTGATGATAAACGTGTCTGAGCCCATGCTCAAAACCATGCTCACTTTTTACTCTCACCATCCTGCTGAGAGAAATAAAACACATTAGACAAAGGTCTTGTGTGCAGAAATGAAGCATTTTCATTTCTTCAAACACATGACATCTCATTTAAAACAGGAAGTTCTGCTTTGGTTTCATTTAGCCTCAGAGCATTTGTCCGACAGACCTCTGGGTTATCAGCATGATGTTTAAAGTGCAGATGGGCAGCAGTTTTGTGTTTTGATCACAGTAGCAGAGGAGTCTTTTCTTTTTTTTTTTTTTTAAACACATAAATGCTTTAAAAATATATCCTATTCAAATCTCTGCCATTTAAAACTGATTCTCCTCACAGCTATCATCCTACTGAATGGAAATTTAACTCTTAAATCAAATGCTGACTGTAGACGTTCACATATTTTTGCTGCTCATAGATATTGAATATTTGATCATTTTCCTTATAGATAAATTAAAGTGTTTTATTTGAAAATGTGAAGATGTTTTGAGTCATATTTGTGAAGAGAACATATACATAAAGGCTTTAAACTGTTATCATTGCTGTTATTTGTTTCTGTTTAAGTCACTTTACTTGAAGTTTACTGGTTAGAAGTTATAAATAAATAGAGAAATACATAAATAATAAACAAATATCAGTCTATTTCAACATAACTTGCATTGAAATATGATCTCAGATGATATTACAGTGTAGTTACCTAATCATGCAAGGTAGATATAGGCTGCTCCTGTCTGTACTTCTCACCCACCCGTCCATGCATGCCTTCTTCTTGCAGCTCAGCCGCCCCCCTAGGCACCCACCCCATCCTTTCCACTGACATACATCTAAGCAGGACCGTGCACCTTTTGTGTTGGGCTCCCTCTTTGTTAGCAGCTGCTGGACAGAGCAGCAGTCTGCAGTAACTGTGTAATAGCAGCAACAACATATAAGCCATGCTTCTCTCAGTAAAAACGAATGAGGACTGTGTGGTGTTTTTTTTTTTTTTTTTTTTTTAATTTTTACTTTTGTGTGTGAATTTATTGCTTTTTATTTGAAAAGAAGGGGGAGATTTGGGGAAAATAACATGAGTGTTTGGATTTTATCTGAAAGAAAGCTGACATAAAAAGGCTCTGTTTATTTTCTAAATCTATCTATCTATCTATCTATCTATCTATCTATCTATCTATCTATCTATCTATCTAAGGTGAGAAGCAGCAGCATCACCTCTAAAGTGAACTGCAGATAACCTCGTGACGTGGCAGACATACCATGCAAGCCTATATAAAATTCAGTGTGGCCGCATGTATCTGGTGGTGGTTTGAGCCGCTCATAAGGCTTTGCAGATCATCTGACTTCAGTCTAGATGAAGGATGAGCTTCTCCGGCATAGACGTTGTCCATCCTGCTGATGCTCCCTCGTCTCATCGTAAACTCTTGTGCACCCTCTGGTGCTTGCTAGTCTCCCAAACTTCTTTGTGTAGCCTGCTTTGCAGATTGTCTTCCTTGTCTGTGTGGTTGCTCATTATTCAGAGACAGACGGATCTCAGGTCATCTGCAGCTGCAGCAAAGGAGAAGCAGGAAAGATGGCGATCATCCATTAGACCGACCGGGCGCACGCATGAAATACGAGGACAACTTTTGGGAGGATCGCTTGAGGAGAAGATTGTACCAGTGAGTTTTTTTTTTCTCCCACCCTTCTTGCACTATATTTCCAGTTTCGTCAAGATTTCGACTGGGCTTTCAAGGTCTGCGAGAACGTCGGTATGGTAGATCATGGGATATAATTTGGAGAGCGCCTCGTGAATGACCTGGAAAGAGCTGCTTTCTCGCTTCAGTCCAGGTCCAGACGAGGAAGTCGGGGCGAGATTTTTAGTCGTGCCGTGACTGGCACCCAAAAGCAGCCAAAGTCAAGTGGGTCTTCTCGCTTCCCAGTTAATATCCTAACCATAGCTCTTCCTCGCTATGTCGCCTCTCGGGTTTGTTGTCAAAGTGACACAAGGAAATGGACGCGGCGGCGTTAGGAAGCCAGCCTGCGTGTTTGAGCAGCACAGGAGCGGAGTGTGTTTTTGTTATTCCGGCATGTCTGGTCAGGGGGAATTGCTGGCCGCGGCCGTGCGTCCCCTCTCCGGCCGTGCGTGTTGTTGCGTGTTAGCTTCATGGAGAAGCCATTGCTCTCCTCTCCCAACCAGACTCCATTAGCGACACCGAGGAGCTGCCATAGCCGCTGGTCCAGTCACACACACACACACACACACACACACACACACACACACACACACACACACACACACACACACACACACACACGCACGCACCATGAAAGCCATGTCCAGCGTGAAGAAGCTATACGTGCTCTCCCCTCCCCTGCTCCTCATTCCCCCTTTTTAATAAGAGAAACCTCATCTTGGTGGCGATTTTGAGTTGGTTCTCCGCAGCTTTGGAGCTACGGACCCTAATGGTGGTGGGATGGATGTATAAGCTTGTTCTGGCTGTGTATATTTTTATTGTACGCTTTTGTTCTTGGTGCTTATAGCTATATTGTTACCTGCTTCCCCCCCCCACCCCCCACCTCCTCTTCCTCCCTCTCCTTCCTTGCACTGCTTGGATGCCTGTTTGCTTGTCACTGGTTTCCAGTCAGGTATGTCACACTAGTAGGGCTTCACCATAAAATGGAGGAAAGCAGATGAGTCTCCAAGGAGAGCCCTGGAGTCAGACAGGCAGGATCCCCTCACGCCAGAACAAAGGTTGTGTTCAACAACAAAAAAAAAAGAAAATGCTCGGCCACCTCCTCTTCCTCCTCTTCTGCTGCTTTTTTCAGCATTTTTTTTTTTTCCGAGCTTGGAAGTTTAGTCTGCTAGAGGAAGCAGAAGAACTCCTGAAAAGGGGGAAAAAAGTGAGCTTAGATCCTTTGGTGGTGCTTTCAAGGTTAACTTCTGTGCTCCAACTCCATGAACACGATGAGAAACAGTATGTGAATAAGAGAAGATGTGCTCTGGAAGATCTACAGCTGAGAGTTTTTCTGTTTTTTGTTCGGGGGGGTTCTTGTGATTATTGGTGGCTGAAGGACACTGGGATGAGGCACGGATTTTAATGCAGAGCAGTGCAGTGTTTTGGCCATGCAGGTAGTTAATGTTCAACAAAGTGGTGTCATAACATGCATGTACTCTCATCTGTGTGTGTGTGTGTGTGTGTGTGTGGGTGAGGAAATAACTGTTGCAGACAGTTTCTTATAGGAAGTTCTCAAGATGATTCTGGTTTTGGATGAGTTTCTTAGGTTTTTTTTTTTTTTTTTGTTATTTGTTTCAGACTGGTTCTTTAAAAGAGACCAGTGGACATCTGGCTAGCACATGTGCAGGTTATTACACGATAACACTTGTGTGTAGGGTTTTTCAAGTACTTTAAAAGTTATTATACTAATGGATCAGGTTGTTTGTTATTTATTAACAAGCTCTTTGCTGTGATTCAGTCTGTGTCCACCACTCAGCCTTAGGTGTCTTCTCACACATTATATGCTGAAGGTGTCCAGCCTGCTAGGAAAGTGAAAGAGGTGCGTTTGCTAGCTGCTATGTGTGTCTGTGTGTGGTTATGCACAGCTCTGCAGTTCCCCTGGCCACTGTGTGAAATCTTGCTGACAAGGAGACTGTGAGCTTGACACACTGTGCTGCGACAATGCTGGGGCTGAGAAGAGCAATCAAAATGGTGGCGACGCTCCTTCTCTCTGGCGTGGCAGGGCAGACAGGTTCTCAAGGAGGAGCTGATAGAGGACAACCGGGCAGGAATCTGCTGCGGTCGACACATTTGTCTGGCAGACAGGCGCAGCGGATCTAGTCTGCTGGATGTTGTGCAAATGAGTTCAGTCTTTTCTGGACCTGGAAGTAATTGGGATGTTTTAGTGGAGGGACCTCTGTGATGCTGTGTGTGCTTTTCTTTGCACTTCCAGCCCCTCTAGCAACTTTCACAAGTCTTCAACACATTCTTAATCTGTTCTTGCGCCATGAGCAGGTGATCTATAGGATTTTGCCCCCCCGACCCACCTCTTCCCCCTCACAATTCTCCGAGGCCCCTGGGATCCATCAGCCTGTGTGTCAATTTGCTATGTTGTAATTTGATAAATTACTCAACCATGTGGTAATATGCACCATTAATGTGACGTAAAAGACTGAAAATCATACTGGCATTGGCTGTTGTGGTCTTTTCTCTTCATTGATGACCTGGTTGGTTAGTCAGTTTACTTTCTGATCATCTACAGATGAATTAGGAGCTATTTGAAGCTGGTATGTACTCCTTTATACTATTCTTTTTCATACAAAATATAATAACAAAACGAACTTGGTTTGGAAAGTCAGTCAGCCTATAAGCCTACTGATTGTTTCCCATTTTTACACCTTTTTAACACCAAAAAATGAATTAATTGTTCAAATATATTATTGTTAGATTGTTATAATGAACTTATGAAATACATGTGCTTCCAGACCCCCTCCTAACTTCATTCAGCTTTATGCCTCAAAATGTGGATAAACTCCACTTCTGAGCTGTGAAATAATAATAATACATGCTTATTTATCAATTTTAAGATCACTTTCTTTTTCAGCTCCACTATATTTTCAGTACATTTGGCCAGTAGATAGTCACTTTAGGTTTAGTTAAATGGTTAAAATACAGTGAATTGTTCTATAATGAATTAAAGCACTTTCCAGTCTACAATGTAGAATATGTTAGCTTATATCTGCTACAATGTTTAAGTGTGAATTGCATATGAATGCAACAGTATAATTCATCAATACAATGTTGAATTATTATTACAGTGTATTGAACTGTACTAATTGATGTGGTGGTTGAATTATATGTTGAGTTGCTACAACATCTGCATGATTTAAACGGTTTGGATTTTGTTTCTGCCCAAAACATATGGTGCAAGAGTTCAGATTTGAAGCTGATAGTGTAGAATTAAACTATACACACACAACTGGATTTTGCGAGGTATATCAGAGTTATGGCAAAAACAAAAAAGAAAAGAAAAAAAAGCTCAACAGGGAGGACAGGAGATCAAACAAGAGAGACCTCTGTGATGGTTTGAATGCTGGAAGGAAGTGGTCGTGAAGCTCATCACTCACCCTATTTCTGTGTCTTGCTCACACACATCTACACCCCCCCCCCCCCCCCCCCCCCCCCCCTACTCTCCCTCTCATTCACTCACTCACAGTGGCTGATGCACTTCTCCATTCTTCTCTACCTGGGGCAGTGAAGAAGGCCAGGGAGACACACAAAAGCAAATTGAAATGCTCCAGTGAGTGCTTTCTTGACATGATGCATGGCTCATGAGATGCAGCCCGGCCCTGCTGCTACACTTGCAACTGTGCTGAAACACACAGAGCCAAAGCAGCCTCGACGCTACAGCACAACCTCCTTACTGTCTGTTTCATTTAGCTGTTTTCCATCTTCATGCAGCCACAAAGCTACAGCCTGTGAACAATGTTTAAACTCCATCATTTCTCCCTTTTTTTTTTTCTTTTGAAATGCACATTTGTTCTGGATATGTGAAAAACTTGAATCCACCATCATGTCAGGGCTTTAGTGGAACAAGGAAGTGGCTTGCTAAGAAGTGTCATTCCAGTTTCTGTTGTCAGTTGCCACGTTACACTGCTGCTGAACTGGTTCCTCCTCTCTGCTTTCCACCAGAACATCAACAGCTGAACACTGTGTTTCCTCTCCTGGAAAAAAAAAAAGAAAGAAAAACGACCCAGTAGCTCAGTGAAGCTTACAGTTGTGTCTTTTTTCAACATGCATGGAAAGCAAAAAAAAAAGGGACTAGTATGACTCAAGTCAAAGGTGTAAAGTGACATGCTGATGAGACTGTTTGTCCAGTGAGATAAATAAAGCCATCTGCGTGGTCTCCTTAGCTTTCTGGATTTCATGTCTTTCTCTAATAAGACACAGTGAACCAACTCTGTCAGCGTCAAGCTGCCTGGAGTGGAGAAGAGAAAAAAAAAATCTGAATTCTTTGGAGACGCCCGTTCCTTGGGCAGTGTGGTGCCACCAGACAAGGCCTTCATTGAGCAGGAACAGGAGTGGTCTTGTAGATGGGATCCACACTAGCTCGGCCTCCGAAGCAACAGAGCTGTCCAAGGACGATTAAATATTTAAGAGCTTGGAAAGGAGGTCTCAGTGGTAAGTTAATATTGATGGGTCTCTCATCTTTCCCTTCTCAGACTTGTTGAGTTGCCTCAAGAGGTCAGTTTGGTGGATTTGGAGAAGAACTTCATCTTTTCTCTTCTTAAATAAACTTGGAATCTTTAAAAGAGAACAAATACAGAGCTTTTTTTTTTTTTTTCATTTGTTTGTTCCTAGAGGAAACCACCACAACCTCAAATTTGGAATTTTTTTTGACTGCTTCTCCTCTCCTCTCATGGTTACGCTGAAATAGTCCATCCTGACGAGCTTGTAACCTCACCCACCCTCTGTAACTGTAGTAACTGCCATGTCAGGCTTACAAGGAAGTCAGCATTGCAGTGTTTTCTGGCAGTTGTCCACTGAGCACCAGTAAGAGTTTCAGTCTATCTTGCAGCCTTTTAATGTGAGCTGCATTTTTTTGTTTATAGGGAAAATCCCGAGAAATCAGACATGGATGATGGCATTTTAATGATCAAATGGTTAAAAATGGATGAAAGCTCGGATTGAGATGTGACGAGAGGCACGTCTTTTTTTTTAGTTGACTTGCTAGTGAAAATGTGGAAGTGCACCTCCAGGGCTGACCTTGTGGTTTGTTTAGTATTTCTTGTATGTGTTCTAAGGTAATGCAGCATTTATTCAAGACAGCAGCAGATTGATTTATGTCAGGAAACGGTTTCCTAGGAGAGATGAACTTCAAGGCTGCATGGAATGTAAGGTTTCCTGGAGTAATTGTCCTTGTGGAAAAACACTTCCTGGTTTCTCTCCAAGATCTGTCCTTCACTTGCATGACTCTTCAGCGTTGTTTATTTAGCCCACAAACCTATGTGTGTTCAGTTTTTGGAGTAATGGCTCAACTGTAGCTATATTAGGTTTGATACTTTTTTTTTTTCCTCCTTTAGCTCAAGGGAAGAAACCCTTGGAAAAAAAAACGTCAAATATATCCACCTATTCCTTTCCTTTTAAAATTATAAAAATACTCACGCCTCAGGCTATTAATTAAATTGTGCACTTAATCATTTATGGAATAGAACATTTAATCGTGTTTCTGAGGGTTTGCCGCAAGTTTCATCCCTCATGCTTTCCATGCATTCCTCATACAAGCAAAAAAAAAAAAAAAAAAATTAACAAATAAATAAAAAAGGACAGGTCACCTTTATTCAATGGGCATTGCAGAAGCTGAAATAGATCTTCTAGATGTTTTGGTACGATGGTGATCTGATCATCCCTGTTTGGATTCTGGTTGCTGCCGTCAGTTTGTGAAGAACAAGCAAAGACAGAGTCTGAGGTAGCCATCTTTGCTGTGAGCAAAAAGCCACATCTCACTTCTGCTTTCTGCTTTCTGCTGCCTGTCATGACAATCTGCGGAGGAACCAGCAGGAGGGGAAGCTGCTCGCTCAGGTCTCTTAAAGTTAAACACTTCCATCTGTGTAACAAGATAGCCAAGCAAGCAGCTCCACTCTGCTGAGCAGGACAGTCAAAGACCTTGAGGAGCACAAAATGGTGGATGGTCATGCCACTGATACTCCAGCGTGATTGGCTGTGTCTCCTTGGCCACTGTGGGGCTGGCTGTGTGAAATGGAGTCCTCTGTGTGGAGCATTGGCCCAGCCTCAGCTCTGATGCAGAAGATAATTCTGTCAGCCCCGAGAGGGAGAGATGAGAGCGCAGCCAAGTGAGGTGCCTTTACTGAAAGAAGGTTTAGCAGCAGACTGTCAGAGGTCTCGAGCTCGTCGTCTCGCTTCCACCTGTAATCCTTGTTCTGATAGCCATCTTCATTTGGTCCTTTTGATTTGAAACAAACGTGCAGTAGAAGGTAAATAAATAAAACAAAAAAGCTATGTAAAGGTACCATTTTGGTTTTGTAAATAAGAAGGAGGAGAGGGACATATAAAAGTATTCACTAACCTTCCCACCCAGGAGGCGCTAACTAAGGGATCCACGAGGCCCTTGTTCAGCTGCTTTGTGAAAATTTCAGCCTTGAAGGTCACATTAATATCTCTGAGGCTCTAAGATGCAAAAGACAGTCTGCACCACATCTTAATTTTTTTTTCATTTCTTTTCTTTTTTTTTGTGGTGCATTTTCACCATGACAAACTGAAGACAGAAACCACACAGAAGATGGCCATTAATGCCCACTTCCTCGTAATCTGCTTGGTCATTATCGTCTGCACAAAAGAGACCAAACATTGCTACTGCATGCTCTCTGCAGCCACCCATCTCTTCAGAAGGAACAATCTGAGCCCTTTGCTGAGTACAAAAGCTACCCTTGGAGCAAGGTTACTTGCTCAATGATGGCCAGCCTCTTTCTTTCTCCTTTTTTTTGGTGCAGTTTTAGAGAAAGATGTGGAATTAGTGAGATGAATGTCTTTGATTGAGAAAGGAAATGTCTTGGTTTGCAAAGTTGAAGAAAAAAAAAGGAGATTGAGTCCACTGATCTGGATACATGGGTGATGCCAGGTAACCATCTGTCACAGATGGACAGGCTGACACAGGCGCTGTTTGACTCTGCAGAATAGGCAATGTTGATGTTGAACAGAAAATGATCTTCTCATTCCTGAATGACAATATTGTTCCAACCGGCAGCTATGCTACAGACATTCCTGCCTCCCTCCCTCTTCCAGCTTCTCTCTCTTGTTTCTAGTGTGAGGATTTGCTTGAAGGCCTCAGTCAGCAGAAAGCTTTGAGGTCCAAAGATCAAAATGGCTCTGCTAGCTCTGCTCCATAACAGATGTGCAAAGAGTGTACTGCGTTAACTGGACGAGCATGGTGCTGCTGTGTAAATCAGTGTTAGGAGCACTCAGTCAACCCAGTTGGAAGGTAGTAAGCCTACATGTAGTAAGCCGTAGTAAGTGTATCAGAGCTGAGACTGGTCCAAGCCTACTTCAGGTAGTTAGTCTTTTCTCTACTTTACCTAGAATGCTTAAGAGTCACCTGAACCTGCTGCCATGAGTTGTTTATTTTTTACACCCTCTGAATGTGACACTTGTGAAGGTCAGGCAGCAGACAGATGAGCAAAGCTTGCTGGACTGCAGCGTCTGAAAAGCTTTGCGCCAATAGTTGCTTCATTCAAACTTTGTGTAAAGATTCAATAAATCTGAATGGAAAATCGTGTGTCTAGCTCAAACCAATTCCAATGAGATCATATAAAATTTGATTTTTTAATTCACTAATGGTAAAGAACATGAACAGCAGTGAGTCAGCGAAGACAATTTTAGGATTAATAAACTGATTTACAATATAAATTATTTTGCCAGCATAATGGCGTCAAGAAAATAGCAAGAAAAAGGCACAATAAAGACCATGAGTAGATCAGGTCGTCTGGGTGGTCATATGAAGAGGAAGCTCTAAAGGAAAAACTACCAAGAGGCCAGCAGCATAGCTAAAAATAGCCAAAGGACTGTACAGTAGAATCTGTCCACAACATGCACTGGGCAAGAGTTTTATGTGCTCTGCACACGTCTGAGCTCTCCTCAGGGCAACAGCATGAAGATGTCTCCTAGCCGAAAGGCACATTTTAATTTTGCAAGCATGTGGTTAATTCGTACATCACAGAAAATAGATCTCGTGGTCTGATGAAATCAAAGTACAACAATTTTTTTTTCACCTTGATCTGCAAAAAACAGAAGAACAGAGCATGCAGCTTTGACACATTTGGTATGTTCTTGGTTGAGAAAATGGTTCTCTACATTTTGAGGAAGAATTTAATAAAGAAGCTTAAAAATGATTAAAGCCTGAAAACAATGTCCTCAATCCAAAATCCCAGAGTTCATGCAAGGCTTCAGCTTGCACAAAGGCAGCAGTAGGAACTGAGAAGTTTCTAGCTCCAGCTGTGGAAGCTAAGTAAGAGTGGTTTGTATAATAATCATCATCATAGTTTAAATTTTTTTCCCCTTTAAATCCTGTTAGGAGGCATCCCGGATAAAGAGCTGTGAACTGTGAAGCTAGTTAGCAAAGCTTTTAGCTAACCATCTTAGTGTAAATCTTGCTAATGAGTGAACCTGGTTAGTTCTCTGCAGTGAGTGAAGTTGTGTGGGAGTTGAACTTTTGACTTGTAAGAGGAAGTGTGGGTAACTTATGCTTTCTGAATTTGTGCAGTCTTAAAAGATCTTTTTTCGTTGATGTCAGACCTCTTAGAGTTTTTAAAGAAGTAAAGCCATAAGAATCTCTCTGGTAATGGCAGTATTTGCTGGTTAATGGCTGACCTACTTTTGGAATACCATATGTCTCCTGAAACAGATTTGCCAGATTGATGCCAGCATTTTTAGTCAGGTGGTTGATAATTTAAGGGAACATTGATGATTCCAGCCTGTCGCAATGATATTTTGGTCGTGGCCATGGTGTGGCCTCACCATTACTACCACTATGATTCAGAGCTACGTATATGGTGGTTAAGCGTATGTATGTGTAATAATGCTTTTCCACATGCTGTTTTAAATCAATTTAAAGCATTGTCCCTTCAAGAAATGAAAAATAGACTCGTGGAATTATGATACTGAGATAAAAGATTCGCAAACATATTTCATGGAGATGTCTAATGAAATTATTGGTATTTTTCATCTATGTTGTCCTCTTTTTTTGTGCATTTCATGCCATTCCCATCCCTCTTATTCAATTCCTGCAGTTGTCTGATGAATGTTATGACAAAGTGTTCATACCGAACATTATTGATTACCGACATCTCCTCAGAAAAGGCCCGGCTCATTGATTGGGCAGGTGGGAATCGATGTTTCATCTCTGTGTATTCAGACTTCCTCAAATGAGCAGCGTCATGTGATCGCATCATTTAGGGAAGCATTCTGCTCTGATCGCAGTCAGACAGGAATGAGGTCAGCGTGCAGCTATCTGCTCTTATCACACTCGAGCTGAAATGCTGTTGTATTGAGACTGATATGCTCATCAAGGTTTTACTAACAAGATAAAAATCTTTTAGTTTCAGGTGGTTAAGTTGCACTAAATTACCAACATACTATAAAGTTAGTGTGTAATATGTCATTTTAGATATATTTATATTTTTCTGACTGAGCTGTATTTTTGACATGTATTTGGGTACTTTGTACAGAGCAAATATATTAAGTCCTTTAGCTGCTGGAATTGTCAAACTTTACATCTTGCTATCATGATGTCTCATCAGCCCCAAATTCATTTTGCAGCAAAATAACACCCCTCCCCCCAAAAGCTCTGGCCTCGAGTCAAAACAAAGTATCTTCAGCAACATGAAGAAAAGGGAGTCCTGCAACAGATGGTATTATGCACTCACCCCACCCCCACTCTCTCCAGAGTCCAGATCTCAACAACATTGACTCAGTCTGGGATTATAAAAAAAAAAAGACAGAAACAATTGAAACAGTCTAAATCTACAGCATAAAATAAAATATAATAATAATAAAAAAAACCTTTTAAATGTTGCCATGATGTATAGATAATGGTGTTTCAAGGCCAAACTGTAATCAAGCTATTGTCTGATTTAGCCACTTATAGAGCCCATTCACAGCAAGAAGGACCTGGTTAAGGGCTCTGCTCAGGGGTCCATAGTGGCTCACTCTGTTGGCACTTCACGCACTCAAACTTGGGTCCTTCACCCTATTATGCTAACATGCTATCAGGCCTTCCCAAGTAATTTGTTGCTAAAGAGATTTTGCTTGTAAAATGTTACAAATTAGGGACACAAACGTCATAATAGTTCCTCCTGACAGTTGGTAGGACATTTAGATGAAAGCAAGAAATGTAACGGTCACAGTGGCTCAAGGAGTCAAACAGTCATGTAGTTGCCATGAATATCACATTACATGGCAACCTAGCAAGTTGACGTTGAGATCTACTGGTATGGGCTGAAGCTGTGGACTAATTGACACCCATCCATCCACTTTCTATATGGTTTAGTCCAGTTTCGAATTGTGGAAAGAGCTGGAGGCTAACCTAGCAATTATCAGGAGAGAAGCAGGGTACAGCCTGGACAAGTCACCAGTCAAGTGCAGGGCCAACATAGAGAGACATTAAAACATTACTTAACATAAACATTAAAAGCAACATACACAATAAAAATAAAAAGCATTGATTTATTATTGGTATGCTTCACGTTACAAGCTTACGAAAGCTGTGTGAAACCAGCAGGCAGGGTTGCAGTTGCATCAGTCAATATACTGTTCTTCTGTGGTGGAATGAGCTGGTGTATGGGAATAGGAAGGTCATTCAGGTCAGACCAGCTTTTCTGTTCTAAACCTGTGTTGTTATCTTCTACAGTCCCCATAGATAAAAGCCAAACTATGAGCCAACATTACTGTAACCTGCAAGCACTACGAAGAATTGCTACGAGACATACAGCCTTGTTTAAACTGGATTTTGTTTTTTGCTTTAAGAAGTTGTTGATGATCCATTGTGGTGCTCAGTGACTGTGCAAGTTAGCTGATGTCCCCAAATTTAAACCCTTTTAACCTTTTGGCTTTGGTTTCCAGGTCTATATCACAGGTGTTTGTTCACCACAAAAAAGACAACTGCATCATTAATATGTGGTTTCATAGTGTAAACATTCATTCATTCATTCATTTTCCAAACCGCTTAATCCAATTCAGGGTCGCGGGGAAGCTGGAGCCTATCCCAGCCGGCTTTGGGCGACAGGCAGGGTACACCCTGGACAGCTCGCCAGTCCATCGCAGGGCTTCATAGTGTAAACACCACTACCATATTTGACTCTATTGTGTTATTTAAGCCTGCCAGCAGCAACGTGCTGTGAACACAACACTGTCATATCATCACCTTTTAAGTTGATGTGACAAACTGTTAGCCAACTATTGCTTATTTGCACATCATCCAGAAGTTACAGACCAACACTATAATGCCATTGGATTTGTATTTCTGGCTACTTTATCCAACATTATCTCTTTTAAACACTGTTTTTAGTTTCTAACAACTCTTGAACTGTTAAATGTTCCTTAGTGTTCACCACCTAAACATACAAGACATGCTCTCCTTTCCATTGACATTGGACAGCTCAATGTCTTTTTGAGAATCACAGTCACTTTTATGCTTATATGCAACTGCAGTGTAACTAGATCAGAATTTATAACATGAAAGCATGATTTTAAGCAAAAGTCTGAACTGCAGGCAGTTGCATGCTGTAAGACTTCCGCAAGCAGAGATGGATCTTAAGTTGTTATGTGATCTGCTTTATAGACAAGGGCTAAGCATTTTTCACACCTCTTGAGCCAAATTAACAAAACAAATATGCCATGCGGCATGGCCCTCTGCTGCATTTTGAAGTTCATTTTTTTGGATGCACTGCAACCTGTCCTATGTGTCAGAAGCACACAGAGCAAAGAGGAAGTGTTAGGAGACTGAATTTAGGCAAAGTGAAAGATAACTACGCATCTTACTTTGAGTGCAGTAAAGTTAGAGGCTGGTACGTTTCACACCACCTGTTTAACAAGTGTGAGCATGTCGAAAAGGGATATTTTAGACTGCTCCAATATATTTTGGCATGTTTTACTCAATCATTCTGCACGAGTTCATATAAACTCTCATGGCCATGTGATATGTTTTAGTAAGAAAACTGAGCTTCTGAATTACATCTCGTTGGATAAACTGACTAATTTTCAGCTTTGCATCAATAGATTTGCAAAGCCATTAATGTTACATGAATCTGAAATGTGCTCCATCATATCTGAGTTATATGTGACATTTCTAGTGGTCACAGTTCAGAATCTGCACACATTTTTTTAGGTAACAAAATTAGAGCTGGAGTAATAAGCGTATTAATGGATGAACTGATAATCAGGAGTTAAATTAATACCATTTTTTGTTGCAGTTTTTGTTACTTAAACTGCTCCCTTTCTAAGATTGGGCTTGGATCATTTGTCAAACATAACAAAGAATCTTAATGACGGCCTCGACTGCTGTAAATGTGGTACAGTTTTATATTTACAATGATAATAATGTGGAGTATAAAAATATGGTTGAACTATATTAGAGAACTATACAATAAGCAGCGTCATTGTTGACTATTATGGTCACATTATGACTTCTGTGCTAATGTTACGCATAACTTCAGATGTACATGTTTGGTGGCTTGCACAAAAGCAAGACGTCTCCTTAATGAAATGCAGCCATCTTTAGACTGTAATTGCTCCATTTCATGTCACACTATCAGAATCCTCTTGGCAGCGTTGATATTGCACATGTTGATAATGTAATTATGATTTTATACTGAGCAGCTCAAGTGCAAGTCAAAGATCTGACAGTTTCTTTGGGTTAAGGTTTAGTTGGTTTGCAGCAGCCTGAACAGAAAGAGAGTTTTAAGATATCCTGCAGATGTGGAAGCAGTGACTCAGTCATCTTGACCCTTTAGTCATTTGGGACGCAGGGCAGCCTCATTGGTGGAACTCAAATTGTCTGTGCTGCTTTGGTGTATCACATAAGTAAGCTTCTTTTTTGAATATGTTATGTGCTTTATATCATTATTTTAATATTAATGTTTAATTCTGGTATGGTCACATATATTTTTCTGAGTGAAAATAATTTTTGGTCTCTTTTGTTATTGAGCAGACCTGCAGAATCACTTGAATAAAATAAGCTGTTGACTGTGAAGGGAAAAAAACAGCTGCTGAAATTACTTTTGACCAGCAAGTAATGGTAAATCACCCCCCCCCCCCCCCTCCCCCTTTGTTGTAGTGTTACTACAATGGCTCCACCCCAACAAGGTGTGGACTCTACAAGACCTGAAGGTGCCCTGTGGTATCTGGCACCAAGGCGTTAGCAGCAGATCCTTAAAGTTCTGTATGTTGTGAGTTGGTGCAGCTGTGGATCACACTTGTTTCAGTAAATCCCCCAACCCTTCTGCTAGTTTGTAGGTCACTGCTCTCGACCGCTAAGTATGAGCACTCGACAAGTCAGTCACAACAATCTTATGTCAAATGTGATCTAACACAAAAGTTACACCACAAGAATAAACAATCTCATTATCTATATGTGTGTTTACTGTTGTTGCTAGGCTAGGCTATCACTATACATCTAAAGATAGAGTTTCCAGTCGAAGCACCATCTTTAGCTTGTTTTTCCTACTGTGAATTTGTATTCAGTTTTAACAAAAGTTGCTTTTTGTATTTGATTTAATAGAGAGGTTCAAGCTAATCGGATTAGAGAAGCTTTAAAATAACTGCACATCTTCAACTCATCACCTCATTAGACACCAAATCCAGTTGAATACCATCATTATCAAACTGCCAGACTTAATTTAATAAGTACTGATTTACTGTATGTTATTGAGTATATTTCTTCAGACTGTTTGAGAAAGAAATGCTAAATAATTTTATGCCAATCTGGCTACAAAATACTGGTTAATTAGTTAAGAGCAAGCTCTAACTCTTCATGTCCATCATCCGTCTAATGACGTGCTCAGCAATTGTAGGATGAGCTAATGAAGAAGAAAAAAATGAAGCAAAGTTTGAGTTTGAAGCCGAAGTCTTACATCAGCTTTGTCTGTTTTCAAAGTCTCTTAGTTGTACGTGGTAAAGAGAATGATTAAAGCTTAGGTGCCAAAATAAATACTTCTCTATGCTGCTTGACTTGGCCCAAGCTTGCAGCAGAAGGTGCTTCTCTTGAGGAGCATGATTGGATCCTTCACATACAATTATTTTGCAGAGGTTGTTACTCATTTATAGAGACTTTTTCAGTCAAAAATCATCTTCAGGAGATTTTTCAGTTATTGTATGTGAAGTTTAAAATGGCACCTCATGGCTTTCCGCATCTGTCATAAAGTTAGCCCATGAAAAAGTCTGAATCATTACTGAATTAAAGATTAGGATGCAAAAATATCTTTGCAATGAAATGATAAGAAATTAATAATTTAAAGTTTAAATGACCTATGGAAAATAGTTACTTTTTTTCCCCTTAAGGTATCAGAAAGGCATGTTTACATAATCCCTTTGAGTATTTAAAATGCACAGTGTAAACGGAGAGAAAAACGGGCAGATGTCTTAGATTTACAGAAATATGCTAAGAAGTTGTATCAGGTGTGAGTGAGTAGAGCTGCACACAGCATGAAATGACAATATTTCTGTAAAATATCCCACTTTAACACTTGTTAATTTTGTATTTAGGAATGACATGACCAATACCTTCACTTTACTTTAGAAACCAATTAAAAATCAAGTGTCATTTCCATATTTGTGTTGGCATTCAGGTGAAATATCACACAGACTATCAGTTCTTTTGTGTTTAGATCAAAATATTGGTTCCCCTTTAAATTAAATACGAGATGAAAACAAGCATGATAAAGAGGAAACATTGTAACTTCATGGTTGCCCCTTTCCTTTAATCTGTTGTATTGATGTACAGGTATGTGCACATAGAAGGCTCTGCCAAGCCACAACGCCTAATGTTCACATTAGGGGAGGTTGTTCTTTCTCAAGAGGACACTTTGGAATAGTCTGAAATGACCCCAGCTCATCCATTCATCCATTTTCTTAACAGCTTGTTCCAATTGAGTGTCTCAGGGAAGCTGAAGCACATCCCAGCAACCATTCTGGTGAGAGGTAGGGTACACCCTGGACAGGTCGCCAGGTCAAACATTTATCAGTCAGTTGATGAATTAGAGCAAATAAGACCTTTCAGAGTAAGCATGTTTGCACACATCAAGTGTAGTAATGTAGAAGAAATGCTACTATTCTGTTACTTTTTTTTCACTAAACTGTTGTTATGATGGCAGCGGAGATGTGGACCCAAACGCAGAGATGAGGGGAACAGGGATGTAGATGCTAGTGGATTTATTTTAACAAAGGCACGCAACAAAATGATCCAGCAAACAAGGAATGAAACTGAAGGGTATAAATACACAGAACAAAACGAGACACAGGAGAAACAAATTAACTAAATGAAACCAGGTGAACTCAATAACAGGAAATCAATGAAGCTAAACAAGAACCGAGGGAACTAAACAGGAAAAACTACAAAATAAAACAGGAACCCCGAAAACAAAGCAAAGGGAAAAACCCAAATCATGACAACTGTGCCTGTTAGGACTCGTAAAACACATTTAAGAACCAATATTAGGAATTTCCAGGTGATTTCCTTTTCGGAGCTAATCAATATTTTAACTGATTTCAATTTTCTCATAGCATCAGCAACAGGCTTGTATTAGTTTGAGGTGGGGACTTAAGGCATGGTTGACATTTCATCTTTGAGTAGTTGAAGCATCCTCTTGACATAAGTCAGGGTAAAATTTTAAAAACCAAGCATGGGGCAGAGGTGAAGTAAAACTTGTTCTGCAAAGCAGGCTGTGGAAACTTAAGCTGAGTCAGGAGTGGTTGGACATAGCTTCACTGTGCTGAGTTGCTTGGAAAAACTGGTTCTGCATGGAAAATTCCCAAGAAGGAAGTGGTGTATACTTCAGAAAAGTCAGGATCTTTATCAACACAGCATCTGGATAAACCAGTTGCTCTTCATATAGGTTGACAAACCAAGATGAAATCAAACTCTGGGCAAACGCCAAAGGTCTTAAAAAAGATTGAGATTAAAATGTTGTGCTATAGTGTTGTTTGGAAGCAAGAGCTGCATCATCGCACGGATAGACTCCATAAAATAGCATGAAAACCTAAATGCAAATATCAAAGCAATTATTTAACACAGTGAATTCTGAAAGTGGTAAGATAAAGGCTGAGAAAAATACCTCCAAATCTACCATGAAGTACTTCTAAAAAACACAAGCTTACATATTTGGGCTGTCCCTCATAGTCCTCAGTCACAGAGATCACTGAAAATCTTTGGGTAAACATGCTGTGCTTGCAGAGCAGCCTGAAAATATATTGCAACTACAAGTGACGTTTGGGGAGCACTGGGTGAGAATTTCCATAGTAAGAGTGGATTCACATTTGGCAGGTTTTGTTAGATTAAATTGAATGAGATTGCTCTGTTGGGGTTAAAACAAAAAAAAAACAAAAAAACGTTCAAATGAAGAAATGCTGCAAGCAAATAACTCAGCGCTACCTTTATAAAAAAAAATTGCAAGTTGTTGTACGTCCTGGTCTTCAAATGTTTGCATTCAAGTGTAAAAGCCAAAATATGAGAGACTGACTTGTACTAAGTTTTCTTGCTTTCTTCCACTTTTAAGACAAATCCAAATTCATTTGTTAGTGAAATATTAGTTTAGAAGTATTACAATTGGATTAATCAGGGATGTGACACACCATCATAGGATAAGTAAAACACATAAAATATATAACTTCAAATCATACTTTAATTCAGCGTTCATGCTGAAAAAATATTTTGCCTTCGTTTAATAAGAAGAGACATGTAGGAATTTTTTTTCCACTTTGGGACATGTTATTGATCATGTTTTTATTTTCTTTTACATTGTATATGCCTCTCAGTATAATGTTCATGATAGTGCTGCACACTGAAAGCCCTCCAGTGGTTCTTCTTTTTAAATTATGTCTCAGTTCTATATGTAATACGAATCTCCTACATAAGTTTAGACATGTCTTATATTCTGTTGCAGTCCATAAATTTGCATATTTCACAGCAACGGTTAAAGTGCAATAATGTGTGGAAACTGCTGTCACAGGGGTTACAGAGAAAAGGTAAGAGCTCTGTTGTTGGCATGCCTGTGTAAACGTCCCTATCAAAGGAGCTGAATTGTAGTTATTTACACATAGAGCCAGTGTGCCAGCTCTCGGAAGCTGCTGGTCATGAACCTGTTTGTTTTCTGGTGGTGTGCTGCAGATGTCTTGTCTCTTGTGGCTGCAGTGCATTTATGATAAAATAATCACAGTGCAGAGGTTTAAATCCACATCCAGAAAGCTCCCACTTCTTTACTAGTCTTTTACTCACAAATCTTAGTGTCTAACTTGGGTTGGATTTCAAAAACCAGGTTTGTTAGCCGTGGAAGCCTGGATTTACTGTTTCAGATATTAATTTAGAAGCAGTAAGATTTTAGCGTGCTACAAAATGTATTGCTTGCAGAAGCTTGTGGTTTCTATGCAATAAATATGATTTAATAATAATGTAATGAGCTGAATATTTCCATAGGATTTTGACTCGAACTTGAAAGATCATGTGTTTAGTGTAACCATAAACTTGCTGCTTTGGGAAAGATTCCATTTAAATATGTGTTGAAGTAGATTATTCAGTACACCTCTGTAAGCTCTGCAATCTTTGTCCCACATAGGTCCATAAATATCTGTTCAGAGAAGGTGGATAATAACAATATCACTCTCGTATAACAGCATCACAAGTATTTTCACTTGAGGCTCATTTTTTGTTGAAAATAGAGAAGTGCAGTCTAAAAGGTAGCTTTGTGCTACAGTGTAGGTAATTTTTTCTATGCTCTATGCTATTTAGGCAATACTGTACAAAAGTCTTCATCCAACCCTTCTTTGGCTTTTAATGAGCCAAACGTTCATGTAATGTCTTTATTTTTTCATTTATTTATTTTTTTTCATTTTTTGTGAAGCCACTTAACACTGACTTATAACTTCTCCAAACATAAAAAAAGATGCCAAACATCATGGGATCCCCCATTTGGAGGACTTTGACAACAGATGGGGCCCAAATTGCCCTTTTTAGAGACTACATCCAAACTGTCTGTACTAAAGCCTCACTAATTTGTTCTGCTTCATTATATCAGCTGCATCATTCCAAAGACATATTCATAGTTATTTGAAAGTTTGTTTTCTTCAACGTGAGCCTGGAACTTTTCTATTTATGCTATGTGCCATCTCCATTTATTCTTCACCATTATCATGTATGCTGATATTTATACATGTAAACAAATCTCACAAGTGTAAGAATGGAGTATGTAAAGTCATTTCATTATGCGTAATGCAGTTTTTAAGATAAGATAAGATAAGATAATAATAATAAGATCAATAATCATTTCATTATGCGTAATGCAGTTTTTAAGATAAGATAAGATAAGATAATAATAATAAGATTAATAATCATTTCATTATGCGTAATGCAGTTTTTAAAGATAAGATAAGATAAGATAAGATAAAGATAAAATAAGATAAGATAAGATAAGATAAGATAAGATAGGATAAAAGGACAAACCAGGGATCTGTTGGCATCTAATTATTTAGCAAAGGCCCGATTTTTAAATGTATTATGTGGCACGTTTTCACAGGCACCCTGTTGGAAATAAAAATATTCTGAACCCATCTCTTCAACTGCAACTTAAACAAAATACCAAACAAAGCACAGTTTGAAATAAAAATAACGCACCCACATTGAGATTCCAAAAGAGCTGTCATCTGAAATATCTCATCTTGGGGCACAACTAGGGACAAGTTGTGAACTAAAAACTAAATAAACTACATAAATAAAAATCTACAGCAGATTGGATGGTATCTGAAAGTGATGTATTTAAGAAAAAGAAAATATTTCAGCAGATCTGACACAGGATCTCAAAGATGCAACTGCACCGTCAGTTGATCCATTTACTGTTTGTGAAAATTGCCTCCATGGTAGAGAAGCGGTCAAGACACTATTCTTAAGCAAAAGAAATAGGGAAACAATGCTGAGACGTTCCAAATTACTCAAGAACTGGGCTGAAAATCCATGGCAACAGCTCTTACTGAGGGATGGATCCTTCCCCAGAGCCCAGACCGCAACATTACTGAAGCAGCCTGGGATCATCTTGACAGAGATGGGTACAAAAGCCAGCCAACATCCAAAGAAGAGCTTTGAAGTGACCTCCAAGAAGTCTGGAGAACTATTCTTGATTACTACTTTAAGAAATCGCAAGACACTGTGACTGAAAGGGTTGAGGAAGAGTCGAAGATTTAGGGCAATCATAGCAAACATGACTTTCAAGCTCATAATGGTATAAATTCTGTTTTAGCTGAAATATACATATATGTGTCTTTATGTTTCATTAAATTACAGTAAGGAGTGGGTCAAGACTTTTGCATAGCATTTTATGTATCATCTATTGAGACATCAGGATGGGAGAAGTCTGTGATCTCCAGGACTCCAGTTGCGTCTTTTCTCACTGTGGAATCTCCTCTAACAATACAATAAGGTCTTTCTCTACTGTCCTTTCCTCTCTGTTTGGATAGGTCTGGTAAACACTGCAGGCTACAGCGATCCGAATTGCAAGTATCATGTGGTTATCCATGCACCTCTCTCTCTGTTTCTTTAATAACTTTCTTTGAACTAAAAATGTATTGATTTTCCTGCGATGTTGTCATCTCATCTCTGCAAAAATTGATTACCATGGTTCAGTGTACCTGCTGGTATTGCCACTGTGTTTTTCCTTTAAAAAAACAGGCTTGTCATATTCAATCAGTGGGTCATTAATCGCACATCCTGCCTGGTTTGCCAGATGAATCATCTGTAGCCATAAAGCGTATCCTGGAATGAAGTAACATGTCTGTGGACCATTTTTCGCCCAGACTGCATGAGATGGTAGCACTAACCATCAGTTAAGGACAAAACCTCTGCACTACTAATCAGCTTAATGCTGGCTTATTCAAAGGCCCTCTTTCAGACAGAGCAGCTGCTGTCAGCCAGTTTGAGTAGAGGGTGTGACTGCTGGCAGAGCTCGCCGATGCAGAGAGACCGGTTGGTGATTAACAAATGTCAGTAGACTTTGGAATCTGGGAAGCCCAGTCTGATGCCTTTGTCCTCTGTTGCTCACCACTGAAGGTCTTCCAGGTGGCTTCGTCATGCTCTCTCACTGCCTCCCCTCTACTCCCGCCCTTCCCTTTCCTTCCTCTCTTGCTTCTCTCTGCTCCTTTCTCGTCTTCTCCTCAGGGCTCAGGGTTGCAGAGCCCTGAGATAAAGAAGTTCAGACATGCCTCACATTTTTAGACCCCCTTGTGGAGAGCAGTTGGCAGCTTCTACAAAATGCATTAGCTGTATTTCTCTCTACACATTTTTGGTGCACGGCGCTTGCTCTGACCTATTCTTCCTTTCCTTGGAGAGGGGTGTCTAGCATTTCTTTGAAAATCTCTTGATGTGCAAGATAATGTCCCCGAGAAAGAAAAGGACTAGGCAAAGTCAGGCTGGCGAGAGTGGGAGATGTTTTCTGCTGAGCTGTGTGGGCAGAGGGCTTGGGTACACTGCCGTACATCTGGCAGATAGATTTCTGTCAGCAGCTCTCCAGCGACAGGCTGCCTGCCTTTGAAGAAGAGGATCAGATCTGTGGGTCCATGTTGTGTGCTGGCTGAACACCTAAGCACACATAGTCAGCTCCTAAAATGGCTGCCCTTGAAGCTCAGCTCAGAGGAGGATCTGAGCCGCTCAATCGCTGTCTGTTAGGGCCCCAGCTGACTAGATGAAAGCAGTTGCACAATCTCACCCATTAACTTGGTGTGGCGCTGAGGCTGACTGGCTGAAAAGACACAGCCAACTGTAAGGCAGATGGTTGTTGTGTAGGAGGCTTTTTCTCTCGTTTTTCCCCTTTCGTGGGCACTCCTTTCCCCTCCTTTCCCAAAAGCTTTGCTTGATATCCATGTCTATGATCCTGGCATTTGGAGGCAACTCTGTTCATACAGCCGTGAACTGCCAAGAAAGTCGGGTGGGGCTATGTGGTGAGGCTGAAACCTGACCCCAAACAACAATGGATCCCCTGGTTGCTCAGGGACATGCAGGCAGTTTGGCTAGCTCACAAGGACCTCTCCACTAGCCGGGCAGTGGGGTGTGGGAAGAAGGGTGGGATTCCCAACTGTCTCTGCTTGGTTCTCACTTGCATTTTCATTGAGGGTGAGAGCAGTGACCTGAAATTGATAGCGGTATTAAATCCAGTATTTTTCTGATATCACTGTTTAGATCATAGTTGACTTTGTAAACATTGAAATATCAGATTTCAGTTTTTCCAGTTTTGCATCTCTTGTTTAATATGTGTCAAATTAAACAGGAGCTGTTTTCTATTTTGTCCCTAAATTGAGCTGTTCAATTATTTGGACATCCCCTACACGCCGAATTACCAAAACAATACAATTCCATTTGCCATCATTTCTAATAAAATGTTACATATTGATTCATAACATCAACTTGTATGTTAAATTTCTGAAAATATGCTACAAACAAGTCAGTTAGGGGTACAAATACATCAGTTTGTCCTCTTTTAGAACTGCCCACCATCAGGGAACAGCAACACTTGGAGCAGTGCATCAGTTTAACATGGCAATGAATTGTAAAATCATTCCATAAATTCTTGCTCCTTGACATAACTTGATTCTTACTTTATCGACAACCACTGAGACTTCATTTGTGAGCCAGATGTGTTATGCTATGTAGAGTGTAGGACGACTGTTGTATAGCTATAACCTTTGTTAACTTGCATGGACAAATGAAGACATCCTCAACTCAAAATTCTTATTTCTCTAAGTGTATATTAATGGCTTTTCTGTGTGACTTCCGGTGTCTTTTGAGGCTTGAAATTGTGAAATCTTGATGGTGAAAATCATATAAACCTAAATAAGCAAACAAACAATACACAAATGATTGTTTGTATTCTTAAAATGTTGTATTGCACAGATGCAGGTGGAAAGACATACCTCTCATATTTGGCATCCTTTCTTGTTTTCCAGTATGTGGACACTTAATAGCAGTCATAACAAACTGGGTTTTGCACACACACACACACACACACACACACACACACACACACAGCCTCACACATCACTTATGGCATCATCTTTACTCATACCTTTTTTTGTTGTAACTAAGAATGTTTGAAGAGATCTCCAAGCATTTAAAATTAATCCCGGACCTTTGCCTGGAGACAGTAAATCCCAACCTTTCCTTTTAATAGAACTGTGTTGTGCATAGATGGCACAGGCTGTAGCACTGCAAGCAGCCATCATGAGAAATATAGTTAATGTAGTTACTTTCTTATAGAGATATTTAGATCATTTGAGCTACATAATGTAATAGTTATATAATACTATGAACATGTGTTTTCAGCCACTTAGAATTGTCCAAAGTAATAATGTGATAATTTCACAGCTTTTCTGAATGAAAAATACATGGTGCTGCTCTACTTCTTTTTATTTACAGTACTGCTATTGCATGAAAGTAACTTTTCTTTTTTATGTTTCTGACTGAATATCCTCGTCTTGTGCCATTTGAGCATGTGATATTAAAAATGTGATTTGATTCTCTCATAGTGGCATATTATATACATTAAACAAAATGTGCATTTTTCATCTTAAGACCAACAGATTAACAAAGGGTCACAGTGACAACAACGAATCCTGCTTCTATTCATGCAAACCATTTGGTTATTTTGAATAATAGAATACACAAATGACTTCTTGTCATAAAGATATTGTTCTTAGAAAAAGGCTTTCTGCTTTCAGAGAAAATGCAATTCAGTTTGGAACGCCATCCATGCTTTTCCATGCTGTAAAGTCAAGAGTCACGTTTCATTTGCTGCAAATAAAGAATATCTTCTGTTGATGAATGTAACCCTGACGACGTGGCTTTGAGTGGAGCCAGAGAGCGGTGTGGAGAATCTCACTGTCAATGACCATACCATTACACTGTCAAGTTGCACAGGAAAGGCAAAAACTTTTGCCACATGTTGTACATAACATGTGGAACTAGAAGTGGCATGCAAAGCACGCAGAGTGTACATACAAAACTTTCTTCATTCTAACATTATCATTATTATTTTATTTGTCTGTGTTCAGGAAGGTGTTGAAGAACAGCTCGAACAGCTTTAGATATTGCCCATGCATCTCACAACTATTCATAATCTTACATTAAAGATTTGTCATATATACGTAATATTATGTCCTTGTGCAGTTGTTTTGCATAAGAACAGTTTGATTTAGCAAACTTCTCTTAGTAAAAGCCAGAATGTACAATCCCTCCATTTTAGACTGGACAAAATTGAACTCTTTGACCTTGCAGATATTAAAATGCTCCATTTTTATCACACATTTATGTTTTTATTTCAAGATTGCAGCACTTGTAGCGCTACATGGCAGCACCTGGGTGCAACTGGACTAGCAGCAGCCTGACTAGCACTTCTCTACGATGTCCCCCTACTGTTTGATTTCTGGTGTGTGTTGTTCTAACTCTCAGAAGTAAGTCACTTTGGAGAAAAGCATCTGCCAAATGACTGTAGAATAGAACAGAAAGAGAATAAGGGGTAGAACAAAACAGTAACCGTGCTTAGGTTTGGACATCCGAGAAAATCTATAAATTTCATCACTTTGTTGTTGCTTTTTTAAGTTGCAAACATTTTTGTTGGCCTGCTCAGACCCTTACTATTTTCCACTTAAGAAATCAGATTGTTGTGAGTGGATTTCATCTCTATTCAGCTGTTTGGTTTTACAACATTTAGTGATCACACATCTTTAAAGTTTATTAATAGTTGGAGGTGTGTTTTTTCATCATGTGTTTCTCCATTCAATCTCCAAACATACTTCCGGTAGATGTGGCCAAAACTCAGTTTTTATCATCTGTCAGTTGCACTGCAAATCTGTCCAAAATTACCCTGGCTTCTCCAGATGTTGACTTGTGTGCTGAAGTCACGAAGTCTTCTTGGTGTTTCCATATCAACTCAGCACTCCTTGCCACCTGAGACCTGCTTTATGGAGGGCTTTGTTTGCCTTTTCATTCAGCAGCTGTGTGATTATATCTATATTACTGCATCTATCTCTATCTACTGTAGCTTTGTCTTTCAGATCTTGTGTTGACTTCCACAGCGTTCCTTAACTACCATTTCTTGGTGAGATTTTAGACAGTGGAGAGAGCAAAATGGAATCACTTTGATGTCTTTTTATAGCCTTTTCTTGCTTTGTAGACAACTTTTTTTTTTTTACCTTTTTAGCGCCCTTAGCCAGTCGTTGAGAAGTCAAATCAGCCAGAAAATGATGTTTGATTAGTCCCTCTAATTAAAAGCACAGGTCAACCACCAGAATATTTGTTTTCATATCCACAAGACAACACAGCAATACAAAGCAAAATATAACTTATTTTAATAGTGTATTTATATGAGCATAAGTAAGACAGTAGGTCATTCTATTTTGGGTAGATATTAGGAGATGTGCCTTTAGATTACAGTGCTGTGATGTTGGACTAAATGTAGCTGTCCTGAACCCAAATTCAAAGTAAAGGTTATATGTACAAATTGCTGAAAAACATCATCACATGTCACATGCAAAGATGGACACAATAAATTTCATGTATTAAGTTCCTAATATAAAACCAACGGTCAAACTCTAATTGTGGCTGTACATAATATAAAGCTCAGCATTTGTTTGAAGTTCTTATAACTGAGACGTCTTATACGGTATCTTTTATTTTTATTCCGCTCTCTCAGGATGAAAATCCTGCTCAAAAGAAAATGTGGAAAAAAATCAGAATGAGTGGAGTTTTATCTATGAGTCAAGGTCATAAGCAGCACCCTGTAAATTTCTGCTCAATATCTTGAGTGAGCTAAAAGTTCTACTTTTCATATCCTTTCAGGAATGTAAAAAAAACCCAAAAATAGGATGGATACTTAGAAAACCACTCTGAAAACTTTGAATGAATGCCATCAACTCCATGACCATGTCTGAACTAGAGACACCCAAAGATATAAAGTCTTTCTTTCTTAGTTGATTCATTCAATCTTCAAAGCAGTTCATACAATGCGATGGCATAGTCTGCTCTAAATACTGAGCTGTGGAGCTGCTCTCCAGCTGTTGCTTATCCCAAGGTAATAAAAATGGGACAAATCAAGGCTTAATCCCTCCTCAGTCCATCCATTGTTCTTGGAACGATGCTATACTAAAAAATGGGACCTGCAACATCTGCTGAATCCTCCTGTCTGTCATGTCATGTTAGGCTTTCAGAGTTCATGGACCTCTCCAGATATTTCCACAATAGGAGACATTTTTATCTGAATTCACGGCTCTTTGATGTGAAAAGTGATGACCAAAATGATTTTTTTTTACCTATATATTTTTTCCGTAATTTTTATTGGAACGTCACTGAATTATGTTCATTGGGGAGCTATTTCAATGTGATTCACATCATATATATATACACATATATTTCCGTGTCCTCTCGTCCATATCAAAGTAATAAAAACTTTTTTTTTTTTTTTTTTAAAGTTCAAATCTCACTTGTTTTCACTGTAAAAAAAAAAGTCTTTTTTTTAAAAAAAAAAATGGAAACCAGGCAATGTTTTTGAAACCTTGGAAATGAGATTCCACTTAAATAGAACATCTCCAGACTTGATGAACATCTGAAAGCATTGCAGTGTTTTGTGGCTACTGCCTTACTTGTTATGTTTGAAAGTATGTTATCATCTGGCTTCTGATTACTCTTTGTTCTCAGCAGGACTCATCATTTGTAATCATGCAAAATCACTACAAGTTTATGCCAATGAAAAGGCATGTATAATACTCCATATATGGAAACATTTCAGGAGGATCTTAGTTGTGTAATTCTATATATACAAAAATGTTAGACATTATGGTCTTGAAAATTTCTGAATGTCTGTATGATTTTCTCTCTTCTTTTCTTCTGCAGGTTTCCCTGATTTTCCAGGGAGTTCAGCCCCTTTTCCGTGATGGAGGTATTGCAATGTGATGGTTGTGACTTCCGCGCAGAGTCATATGACGACTTGAAGACCCACATTCAGGAAGTGCACACTGTTTTCCTGCAGCCTGCAGATGCAGATGAGTCTGATTCTCTGAGAGATGAGGATGAGGATGAGGAGGAAGAGGAAGAATATGAGGATAAGGATGACAAGGATGACCAGGATTCTGCACCTTCTAAAGCTGCAATGAGTATGCCACCTCTTTAATTAGATGCTGTTAAACTTTTAAACTCACCTTCATAACAGGATCAGCGTGTGTCAGATTCACTAGTTTAAAAAATGTACGATGACAAGAAAATGTTTTACTATATATGTTTTAAAGTTTCTCATATGTGTTCCCACTTTTAGGCCCCAACTCTACTGACACTCCCAACCAAACATCACAAAAGCAGACCACTGAAACCCAGCTTTCATTTTACCAGTGCAAGTTCTGCATCCGTTACTTCCGATCAAAGTCATTCTTAAGGAACCACACCAAAAAGGTGCATAATGTCGAAGAGGAAGATTCAGATGCAAGTATCTCCTCAGAGACCGCGGAGCAGTCCAGCGACACTGTAACAATGCACAACGATCATTCAAAAGTGTATTCATGTGAGTATTGCACATACAAGTCACCACGAAGAGCAAGGATACTGAAACACCAACTAATGTATCATAGCAAAGTTCCCTCAGATGATGCTGGAGATCCTCCAGAGGACATTGACACTGAGGAGGACTCTGATTCAGCTACTGGGCTCACCAAGGGGACATTTCCCTGCGAATGGTGTGACTATCAAACTGACCAGAAAGACAGTTGGACTGATCATGTGATAAAGGAACACAGTGACAATGTCAAGATCATTTCTGGCACTGCAAAGCCAGACGGAGAGACAAGTTCAAGCTCACCCAAGCTAGATTCTCCCTCCTCTTCTCAAAGCCCAACTAGGTCAAAGATAAGTTTTGGTGGGGAGGAGGAATCAGTGGAGAAAACAGACGATAATGCAGATGAAAAATCATCTTCAGAGATTTCATCCTTTCATTATGCACAAATTAGTGCGGTAACACCGAACAGCACAGGCTCCTCCATTTTATCAAAGAGATTTGTCTCATCTGATCCCTCCAACAGTGTCATAAAGATTGATACTAACTTAGTGACTGAAGAGGATTCAAGGAGTAGCTTAGAGGATGATGATGATGATGATGATGATGAACTGGGTGATATTGATGATCCCAGCTATACTGGAACCCTGTCCGCCGATGTAAAGCAGCTCTTAACAGATGATGATAATAAATTACTAGAAACTAAAGGAATACCCTTTCGAAAGTATATGAACCGATTTCAGTGCCCCTTCTGCTCGTTCCTCACCATGCACAGGCGGAGCATCTCGCGCCACATCGAAAACATTCACCTCTCTGGCAAAGCCACTGTGTATAAATGTGACGAATGCCCCTTCATTTGCACCAGCCCTCTGAAACTGGGCACGCACAAACAGACCCACAACCCCTCAGAGTTAGAAACATTGGATCTCACAGGTGATAGTCCAGAGTCTCAGAATGACAGCGTCACAGAGCCGGTTAATGGGGGAAATGTAAGCTCCAGAGTAAATGGAAAAAAGACGACTAGCACTCCTAACGACCAGCAGAACCCTCATCGCTGCACACTTTGCAGTTTCTCTACCACCACTCTTAAAGGTCTGAGGGTCCACCAGCAGCATAAGCATTCCTACTGTGATGACCTAGATTCTACTGTCTTTGAAAGCCAGCTGACTGACCAGCCAGATTCTGAAGTGGAAGCTTCTCCAATCTTTCTCCAAAAAACCCAGACACCCATTTTAGGACTTGCTACTAAAAAGTCCTTAGTAACAGGGAAAAGAGCCAGGAAGTCAATTAATGACTTGCCTTTGGATTTGTCCTCGGTCAAAAAGAGAACCAGAATTGATGAAATTGCCAGTAACCTTCAGAGTAAGATAAGCCAAAGCCAGCAGGATGCGATTATAAATCTGGATGACATGGACGATGAAGATGCTGGCGAAAATAATGCCAGTGCTGATGAGGGAGGAAACCATGACAACAGAAATCCTGTCTTTGCTTACAACATGCTGCAGCTTCATGCAAGAGATTCAGCAATCTCTCATGAGGGAGGCAGGATAGGGAAAAGAAAAAGCAACCCTAAGTCAAAGCAGAGAAGCATTCCTATATCTCTGACTCTCTCAGACGACAGTGAGAACATCTCAGCTGATCCCAGTGATGGCGCTGTCCACGATAGCATGGACTTTTCAGACGGCGCTGGAACTACGCGTTTCTATTGTAAACACTGTGATTACCACAACAAATCAGCTAGGAGCGTTAGCACTCATTACCAGAGGATGCATCCTTACATCAAGTTCAGCTTTAAGTACATCCTGGACCCGGAAGACCAGAGTGCAGTCTTCCGTTGCTTGGAGTGCTACATTGAATACACAAATTACAACGATTTACACCAACACTACATGGATCACCACCCTGAAGCAAGCAATGTGCTCAACTTCAACCAACCACATCTGCTATACATGTGCCGCTTTTGCTCGTATACAAGCCCCAACGTCAGGAGCCTGATGCCTCATTACCAAAGAATGCATCCAACAGTTAAAATCAACAACGCCATGATTTTTTCCAGCTACATTGTAGAGCAGACACACAAAACAAGTGAATCTCAAACTCTGAGAGAAATACTCAACTCTGGCCCCAAAAGTTTTAACTCGTCAACCTCAATACCCAGATCCTCTTCTAGCCCTGTGCTGAAAAATGTTCCCAAGTCTCCTGAAGGTAGTGCTGAGGCAGAGCCTCTTAAAGAAGCTTTGAGTGGTGATGTGGTTGTCTATGATTGTGATGTGTGTTCCTTCACGAGTCCCAACATGCACTCGGTGTTGGTCCACTACCAGAAGAAACACCCTGAGCAAAAGGCATCTTATTTCCGCATACAGAAAACCATGAAATTAATATCTGTGGATCAGTCCCAGCCTATAGCCAACTCCTCTTTCAGCTCCAGTTTGTTGGCCACTCCAAAGCAGTCAAGTGCAGCCCTGTATGGATCAGATGAAGAAATGTACTACTGTAAGCACTGCGTGTACAGTAACAGATCAGTTGTTGGCGTGTTGGTCCATTATCAAAAAAGACATCCAGAGGTAAAAGTTACAGCTAAATACATCAAACATGGCGCTCCTACTCCTGGCTTGATGAAATTAATGGATGAATTGCAGATTGCAACTCCCAAACAGTTTTTGAAGCAGTTTCAAAACAACGGCCACGACGGCTCAAATAACCTAAGTCCTAAATTGGTGGGGGGCGAGAAAGGTGAGGACGAGCTGTTCTTCTGTCAGCACTGTGATTACGGCAACCGCACTGTCAAAGGAGTGCTTATCCACTACCAGAAAAAGCATAGGGAAACCAAGGCCAACGCTGACCTGGTGCGTCGTCACACTGCAGTTGTGAGGAGTCAACGTGAGCGGGCACAGATGGTCCAGTCAGGCAGTGTCTCCTCTGCTGTGATCCCAACTACTATGGACCATGAAAATGCCACACCTTTGCGCTCCCTTAAGTGTAGACACTGTTCCTATACATCCCCTTACGTCTATGCTCTAAAGAAACACCTGAAGAAAGAGCACCCCACTGCGAAAGCCACTGCTTTGACCATTTTACACTGGGCTTACCAAGATGGCATTTTGGAGGCGGGATATCATTGTGAGTGGTGCATTTATTCTCACGCTGAACCCCAGGGCCTGTTGCTCCACTACCAAAGACGCCACCCCGAACATAATGTTGATTATGCATACATGGCCAGTAAGCTGTGGGCTGGGCCTGAAACAACTCAGCATGGGGGCAATATGGAAACTAAACATTATAAATGTAAAGATTGTGCCTTTGAGGCTTGTAGCATATGGGACATCACCAGTCACTATCAGGCAGTACACCCATGGGCTATCAAAGGGGATGAATCTGTGCTTCTGGATATCATCAAAGGGACAGGCTCAACTGAAAAGACTCACCAGCAGGTTTGCAAGGAACATATACCTCTGAATTGCCAGCCTATTGAAGATGAAGGAGCATTAGTCATTGCCACCCCACCTCAAGAAAGCAACCCCCATCCTTCCCACCCACGCCTTTCCATCTCTAATAATCCTTATCAGTGTACTGTATGTTTGTCTGAGTACAATAGTCTCCATGGTCTCCTCACTCATTATGGCAAGAAGCACCCCGGCATGAAAGTAAAGGCTGCAGATTTTGCACAAGAAGCAGACATCAACCCCAGTTCTGTGTATAAGTGTCGTCACTGTCCGTACGTGAACTCTCGCATCCACGGAGTCCTGACTCACTATCAGAAAAGACACCCATTGGTCAAAGTCACCGCAGAAGATTTTGCAGATGATATCGAGCACATCTCCGAGTTACACGAAGGAGACGACAAGTTCAAAACCCAAAGGCAGGGCTATGGAGCGTACAGATGCAAAATGTGCCCGTACACGCACGGGACACTGGAGAAACTCAAAATCCACTATGAGAAATATCACAATCAGTCAGCCTCTGAAATGTTCACGCCATCTCTGACAAATTTTTCCTCCAGTAAAGACACACAGCCAGTTGGCGAATGCAGCGCTGGTAATATGTCAGCAAATATCCAGGAGGTGAGCGAATTGGACATTGCCCTCTCTCAGTTACCCATCAATAAGACGGAGAAAAATGCTGTATTCAAGTGTCAGCTCTGCAAGTATTTCTGCTCTACCAGGAAAGGCATCGCTCGCCATTATCGTATCAAGCACAACAATGTGCGGGCTCAGCCAGAAGGTAAAAATAATGTCTTCAAATGTGCTCTCTGTTCATATACAAACCCTATACGCAAAGGCCTGGCAGCACACTACCAGAAGCGGCATGATATCGATGCCTATTACACCCATTGTCTAGCAGCATCTAAGACCATCAGCGACAAGCCCGCTAAAGTGATGCCGCCACCGCCATCAGAAGAGGAAAGTTCAGAAATGAGTGAAGACCTTCGTCTGGCTGTAGAGAGACGACGGTGCAATCTGTGTGGCTTCCAGGCCTTTAGCAGGAAAAGCATAGTCTCGCATTATATTAAACGCCATCCAGGTGTCTTTCCCAAGAAGCAGCATTCTAGCAAACTCGGTCGCTACTTCACCGTTATTTATGCCAAAGAGCCTGAGAAAGCTGCGGTCGGTGAGCCGCCAGAGGAAGACAAGGAAGTGCTGGAGGTTCCGGTTGAGCCCGAGCTGGACAGAGACGACGACTGGCTGCCGTTCAAGTGTCTAAAATGCTTCCGGTTGTCCTTCAGCACTGGCCAGCTGCTCTCTATGCACTACAACGACCATCACAGCACAGACCTTAAGAGGGACTTTTTGGTATCGCCTGGACCGGAGGAAGAGGACTCTGAGTTATACCAGTGTTCTCACTGCGAGCTAAAGTTCCTGGCTCTTCCTAGTATGGCTGATCATCTACTGAGCCACAATGAGGAGTTTGAGCAGAGGGCCATGAGGATAGAGAGAAAGAAGCAGGTTATCAGTAAGCAGAAATGCACTGGGCTTCTGGAGGATAAACTGGAAAAGGTGAGCATTAAATCACTGAAAACTTTTCTAGTGAGAGAGGTCATTTTGTGTTTTAAAAAAATAATTGTGTGGGAAGCACCTAAAAATAACATTACTTTACAAACCCACTTTCAGTGTAGTCATAATGACTTTGATTATATTCTGGTAAAACTAAAGTCGGGAGAAATACAAAGATAATTGTGTAGCTCAGTTTTGTGCATTTACTGGCAGTATTTATATAACTGCACGATTATGATGTATAATAAAGTTCATTATGAGTTCATTAAAAATACCATTAATCTAATGTGAGAAAAGTTAGAGAACTGATGCATTCTTGCGCTTTGTTTTAGAGGTGAATTAAAATAAAAGAAAGAAAAAAAACAATCATCTTCCAGCTATGTCAAATACATCAGCTGACATAAATCTGCTGGCATTACCACAAGACAGTTCTCAACCTCGTTAATTACTTCTAAATAAATCAAATAAAAGTTTCCTTTCTCCATGATCAGGAAAGCCCTGCAAACAAAACTCCCATCGGATTCAGGTGCAACTTCTGTGTAGAGATACACCCGACCCTCCGAGCCATCTGTAACCACCTTAGGAAGCATGTCCAGTATGGAGAAGCCAAAGAGGGTCATATCAAGGTAACTGCTCAAAATTTGCACAAACCACTTCAGGTTTTACTTTGGTGCTGTTATCTTAAGATAAGAAGCTAGTTATCTTAACATCTCAAGATGTCAAGCCGTGTTTTCTCATGATAGCGAGTTAATTATTCTGTGATCATGAGAACACAAAGAGGTTTCCATTTAAGGTTATCAAACATCAGGAGTGTGTAGATTGCATTTTGAAAACTGCAGCAACTGACTTAATGACTTAAGATGAAAATGTCCGACAGGATGCTCGGATGTCTTTAGCAATTACAGCTGTCAAGAGGTTTGCGTTATTGAGTAAAGAACTTGGTCAACCTCTGTAAGAAGAAACATTCGGCTTTAGCAGTTTAACTGTGGCAGACAAGGTGACGTATTTATGCGCCAAGCAGTGAGAACTATCTGGAAATGTTTTGATCAGATGGCATAAAAAAATCCACATTCTCCACATTAACTTTTTTCAAGCAGTCTTGTTTTCTTGAAGTAATAGATTAATTTATATTTTCATTTTAAAGAAACCAAAAGGCCACTTTCTGAAAATGATAGAAATGATCTGTGTACTATGACAGAGCAAAAAAAAAAAAAAAAATAGATTGATGATCTTCAGATAATGAAAGATAATTAATCTAAGTAAATGTGTTTAGGCTTTCATCTCAGTGTATTAATCAGTCTTTATTGTTTATGAAAAAAAATATAGATATTTTCTGCAACACTCTCTGGGGATCCCATGTGCTCTGTTGCTTCGCATCAAGATGTATCGGATCAGAACCACAGTGGAGTCTGCAACTTCCACATCAGATCTCGGTCCAAAAACACTGGATATCCCATCAATTATTCTAAATTAAATATATATTTTGTTGCAACTACACTTTTTGTTGTTGTAGTTTTTCTTAACGTTGGCGTTTCACTGGCAAAATGAAATCAATTTGGTATAGTTCTCTTTAGCTCAAACCATGAATATATGACAAATACAAAAACTTAAACCTGCTCAAAGAGACATTTTTAGCTGTTAATGACAACAAACTAAACTTTATGTCAGTAGAAAGTTGGAGTCAGAGAAATATATACTTTATGTCTTTATTTCAGACCCAGAAGAATCCATGTCACAAAAGCAAAACACACAAAAAAGAAAACACAAAAGGTTAAGAAGGTATACAAATGAAACAGTTGTTGAAAGTGTATTAATTAAAAATCTCGGAGGTTTAAATACAAAGGTGCAAAATGCAAGGAGTAGTTACTCAGGATTAACATGTGAGTGATGTGTCAACACCAGCTGATGACTGGAAATGTGTAGATAGTAGGTCACATGATTCGACACACAATCTGTTGACAATTTTAAGCATTGCCACCAAAACTCAAAAATAATTCTCTCCAACTTTCACGCTAAGCAAAATAAAGTACAAGCTCTAAAATTTAATTTGACATGGTGAGGTTTGTTGACACAGGATGATTGAACTTTCCTTGTGAGTGGAATGACAGATTTCTCCATCTTTAAAACATCCAGTCCGAATAAAAGGAGGGCAGTGAATTACCAGTTCATATCCAAAGGCCAGCACAGTTTGGATTTGGGCTCCTTAGGTTGTGAGATAGATTCATCTGGACAGTGCTGCTTTCCCAAATTCAGGATGAGAAACAGAAAATACGGTGAAGTGAGGCAGGAGCACTTTTAGATTTGCAGTTAGGATTGAAGTATGGGTTACTACAAAAATAATGTAAACTGGATTGGATTATCAGATGTCAAATAAAAACTCCATGTTCTTATAAAGTTATAATACTCAATAAGAAAATAGATTTTTTTGTGCACTGAAGGAATGAGACATTAGTATAATGCACTATTTATATCTGATATGCTAAAGTGGTAGAAACATAAAATGTCCTTCGGCAGCACCAGTGCTTCTGCCTCGTTTTCTGATTCTCATGCTGCTAGCATTGCAGTGATCGGTTTTAATGGACTTGGACTCTGTTTCCCATTTTGTTTATTACTGACAGAGGCTTCTGAGTAGACAGTCTGTCAGCTTTCCCCAGAGAAAACAAGCAATGTTGTCCCACTGCTGTGGAGGAGGTTGGAGTGGTGAGCCATAACTTTTAGGGCAGCGGTGGGTAACCAGTCGAACATTAGTATTCCACTGAGGATACCGGCACAGGGAGCAGGCCTAGGCATCCAGCACTTCGCCCAAATGGAGGACCAGTTATACATGTATATGGTCTTGGTAGCTTATACAGAATGAAAATTTTCTGTTTAGGTAGCACTTATATCACCAGGGTGATGTGTTACCTCCTAACACTCACCGTCAACAACAAAACCACTTAAACCATGTGAGACATGATGGAACTAACAGTCTTTTTACATATGGAACAGAGTAAAAACCAAATGTTCTTTGCAGTCTCCAAAATGAGGTTTTAATTTTGAACCCGCTCTGGTTGTTCATGGAGATGAATGAAGAGCAGGCTGACTGTGAGTTCAGATACTGGATAGCTAGGTTGGGCCTGTGGATGCCGCGTCTTATTTATGGCTGCATGCAGTGCAGGGTCAGGTCCTTCCACAGAAAGAATGAGTTTCCTCAAGGCAATAAAAACGTCATGGTGATTGTCTGTTTGCTGGTGATGACTGCAGTAACCAGCCTGCACTCCAGCAGAGGGGGGAGGATGGACAGGTTTTGCTTGGCAGCTGCTTTATGTAATTGTTAGTCAATGTGGAAAGTTGCGTTATAATAAAATGTAGTTATTCACGAAAATGTATAAAAGTGTGTGAATATTGTGACTTGTAATGTGATCTCTTCTCCAGTGCACTCAGGCAAGGATATATGTAACTGTGTATGTGCTGAAGCAGAGGGGTTAGACAGATGTTTAAGTGCTGCTTATGTTCTATTAATGTGACATGTTCGGTGTAATGAATCGACACAGCTGCCAGGCTGTAAACGATATTAATAAAAATGTCTTCAAAAAGAGCTGTGACCGTGTGTAAAATGTCAATAGAAACAAAATCGTTCAGTTTTCTACATCATTTAAGCCACATTTTAATCGTAAATGTACAGTCGTCCTCAAATTTATTCAAATCCTTTCGTAAAGAAAAGGCTAAATTGACAATTGTCACTCAAGTAATTGCTGACTGAAAAAAAGAAATAATAAATAAAAAGAATTTAAAATAATAATTTAGTGAAATAAGACATTCCCTTTGAATTAAATTTAGTTGAATAGTATGATTTAAAAGAAAAACAAAAAGAAAAACAAATACTGCTGATGAGCAGTGGTCCCAAATACCAGTCAACAGGGGTCAACAGGGTCTGATTGAGTTACAAAAACACTTGATTGCAGTGATTTCCTCAAATGACTTTTCTACAAAATATTAGTTTACTGGTGACAGAAATGATTTTAGTTTGTCATGTTTATTAGCTTGTTTTTTAAATATTGAGCCACAAAAACAATGTGATGATTTTTTTTTTTAAAAATATTTCTTTTGTCAGTTTAATTTTATTTTAGTGACAGTTGGGTTTTTTTTCTTCTTCTTTAGTGGGAGGGTATGAATGAACTTGAAGATGACTGTATAGCAGTGATGTATTAAAGAAGATTAATTCTAATGGACACGTTTTTTGAGGGGTAGTTGGGAGTTGCAAAAATGAAATGTGTATTTAAAAAAAAGAAAACTATCAGAATAAGCTTTATTTTGTTGCTGATCTTTAACGGCCAACAACCGCATTCATCACAACGCCAAAGACTGGTTGTAGTTAATGTTTATGATTTAACAGTTTATTGTGGTAGCTTGAAAAGAGAATATAATGAGAATGTGGAGGTGGTGTCATTTAGCTGGGACACATGATATCACTGAAAACTGAGGAAGTCTCTGCACATAAAGAACAGTGCTGAAAACTAACATTGAAAGGCCATTTTCATCCAGCTCTCATGCAGCACTGCATTATGATTCTGCAGTGGAAATCACTGCAGATGCTCAGTGAGACTTCTGAAACTCAGTCTCCTGCACTCACAGATAAAAAATGTTCAAAATAATTAGTATCCACTTTACCCCACATAATAACCAATAGCAAGATCCAGAAAGGCCGCCACCGTGTTTGAATGTATACTCAGGTTACATGGACGGAGATGATACAAAACTTGTCTATTAGTTTGAATTTATTTTGAAAAATGATAGGTGCTGCATCCTATTGCCGATAGAGGCAAGGTGTAAATTAATTAAAAACATCTGTCTTGCACAGCTGTAAAGCTCCAGTTTATATAAAAAAAAAAAGGAGCGACAAAGGAGAAACATAAGCTTCCACCCAGATGGTGTCTTCTTAGTGAGTCCTTTCTTATTTCAGCAAGACCTTTTCCAACATAATCCAGTACTAATATAACAGAATGGCTCTGTAGTATGAGGAACACTGGTTTACCACACTTTATACATTAGGAAATTAAAAATGTACACTTAACCTTTGCTGGTTTACTATCTATATATTATATTATATTATATTATATTATATTATATTATATTATATTATATTATATTATATTATATTATATTATATTATATTATATTATATTATATTATATTATATTATATTATATTATATTATATTATTACAATATGTACTGTAAAGAGTTGTGTAAAGTGTTTTAGAGACTGTCATTGGTTTCTTTTATCTCCAGTTGCTCATCCTCATAACAAAAGGCTTAAACATGAAGGTTGGTGAACATGAGACTTCTCATCCCTTTTTACAGCAGGAAGTCAATGAGGTCCCCTTGACCAATGGTGATCTGGAGGTGGATGAAGTAGCGGAAGTTGATGGTTTTGATAGACCTGCAACTTCTACGATGGGCTCGCCTTTTTCCACGGCTTCTGGAGGTGTTGATGTTGCCATGGAGACCCTGGATCCAGACGCAGAAGCCATTGAAGGAAGAGCAGCAGCCTTAGTAGCTGCAGCCCGGGCTGTGGTGTCAGAGGGTCAGCTGAAGCAACGGCTAGCAGCAGGGGGCTATCCATGTGCCCAGTGCGACCGTGTCTTCATGTCCATGCAGGGATTGAGGTCCCACGAGAGAAGCCATTCAGCCATGGCCCTATTCAGCAGAGAGGACAAATACAGCTGCCAGTACTGCCAGTTTGTGTCACCATTCAGACACAAGTAAGTAAAGAGGAGCAACACCATTAAACATCTGTCAGTTCATATCTGATGTTTTAGTGATCAGCTGTAGCCAATTAAAACCAGATCAAAAAGTTTAAACAACAATTATACATTCAGTATGTTGCCCAGGCAGGCCTACATTGTCAACCCGCATATGCATCACCATTCCTACACCAGCTGTACCTTAAATCATGTTGAACTCATTTTGTGCAGAGCACATTTTTACACCTCATTCTGTTTACCTGATCGCAATCCCTCTGAATCTTCAATCTTCTCTGAGATTTTCCTGCCTGCTAGGCGCGATAGACAAACATTAGAGCGAGACAGACATTTTGGATGTGTGATTTGTTTTATCCATCGCAGAGACGCAAGAGCAAGAGGGAACGAGAGAATCCTCATCTCCTCTGAGCTCCCAGGTGTAATCCCTCTGTACTGTATGTGCCCTGACCCAAAAAGAAGCCGCATTCCCATGCCACCTAGGAGGCCAGCATTACCAACACAGCTACTATCCCCACAGGCATTAACACACACATTCTCTGCAGGGGATTGTGGGTAGATGAGTTCACCCCGTGGCTCCTTGTTTTGTAGTCAGTCGAAATGCGTGGCTGTTGTTAGCGAGGCGAACTGAGCTCACTGCTTCAGGTGCTGCTAAAATCTTTGTAGTGTGATACTGCAGAGTAGAAATCAGTGTTTCCTGAACTCTGTTCTTGTCCCTTTCTTTTTTTTTTTTTTGTCTGTTTTCCATTTTGCACCCCTTTTGTCTATAATTGTTCTCCCTTATCTCATATCCTCCCTTTTGTATTTTTTCCCCCCGTTTTATGTTTTGTCTTATGGCAGCCTGGATAGACATGTGCAATCTCACCACGGACACCATAAGCCCTTCAAATGCAAGCTCTGCCCATTTAAAACTGCCTACTTGAGTCGCTTGAAGAGCCACCTGCATAAGGCTCACACAGGTAAAGAAAAGAAAATAGACCTACACACACATACATGAACTCACATCTTACAGTAGACTAACATGGTGTCCTAAACCCCAACGCACACACACTTTGTAATCTTTACAGAAAATCACCACAGGATCTTCTTGCTTTATCTTTTCCACACCAAACCCCTTTTATTTTAACCATGTTGCTATTTGGTACTGTTGCTGCATGTTTGGATTTTAATCAAAGATAAAATCATTGAGCTGTAAGTTCTTATCTGGTGATGATAAGAATAATAAATTTGTATGTATTATATGAAGCTCACACACCTCCATCAAAGCCTTTTTAAAGTCTAGTATTCTTTAGCTAACCAGTTTTACGGCAGATAAGAATGTAGGACTCGTTTATATTGTGACGGCTGAAGACATTTCTGTTCTCCTCATTTTGCATCTTTTGTTTGTCTCCTTTCAGGTGAGCAGTACACCTACAAGTGTTTGTCATGTCCTTTCTCCTCTATGACCATCAGCCAACTAAAGGAGCATTCTCTAAGGGACCACGGTGAGGCTTTGACGCTCCCCAAACTCCGAGCTGCTACTCAGGCTGCGCACGCCGCTTTCAGGCCACCCCGACTGGCCACAAATACTGAGCATGCTCCTCTTCCTCCAGATGGTATGAGATCATTGAAGATGTCTTTTTAATATTTCATTATATGTACCGACAAGCCGAAATGATAAAATCTCGACTGAGTGGTTGGATGAGAGGGCGAATCAGTCTGACTTGTGTACGCATGGATTTCCATGTAACTTTCCTACTAAAATGCATGTGAGGAAAAATCCTAATTTCTTCATTTATTTTAAAGCTTTAGTCGCCTTTAAAGATGAAAACACATAATTAAAAAAGCTTTGTAAATTCAGGACATTGTTGCAATATTACTTAGATGCAACCATATTTTATAAACCATTAACACACATTTTATTTTTCCTATTATACTAACAAAATTTGATGTCAGTATATTTTTAAATAATTGAGTTTTTAAAGCAATAATACATCGTTTCTAAACTTAAATTTTGGATTTTGATGTATATTGATGTCACACTGACATTTCTGAAGCCATCGTTGCCCTGCACCATCCTGGGGCAGAGATGGCACACTGAAGAACTTTCTGCTCCTACCTGAAGGATCATATTACTGCTGGATTTTGCTTTGCGGCACCATATCACACACTAGCAACTGGATATCAACACAAAGGCCATTTAGGACATGCACCGTTGCTGATTAATCAAAGAAACACAACAGGACATTATCAGAGGAAATAAGGAATGGAAGGAAAGGAACAATTCAGGGAAAGCTGGAGCCAATCCCAGCAATTAGCAGTGGAGATGCTATTTAATTTAATGCATATAATATAATTAATAATGAATTTAATGCCAACGTTTTATTAACTTATACTTAAGTCGGCTATTTTATGAAAGAATTTTTCTGATTAGATTTTTTTATGTACCAAACTATCCTCGCATCAAAAAGGAGTTAGCTAAATTTCCAAAATAAGTAACATTTCTTTCTAAGCACAACTCATTATACTAGATGATTACATAATTGTACTTTTAATGAGTTAACAAAAATTAAAAGTTTAATATGTCAGTTTCTACTATAATTAAAAATAGCTTGAAGTAAACAGCATTCTCAAACCTTGTGTGTGTGAAACACCACAACTGCCATGTCATTTCATTATGAAAGAAGGAGAAAGAATAAAGAACATTAACCATATTCATCAAAAATCTACAAAAATACATATTTAGTTGAAGTAAATCTCATGTTTATGGTATATTCATTGACATTCATGAAGAGGTTTGTTTGTCGAGGTGCATCAGACTGAGGATCCAGTATCAGGACGATAAGATATGGGACAGACAAACCAAGTTTTAGGAATGAGAACAGACCTTATTTCAACAACCACCGGGGAAACATAAATAAGACAAATAACAAAAAACAGGTGGAGTGAGTTATCATTCTAAACCAGGGCAGAAAAGGAAATTAATAAGTCAGTCATTTTCTTAACCGCTTGTCCAATTAAAGGCCGCGGGGAAGCTGGAGCCTATCCCAGCAATCAATGGGCGAGAGGCAGGGTACACCCTGGACAGGTCACCAGTCCATCGCAGGGCCACACAGAGAGACAAGCAATCATTCAAACACACACACTCACTCCTAGGGACAATTTTAGAGTAACCAATTAATCTAACATGCATGCCTTTGGATGGTGGGAGGAAGCCGAAGTACAAGGAGAAAAGCCATGCCTACACAGGGAGAACATGCAAACTCCACACAGAAAAGCCACTGTTTGAACCCCCCCCCACCACATGAGGCTTGACCCAGCAACCTTCTTACTGTGAGGCTACAGTGCCAACCACTATGCCACCGTGCAGCAAATTAACAGACTACAAAATAAAACAGAAAAAGAAACTCTAAATGACTAGATAAAAAAAAAAAAAACAAAAAAAAAAACACCCAACCAAAACCCACAAAGCAAGAAATTTTGCGCATAAATAAATTACACTTTCTTTAATGTGTTGATTTGGGCACCTTAAGCCTTCAGTCAGTTATGTTTGCCTTTTCCTTTGTAAGAAAAATTCACGCATAGACCTCTGCTGTAGGCTGATGTGGCTGTAAATTCCTTGATGTGAATCCATGTTTTAGGTGTTTTTGTGACTTTGCAGAGGCAGCTTTAGCTTGCAGACTGTTCTTGGCAGCAGCTGTCACCTTGCTGCTGGAGCTGTGGAATCTTCCCTGGAGCTGAAGCGGGGCAGCATTCCTCAATGCACCATCCACCACTGTCAGCTGTGCTCTACCAAGACAAATGAAGCATTCAAGGAGAGCAGAGCTGACATATTGAATGTCTCCCCATTGTGCCAAAATAGCTACCTTCAGACGAACATCTGAAAAACAGAGCAGGTTTTTGTTTCTTAGTGATGTGTATGGAAAAAGATTATCGTTTGATTGTCTCTTATTAGCCGTGGTGTTTATACAGAAGATGGTGTTAATAGTTACACCTGGGAGAGCTCTGAGAAAGTAACCCCAGTTCTTTGAAATCCAGTCTTCCAGCAGAATGCCAAGCCCGTCTGAACTTTTTCTGTTGAGTTATTGCTCAAAACTTCATGACTCCAAAAGGATGAATCCTTAATGACATTCCCAAAAGCTCCAGCTGTACCTACTTCTGTGCTAACATGCTGAATAAAGAACACAGTAGGTATCAGAACTCCTCCACATTAGCTTATTAGCTTTGTCGCGAGTGAGCGAGTGAAACGGGCCATGTTGTCATTTAGCTCCAAGCACATGTCTCGAACACAGCCATCCTCACAGAGCCGCCCATCAGACAGTGTTCTCCTCCTCTCCTTCTTCATCTTCTTACAAGCTTTCCTCCTTTAATCCATGCAGTGCAATAAATAATTTTAAGACGACACATTACCACCTAACTACAGAATTTACTCTGTATCTGCCATCTCATCTCCATACATCTCCACAACGCAGTGAGGATATTAAAAGCATGAATCAACCGCGGCATTGTTTGAGTCATGCGAATTCCTCTGCCTCGTCTGCAAACGTCAGAAAGTGGATCTGCAGAATTACAGAAAGTACAAGTTTAAAAGAATTTTCTTTTCGCCTGCATGTTTCCTCCCACTCTGAGTGCTGATTGAGGCATTTTTCACATGGGTAGATTTTCTATTAGTGTCAGTCTGGTTTATTTATTGATGTGTTGGAGGCTCAAAGTAGGACGAGAGTATGAGCTCGCTTACTGATATGATAGACTCATAAGGGAGGGAATGAGGAAGGAAGGAGGTAAGGGACAAGAGATGACAGCCACAGTTACACGTCTGGATCTTTGAGCACTGTGCCAGAGAGACATGCTTCATCTGCAGTCTACTTATGGCCTCTTATCAAATATTTTGTTGTTTTTTTTGTTTTTTTTTACAGATATTCATATTTAGTCTGCGGTTAGATCAAACATCCAGATGGAGAGGTCTTTACTTTTGCAGAAACAAATGTCTCATTGAAGAGAGAGGTCAGAGGAGAACAGCCAAACTGGGTTGAACTGACATAGAGGCCAAAATATCTCAGATCACAAGGTTTCACAACTGTGGTGATATTGATATTTTACATCAAAGCAGCGCCGCACACGTTCCAATCGCAAAACATTTAACTCCTTTTAACTTGTACTTGATCTGGAATTAAGCTTCTTACGTTGTTAGAATTGACAGATGTACAAAGGATTGATTTAATCTAACCCAACAGCAGTGAGAAACCTGCCTCTGTGGTTTGACCGTAGCATTTCTGTTGTGTTCAACAACATCATTCTCTCCATTCATTTTCTTCTACTAATACAAAGTGGAGGCAACGGGTCCAGGAGCAAGACCTTGACATTCCTCTACCCAGCAGAATTAGGTCCCTGGAGGACCCTGAGGCATTCCCAGGTCAAAGGGGCCATACAATTCCAGTAGCGTGATCTGAGTCTTCCCCAGGGTCTCCACATCCCTACAGCCAGTTTGGGCCACCGGGAATTCTGCACTTCCAGATCCCCATGTTGAGTCTCAGAAACCAAGACTCAGGGGCAAGGGCCTTGTCTAGGCAAAATTACTTTAGTGTCACTCATTTAAATTCTTCAAAGTCTACAAATCATTCCCAGCCTGACCAATTTGCTATGGGAGACTTAACCAGGGCCTGGTCACTGCTGGTGGCACAGCACTCAGGATCATGGGGGTCTGCTAATCTGAGTTCACTAGAGCGACTTCTGGAATGGCTGAAATGAAAGGTAGGGTAGGAGCAGTTTTCCTGGAGCACTTTTTTACTTTAAAAAACACCACAAAAAATGTAATTATCCATGAAACTGATATGATGGAAGAAATACCATCAATTTTTTTTAACCAACCGCTCTAAACAATTGAATGGTGATATGGTCAAACTCAGCTGCCTTTTGTCCCTCCCCAATCGGCCCCTCGGGAACAAGCATTGTGCGTTTCTGGGGTTTGTGGGCGTGGCCTAATCTGAAGAAAACAGTTCGAACCGCTGAACTGAATGTTTTAAAAATCGCCTGCTCAAACCGTTTTTTGAGGATCTCCTACTCTAGCTTTAAGGAGGGAGGCTAAATTTGGGGTACTACACTTTAAAAACACTGATGCTGTACCTCTGACACAATAAGAAATTAATTAATTAACTAATTAATTAATTCATTCATTCATTCATTCATTCATTATCCTAACCACTTAGTCCGATTAAAGGTCGCAGGGAAGCTGGAGCCTATCCCAGTAGGCGAAAGGCAGGGTACACCCTGGACAGCTCGCCAGTCTATCACAAGGCACAATAAGAAATGTTTGGTTTTTTTTTTAAAAGTATTATATGGGACCTTTAAACCTGCAAAGAATTTAAATTTTTTTTTGTCTTCTCGTAGACAGCTTCAAGATCATTTTTCCCGGATAATTATTGGTCTTTTACTGCATCCAAGTAAAAATAGCTGCTTAATGTTGTCGTTTTGACAGACAACAGGGACTTTACTTAAGTCCAGTTTTAGCTGAGAACAGAAAATGGAGGCTGCAAATGACACCAGCTCATCAAAACTGATGAAACACCCCCCTTCTGATTTGTTCTAATGTCTGCTCAGGTTACAGACAGAAGTGCTGGAACAGCATAAATGTCAACAGTCAAGACTGGAAAAGAAAAAAAAGTGATAAAATGGTGTGGGGAGTGTTTTTTTTTTAGATCAATTTGGGTCCTTCAGTACTGATCTTAAGTTGTTTGAATGCCATGGCCAATCTGGGTTTTGTTGATAAGCTCGTACATTTGTGCCTTAATTGGTGTGATGAAGGACCATGTTACTATAAAGTTCTCATTTCAGACTAATTCCATAAATGATTTCAGAAGAGCAGAATCTGGGGATGCATCTGGAGATTAGTGGCATGAACATGCAGCCGACAAATCTGCAGTCATTCCTCGGTGTAGCCTTGTGGAATCCATGTCAACACAAGGCTCTATCCTGCATTAATTATGGTTTTCTTGTTAAAGCCTTTTGTGAACTGCCTCTATTTCATTTTTGAAGACGTTACCAGACATCTAATATAGACAAAAAAGAAAAAACAGACTAATTGAGCCAAGTGAATACAAGACAAGTTGAATTCTGTCCTGCTGTCCAAAGATTTTTGTCTGTTTACAATATGTTGTGGTGAGACCTGTGGAGAGAAAATAAGCTTCTGACTGCTATTCATCAAATCAGCTATTAATTATTGCATTTATTTTTCCATATCTGTAGGTTTCTACCCTTCATGCAAATTGTGATAAAGACAAAGTTCTTCTTCTTCACCCTTCTCGTAGATCCATCATACCTGGAGCCGGCGGATGTTCGTCAGCAGCTTACTCATTACAAACTGGCCTCCCGCAGTCAGATGTCTTCCGTCTCCAAACCCAGTGGTTCAATATTGTCTGACAGTCGTCCAGATGGCGTCCTCACTTGCGAGTTCTGTGAGTTCAGCTCAGGATACATGCAGAGTCTGCGTCGGCACTACAGGGACCGCCACGGTGGCAAGAAGCTTTTTAAGTGCAAAGACTGCTCCTTTTTCACCTGCTATAGGTAAGAAAGGGCTGAAAGCTCCTTACATTAAGAACAGTACGTTCAGAAAGATGCACACGTGGAAAAAAAAGTAATATATTGTCTGTAAATATATATCAGGAATAACTTCACCATGCATGTGGAGGCCGGTCACAACAACAATGCACCTGAGGAGCACCATAAAGACCTGCGTTGCCCTCTCTGCCTCTACCACACCAAACACAAGAGCAACATGATTGACCACATTATTCTGCACAGAGGTAAATGTCATGAAAAAATCCCACCTGGCTCGGTAACCTTAGCTGTTGGATTTTATGTCCGCAGTACGCCAACTCAACCTGACCCTTTTATTTCATTACTTCACTCCAATGCAAACACCTTACAAAAGTTCTCTGTGTTAATATTTATTTAAGTCCTGACAAGTAGAGATACATTTGATCAGTTTTAGTTTGCTGTATTTTAGTTTTCACCAGGCTGACAAAAAAAATAAAAATTAAAAAATAATGGTGATACCAATTTATTAGCTGTTAGTAAAATTATAAGACTCATTTTAGACTCTATTTAGAGAGAAAGTATTTGTTTCTGTTTAAAGGATCGGTAAGAGATTTCACCAGATAAGGATTTTTAGTTGAATTTTTAGCATTTTTGCTTTGAACTTTTAATGGAAAATGTTTAATAAAATTCCATCAACAATGTTATATAATTGTTACATACAAAAATGTTATATAAAACCTCATAATATTTTTCTTTAGATATTTGTCATTTCTGTGTCTTTTTATGCCATTGTTGTTGAATAAAGGTTTTGTTAGGTAACATCTGCAACCTCACTAAATCCAGTTTGACTATAAATTTTCCTGCAACTCCTTAGCACTTAAAAAGACTATAATAAAAATATTAATATCAAATATATGAATAGCTATCCATCGATCCATTTTCTTGATGGATATTTAATTTATTGATTATTTTCTTTCTTTTCTGTTCTTTTACTCTACATTGTCTTGTAAGTCCACTTCAGGCTTCCAGAGAAGCTGGAGCCTATCCCAGATATTATTGGGCAACTGGCAGGATACATCCTGGACAGGTTGCCAGTCCAGCGCAGAAATTAATAAAATAAATTTTAAAAAATAATAAAAGAAAAATAATTTTTGAAAAAAAGAAAAATTAAAATAAAAGAAATTAGTTTGGTAAAAGAAATAAAATAAAACAAACAAATGCGTCAAATGGTCAAAGAAGATTCTGTTTTTCAAGTCTTTTATCTTTTCAGGAAGTTAAAATTATTTCTCATATCTATTACCGAAGCAGGTGATAAACTTGTTGTGCTATTTCATTTTAACTTATTCCTGATATTTATTCCTCCCTTGGTTCTAACGCCATCAGCTCCCGTAACAGCTTAGCATCACTTTAAAACTGGAAAGATGGAAAACTGCTGCTTCTGCTCTTTTTTTTTGTTTTTGGCCTGGAGACCCTCACTGGTTGCCTGGCAACCATACAATGACGTCAAGACTCCAGGAAGTCATTGCACTCGGCCTCTGCCTTTATTCACACAACTGCATCGGTGTTGCTGTTGTGTTTTACGTATGAAGGGCATCTTTGAGTTTATGTGACTGTTGTTCTTGTTAAACATGTGACATCGGGGCTTGCATCAGATTCTCTGCAAGGAGACAATTAAGTAATTTCCTAAAATGATGAGACTAAGTTGAGTAAAAGAAAAAAAACTTTTTTTGATATTTGTTTAAAGGTTAATTAATTAAATTATCATCACAACATTATCAGCATTGTCTCATGAATGCAGAGACACTTAATATCTGCCCAATTATAAGAAAAATAAAGAGCAGAATTGTGAATGCAAAGTATTTTCTGTTTTTTTTTTCATTTGTTGTTTTTTTTTCTAAGAATGCTAAAAAGATATTAAGGTGAGAGGCTGAGATTAGTTTGAAAAGGAAGTACAGAGGAATGGAAACAGTCAAAAACAGATAAAACGCTGGTTAGGCAGCCAGTTATCTAGAGAAGAGCAAACCAGGATGAAAGGCAAATGAAAAACTAACAAAGCCAGCAACAAAACTTCCACTATGATTACTTTTTTGTTTTGTGTGTATTTGTAATTTCTCTTTTGTCTGTTTGAGCTTGTTTCCTCCCCCTCCCACATGCTCCCGTGTTTTTTCCTTCTACCTTTACTCCTCTCCAATAACACACCCTTCTCGCTTCCCTCCCACCATCAGAGGAGCGTGTGGCTCCGCTGGAGGTCAGCCGCTCCAAGCTGTCGCGCCACCTTCAGGGCCTGGTGTTCCGCTGCCACAAATGCACCTTCACGTGCTCCAGCGACCAGGCCCTGCAGCTGCACCTGCAGAAGCATGATGAGATTAAGCCCTACCAGTGCCAGCTCTGCTACTACGACAGCAGCCGCCGAAGCCAGCTGGAGGAGCATCTACGCCTTGAGCACAAGGTCAGTTGGAGACCATAAATGACGTTCTGTGCAGCTTTATTTGAGCTAAAAGCGAAAAGTCATGATAAGTGTAGCTTAGTTGTGAGAAGAGGCTTGAGTGATTGGTTTGCTTAATGGCTGCAAAAGCATAGATTTAAACGGTTAAAATAATGCCAAAAATACTTTGTAGGTGTTATCATCATATGTATTTTATATTTTATGTGTATGAAACACCCAGGTTTACAATGGTTATGAAATAAGCAGAAAAGAAATAGTTTTCTGCTGGTGATAGGGTTACTTGTGTGTCGGTCAAGGAGTGGCAGAAACTGGAAGCCCTGTTGCTGGTTTGCATGCGGAGGTTAAAATTTCTGCGAATAGTTTGATGCCTAGGTGAGGCCATGGAACAGTGAAGACTTGGTACTATTTCTTTATTTCCATTTAGCTGTAGTGATCATAATAACACTAGTTGCTGATGTCACAGAGATAATTCTATTAGGATTTATTAATCTTTTAATTAGAATTATTCTAAGATAATTGTGCTTTCTGGTCATTATCTATTGTTTTGTTTTTTTTGTTTGTTTGTTTGGTTTTTTTGCCTGTAGTTTTTCTTTCCCTTGTTTCACTGCCGCTCCTGCAGTACTTCATTCATAGGTGAACTCCAGGTTTTCCTCTGTCCTCTGCCAGAACCTTATCTTTAACACAGCGTGTATTGGCCACTTCCTGCTCCTGCCATGCTCCACTCTGTTGTGTGTTTTGCAATTGAAGTTTTTTAGTCCTTTTGTACACTTTTTTTTTTTCCTATTTGAAGCTTGATTTAAATACTTTTCATTCAGTTCAGGGTATCAATCTGCTTAGTGATTGCTTATTCTCACTCTGCCTTCATTTGTACCTTCATTCGCTATTAAAAACAATGCAAATTTACCTCAGATTAATATCACTCTCCCTGTAGAATAATACAAACAGACTGCTGTCCTGAAAAAGACAGTCCATGTAAAGCATGGTAAGAGAATAAAAGAGCAGCGTTCCTTCTGGGTGAGGCAAAGAGAGAGATGATGAGCATGGAGGGAATCCTGGACTGGTGTTTCTTTGAGTCTTCTGGGAGAAAATTACTCAGATACACGATGATCATTTAAAAATAAAAACAAAATTCTGCTCTCTATATTATTATTATTATTATTATTATTATTATTATTATTATTATTATTGTAATTTGCCTTATTATCTACATGACTCTTAATTCTAATGAATCACGTGGTTCCTTTAAAAAGACTATAAACAATAAATAGAATATACAGATTGAAAAGTTTTTAATAGTTTTTCTTCTTAATACTGATAAAAGTAATACATGTTAATTATTAGAACATTAAACTACACATTCTGTCTCTGATCAGGTCATCCGTAACTTTGAGCTGATGGGCCGCGTCAACCTGGACCAACTGGAGATGATTAAGGCACAAGGGAGCACCACAGAGGAGGAAGACAACAGAGAAATTATGGAGTTGGTAGTCGACGGAGAAGATGTTCTGGAGGAAGGGGAGGAGGCGGAAGAAGAGGAGGAGGAAGAGGAGGAGGAGGAGGAAGGCAGGGTTGAAGAGGTGGAAGAGGTTGAGGATGACGATGAAGCAATGGAAATTGTTCAGAACATGGTGGAGGACCAGCAAGAGATGGATGGTGAGGACATGGAGGAGAACATCAAAGAGCATGGGGATGAAGAGGAGGAAGAAGAAGAGCAGGAAGAGGAGGAGGAGGAGGTGGAGGAAGAAGTGGAGGAAGATGAAGAGGAAGTCAAGGAGATGATGGAGGAAAAGCCTGCCCTGCAAGGTAAACCCACTCTAACATATGTCAGCATCCTGTAGCTGATGTTATTTAATAAACACTTCATTATCCTCTAGATATTCGGACATATGAGAAGTTTTTATAAACCATCTCAGCAAATTCAGTTGCTGTTAAACTAAACGATTAACTTCAAATCTGGATAAGATAAATCAGAAGGCTTTAAAAAATATAGCTAAACAAGCAGGTAAAACCATGGTTCAACACATCATGTTAGTTTGATAAGGAACAAAATCCCTGATTAGTTCCTGAGCTGGAAAGTTTCACACAGTAATGGTTTGTAATAGACATGCAGGCCATTCCAGTGGTGAAGTTAAACTCATCATCATGTTTTCCCTAACCCAAACCAGAAATGAAATATTCTCAATCTAACCAAGTGGGTTTAATGTCAATCTACCTGTGAAATGTTCCAAGGGAGCGAGGAAAAGTAGTGGTAAAAGTGAGCGGATAGCTGTACTACTGGATGAGAGATGATCTTTTTCCCATAGATAGGTCGAAGTGCATTATCAAAGCTAGAGAAGCTGTGTCAATTGCAGGCCATTTAGCATTTAAACAATGGCAGAAGCCCAGTTTCTTGCAGGAATTAAACACAGTCCTCTCAGGTGACAGTTTCTTTACACAACCTACCTGACTCCTAATTTGGTGGTTATTAAAGCTAATGACTATGTGTGAAGAAAAAGTTATGTAAAAAGATAAACTATTCACAATAGGCATATGCCTCTAGACAGGGTTAAGCCATTAGATAGATCTATCTATCTATCTATCTATCTATCTATCTATCTATCTATCTATCTATCTATATAGATATATAGATATATATACATATAATATATTGTTCTCGGTATGATGAGGTGTTTGAACTCTATTTCCCAGAGGTCCTTGCATCCCCCAGCAGCAGCACTGGCTCTGGGCCAAGCAGTGCAGAGAAGCGTCTTCCCTGTGAGTTCTGCGGCCGCTGCTTCACCAACAGCCTGGAATGGGAGCGGCATGTCCTTCGACATGGCATGTTAGTATTTTTTTCCACTCTGTCTTCTGTCCTTTTTTTTTTTTACACTTTGCAATGCTTAGCATCAAACATGATCACTTGTCCTTTGGCGTAGACTTTAGCTAAATGCCAGAGCTTGTGGTTTCAGATGTAATTTAACTACAGTGACTTTGTTATTTCTCTTAAGGAAAAGTTTTACTTCGACAAGCAGAAGAGCTGTAGCTGTTGTCTTTAGATTATGAGTTCAGCTTGTTTGTCTTTTTTAAAAAAAAATTTTAATTAAAACAAAATCTTACATCTTGTGTAATTTGTCTTAAATTTGTCCATCTTTCCACTCATCCCCTCCTTCATGTTTAGGGTGGTTAACAACAATTGGCCCGACGCCAGCTCCACTCCAGCAATAGAGGCTTCTGCTCCATCTTCCACTGGCTCCTCTGTGTTTTCAGACACAAGACTGGACCTCGCCAGCAACAGCAAAGAGGAAGGAAATCCAGCTGATCTATCACTGACAAGTCAAAGCCAGTATGTGGAAGACAAAGAAATGCTTGACACCAAAAAGGATCAACAGCTTGGTTGAACTTGTGGCCTCTTGGGAAACTGCTAGGAAATGGATGGAGTCAGTGCTCGGGATGGGAAAGTTTTAACATAAAAGGAAGCAAAGAGGCCGAAAAATAAGAAAAGTGACTTTTTATAAGTTGGTGCATTAGTAGATTTTAGGTGTTACATATACAAGTATTAGGTTGTGCTGCATAAAACGGCTGAGCTCTTGAAATGGGCAGTCCCCTAGGACAGATCTTAATATATTGGTAACCAATAGTGAACAGAACTCTTTATTGCTGACATTCTGGTCAAATCTACAGTGAAAGATCCCACCTAGATAAAAAAAAAAAAAAAAAGTAAGCTATTTATAAACAATATTGTCCAAAACAGTTAATTCAATTTAGCATTTTATTGTTTGAAGCACCTTTACTGTAATCTCCACCCTGCTCATCCAAAACAGGGGTTCTGTGAATTCACTTTAAGGTCAAACTAAGAAGGTATGAAAGCATTTGCAACCATGGCCCACTGAAGAGCTACCAGTTCTTATTTCTTGGCGAATTGGAACCTTTTATTTTCCATCTTGAACTAAATGTGTTGAAGTATTCCTTGAGGAAGAGTCGCACCTTATATTTTTAGTAAAATCACAAGTCTCTTTTTTTTTTATATATATTTGGAAAGATTTTGACGATTTCCCCTGGTTTTGTAGTAAATAGTTGTAATTTAAATCCCTTAATATTATACTGCGTATAAGCCTTTGACCTGTGACTCCCGGCTCCTTTTACCTGTTCTGTTTTTGTTGTTCAGTTCACCTGAAGTCATAGAAATCCCCGTTTCCCTGTGAAATGTCTTGTTGTTTGATCAAGCTGAAGTCAGTATGACAGCAGATGTGTATAATGTGTCATGACTGTGTGTGCAGGTTTTCCGCTGTAACAGCAGAGTAACAATTACACTTGTCTTTTCCATGCGAACTGTGTGATTGGCTGTGCAAGACTCCAGTTCCGATCCAGACAGCATGAAACACTGGGTACAGTCGAGATTACAGTGTGCACAGAATCAACCCACATTACATTCAGACCAAGTGTCGACCACCTCGGCTGTGTTTTGAAACCAGTGTGACTAGTGCCTTACAATCCAACTCAATGCAGATATACTGTATGGCTTTAAGGAACACTAAAATCGCTGTGATTTAACAAGTAATACACCTAAATTAAATATTTTTTTAAAAAAGAAAAGAAAAAAGATAAAGTATCTGGACACATTGTCTAATTTAACTTATTCTAGTGTATTATAATGGCATATTTGGAAAGTCTTGGTTTAATGAATATCAGATCTGGACCTAACAAAGTATCAGTGCAGTGAAATGTGTTGCAACATCTAATGAGGCTTGAAACATTGGTTTAAAATTTTTAAAAAAAAGCGATCTCATCCACCATTCTGCCAAGATTTGGTTACAAACACTTAAGATTTTTTCAACCATTTATTTAAGTGTGCTTTTTGTAACGTGAAAAAGACCACAGATTAAAATTCCAGGCAACATCTTGCATATTTAAGGCCATGTTTATTTATTCGGCCGTATCTGGATATTTGGTGATTGCATGGTTTCCTTGTGCCTCCACATAGTCAGTCCTAAATTTACTGAGAACTCCAAGCATGGCTTCGTAAGTTTTGGGCTGATTTCCAGTCTTGCTGTAGTCCATGATCCTGTTTTGAGTGAAGGGGTGTGCTGAAAAGACAAGTGTAAACAGAGCATTTTAGTTTTATTTATATAGATGACACTGAAACTGTAGGACTGACTTTCAGAAGGTGTCATATTCTCATCTTACAGACCCTGTTAAATTGCCATTGTGTGCGGATAAATCTGTATTAACCTGCATTCTTGTGCTTCTTCTTTTTATTTTGCAAAGTAATCTTATTGTTGATGTTGACAAAAGGCTGAGATTGTATTTGTTGGAAGTTGCTGCTTGAATGCCCTAAAGCCTTATGAGAAGTGAATAGCAATTTTCTCAAATTTGTGTCCAATTCCAGCTAAACCAGTAAGAGAAAGTTCAACAATCTGAAACTAAATGGCAAATAGCTCTAAAATCAAAGTTGTAGAGGAATGCAATGAATGCATTTGTGTTCTTGGTACCAAAATATTTTCCAAGTCTGCTGTGTTTGCTGCTGTAATTGTCATTTTTAAGCATTGGACTATTGACAGAGATAAGAAATCTGGGTTTGGGCTGTAAAATTTTCCAGCTGAAAGTTTTCTGAGTTAAACCCAGGTGAACTACATGTTTGCAGCCATGTATAGAAAACAGAACTACTCGTTAAGTGTTTGAATTGTGGTGTTTCAGAGAGGATTATTTAACCTTGTTTTCCTTTAGGTGTTTTTAGTTTGCAAAGGAAAAAAAATGAAAAGAAATATAAAATGATAGCTAAGCTAACCTTTGGGGGTGTTTTGAGTCCCCAGTCCAACATTATTATACTGTTGTAATGTCTGGTTGCAATGAAAAAAATTCCCTTTTCGTACTGAATGAGCAGAAAGGAAGCTCAGTGTGGTTGTAAAAAAAATAAACATAACAGGAAACTTATGCTGTTCTCTATAAAGTAATGGACAGGGCTTTCTACTTTTTGTTTTGTGAAGAAAAAAATGGCAAAGGTGGAGACTTGCAGACAATAATTCCTTTGGGAGTTATTTAGATGAACTGCTTGCTCTTTTTCCAAGCTTCACAATCATCTGGGTTTTCAGTCAGCCTGCAGATGAGCCCGCCCATGTCCAGTCGATATCCTGACACTCCACTGTCTTTTATCCTCAGCAAGAACAGACATCAGCTCACTGACTCCAAGTGTCCCCACTCAGCAATAGGAGAAGGATGTTGCAGTCTTCTTCTTGGTCCTTGAAATACCTTAAAACCCGTTAAGTTGGTGCTGAAACTCAAAGCCGTTTTATTCTGTTTTGCAGGACCAGCTTGTATTTTCATGAAAGTCAAATCTCTTTGAAAACAGTTGTTGTAGAAATAAGCTTTGTGAGGCAGCTTGTGGCCCAGCCAGATGATGAAGTGAGACAGTCTGGGTAATGAAGCTGTCAACCCGACATTGTTTGTTGTCCTGTGATCATTTAAATGGAAAATGACTATGAATCCCTCACTGTGTGCAGTCTCTAGACTGTAATTCCCAGTTTACCCAAAGTTAAGCCCCTGCTGACAACACACTGGATACTTGTATATATGTTTAGTTTGTTTCCAATGCATTTCTCTTTTCAGACTGTTGTCTCCATAGTTTGAAATAGAATATCTCCTTCTTGCCTTTTTCCCCATATAAATCTGATTACCTGATGGTGGGTTGTGATGTTGCCTAGAATGATTGTTTACAATTTTATTCCATTTATCTCTGGATATTCTGTAAATATTGTAATTCATTGTCTTTTTTTAACTTGATAATAAAGTTATCAGATAACGGTTAATGGTGTTTCCCTTTAGCATCTACTTTAGATTCTTACTATTTATGGTTATTCTATTTAATTGAACCCGTTTGGGAGGACTATAGAAGAGTTGTGGAAGTTTTTCCATGTAATTTTGAAGCTTCCGTAATACATCCCTTCCTTGTGTTTTTTTGGTGTTAATCCTTATCAGATAACAGGAAACAATAGCTTCAGAAAGTTTAAGACATTAATCATGTTTTACATTCCTACACTCCATATTTCACAACAAATTGGATATATATATATATATATATATATATATATATATATATATATATATATATATATATATATATATATATATATATATATATATATATATATATATATACATACATATATATATATATATATATATATATATATATATATATATATATATATATACATACATACATACATACACACATATATATATATATATATATATATATATATATATATACATACATACATACATACACATATATATATATATATATATATATATATATATATATATATATATATATATATATATACATACATATATATATATATATATACATATATATATATATATATATATATACATATATATATATATATATATATATATATATATATATATATATATATATATATATATATATATATATATATATATATATATACAGTTATAATATACCATATCTTCCAATCATTTACTTGATATTCCTTCTGCTTTCTTCAGCACTGTATTTATCTGTTTGCACAAAACCGATACATTGTTCTTGGATTTTTATGTTTTTACACACTTATACACAAAAAGGAAACGTGAGATAGCCCTACTCTAAAACAAAACATTAATACATATTGCAAATATTTAGATAAACTATGTAAATCTAAACTCTGAAGCTTTTAGGATTACAAAATTAACATTCAACTGGATACCAAATATTTCTAAGTTTTGAGACGAACGTTAGCTCTCAAATTCTATCCTGTATTTGACATAAATGAGTTGTCATTTGGTGCCAACAGTCATTATAGCAGGCAGTTTGAAATTGATTGTCTTGTTTAGTGCTACCAGTTTTTCACCATTTAAAACTGATCCACACGTCTGTTCCTTTTCTCACAGGAAACCTGCATGAAAGCACCTTATTTTGGTCTGCTGAAAAAGATGATGGTCACATATTACTAACACATTTGGTTATCGTCACATATTACTAACACATTTGGTTATCAGGCCCCTCTCTTATGGAATAAGCTCCCAGTTAGTGTTAGGGAAGCAGACACCCTCCCCACCTTTAAGACTAGGCTGAAGACTTATCTTTTTGAGAAGTCCTATAGCTAGGGATGGTTAGCATCCCTTAGTTATGCTGCTATAGGTTTAGACTGCTGAGGGACATTTCCTGATACACTGAGCTTCTTTCTTTTTCTCTTTATCTCTTTCTTTTACCCCCCCCATAACAGTGTTGCATCATTAACATGTATGTCTCCTGTCTCAGCAGGTCTCCCTGGCCGGGAGTAGCAGTTCCTGTTGTCTGTTGTCTTTCTGTCCTCTTCCCCCCACACAGCAGAGGCAGATGGCTGCCTGTCCTGAGCCGGGTTCTGCCGGAGGTTTCCTTCCTGTTAAAAGGGAGTTTTTTCCTTCCTACTGTTGCCAGTGTGCTTGCTCAGGATGGGAGATTGAGTTGGACTCAACTCAATCTGTTGGTTTCCTTATATAGGCTGTTATGAATTGGCCTTCATTATGTTTTCCCCTCTGTCTGTAAAGCGTCTTGAGATGGCATTGCCGTGATTTGACGCTATATAAATAAAGTTGAATTGAATTGAATTGAACATGAACATAATTTCTGTGAGCATGCTAGCATCCAGTGAACAAAAGCATTCACGACTCACACTCCAAGACGCTGCCTGTAGACTATTTGTTGTTAAGTGAAAAATTGTGTTGGTACTCTTTATCTGGTATCTGTCGGTGATGTTGAAAATTATATTCTCCACATGCAGGAATTTACAGGTTTATTACTCTTCCAGTAGTTAAAAGTGCTTTCTAAAATGTATTTGCATAGTAAAATTTATTTGCAGTTATTCTTTTGCAGAGTAATATAGAGAATTATTTTCTTTGTAAGTCACTGTAGAATATCTGGAACAACCAATAATAGTCTCTGCACCTTGTTCACAGGAAATAGCTCTGGGCTGAGGCCATATTTCAGTGGCCTTCACTTTGTGTTACACCCTTCCAACCTTCTGCTTCTTTCTGCACTCTTCTTCTAAACCTTGCAAGAGCTTTCCTGACCAAAACCACAAATGCCAGTGTGTTCTTGTGCAGTATCTGTTTCATTTTTATGTACAAAATACTGCAACTCTTGCACCCCTTTTTACCACAAGTCACTTAGACCTACAGGTTTCATTCATCTGTTTTCAGGTTTTCAGTCTATTGCAGTGGAAAGTGTCAATTTTACACATCCTCTGCATTTCCTCTCATGCCTGTTTTAGAATGGGTTTGGTCTTTATTTCACATGTCTAACATCATCTCTTAAAAATATCTTCAAGTCACCATGGATCAGATTGTAATCTCTGCGGATCACCACTTCAGAGGGGGGCAACGGCAGGCTGATGACCCCTGGAGATAGGAGCAAGAGGCACAGCCACAGTTAAGTGGGAAACGGAGGACAGTGCTGCTGCTGAGTGGAGCAACATAAGGAATGTCTGATGAGTGCTCAGGCCAAGGCCGTTGATGGCATTGCTTCTGTAGTGATAGCTGGATGGAGGAAGAGACTTGAGAGAAGCGATGAAGGGCAAAATAAGAATGCAGGAAATCTAAGAAGGAGAAAGAGTGGAAAGAGAAAGAAGTGGGGAATAAGAATGGGGAGTTTCAGATGTGCAGTCATCAAATATTAGATGGAGTGGTATGACCAGAGAAGTGGCCTCTGCAAGAGGCCCCATAGAGCTCCACCATATTATGTTTTACACTTGGCAGTCCTGTCAGTCAGATCTGAACTACACAGGAATACAGAAGAAAGTAAAAACTCTAAATACAAAGTGCTGGATGTATGACTGAAATTCCCTTATGCTCCACGAGACCTCTAAAGGTTTCTTTTGGTGTCAGGCAGCAAGGCTTTAGCAGTGCTTCTTGTAAGTTGTGAGGTGGATCTCTATGGATCAGACTTCCACATTTCCATGTGTGACACAGATGCTTAGCTGAAAAGACAACAGGGAATTTTTTAGACAAAGTCAGCACCTTAATTTGCACATGTAGAACAGTCCTACAACTCCTAATTTTTATGTTCGTCACTCACTCTTGAAGAATTCCTAAGCTTCTTCCAGTGTAGTAAATATTGTGCTAAAAGCTTCTAGAAACTTGGCAAAAAAACTTTCAAACAAATATTTAATTAACTTGCATGCTGTTGTTTTTCTGTTTAAGGGATGAAATCCAGCATAGTAGAGGATGAAGAACTACTGAAGCACTGCTTAGCAGAACAACTGTGTTATCAAGCTGCACACGCTCCTAATCAGTTTCTGACAATGATATGCCACAACATCTGTCTTAACTTCAAAACACGTCACCACTGTGGATCAGTACAACTGTGGATCACCTCTTCTCTTAGCATTTGTAATGGTTTTATATATACATATACAGTACAAATTATGCAAGGATTACAAAGCGATAACACCACTGTGATATTGCCTTTTTCCCCACATTTTTTAAAACTTCTGGAACTAAAGCCAATACTTTTACTTGAAATGTCTGTTTATTTATTTATTTATTAAATATCTCATTTACAAATGTAAAAAGTCAAGCTTAACTGTTTAGTTGATTGTTGTTCGTGCTCTCTCCACTAGGAGCTCTCGAGCCAGAATATGTGGCGTAGAAGAAGACAACCGAAAAGTCATGGCGGCTGACAGTTTGTAATGATACAACGAAAAACATTTAATAGTCTTGCAAGTTGGATTTACCTGATATAGTCCGGACAGGAGTTCAACACAGAGTCGACAACATGCAGATCACTTTGAAGACTTTACAACAACAGACGTTCAAAATTGATATAGACGAAGAAGAAACGGTGAGAGTTAAAGAAACACTTGCGAAGGGGGTGGAGTGGGAGTTGGTTATGTCCTGGAACGGAACACAGTTTTTGGTTATCTCATTATAGACGATCAATGGATAGATTTGTGGAAACGCGAAACATTCATTTTACGATATACAATTTATTAGAATTAATTGGGCTTATTTCTTAGTTTTAGTCCGTGATGGTTGGTGTGATTTGGTTCATATTGGTCAGAAAAGTGGTTAGTATTATCAGCAGTTAGTCGGAGCCCGCATATGGTTCCAGATTAGTGTAGATCTGACATTATGGAGAACACGTTTAACCCTCAACTTTTACTTCCGATAAACGTATATGTTTGACACATTTATTATGGTTTATATTACCCACTTAAAATGAGAGGGGAAATAATTTCAAATGGCTTTAATTGTGTGTTAAATTTTGTTATAACTTTAACTCTACATTTATAAGTCATGATTGTTTTTTCCCCCTGAAACAGCAAGAAGTACCATGTTTGTTATGCTCTAGTTTTATGACTGTGGCAGCAATCATTGTACACTTTGGACTTTATTTTTTATCCTAAGTAGGAGTATGCATCTAGTAAAGGTAGAGCAAATAGTGTTTGCACATCTCGTTGTTTTTTCATGTTTGGGATTCTGAAAGTAATGTAATTTTCAGAAAAAACAAGTGGTTTTATTTCTTTCACAGGTGAAAACATTAAAGGAGAGGATTGAACAGGAGAAAGGAAAGGACAATTTTTCAGTTGCAGGCCAGAAACTGATATATGCTGGTATGACATGTGTTCTTACTTTATATAAACTTCCTTCAAATCAGCAAGTTTTTTAATAACACGATTTTTAATTAATTGTTTTCATTTATTCATAAATGATTACTTTTAAGAACTTTATTAAAAATAGTAAATGGACAGTTCTTTTTTGTGAAAAAACCTCTCCTTAGATGAGAGGTTTGCTTGAACAACTGGAATTTATAGAATATAGGTAATTTATTAGCTTAGTAAACATTTGTAAAATAATACATTGATGCTGTCTATTAATTTACCCCAACATGGTTGACAAAGGAAGTAAATTTAGGGCATTTTTTGTTTCTTTTTGCAGGTAAAATCCTCAGCGATGAGACAGCTCTCAAGGAATACAAAATTGATGAAAAGAACTTTGTTGTCATCATGGTGACAAAGGTTTGGACATTAGAAAGAGCTTTCTTTGAAATGCAGGCTTTTGTGTCAAATCATGTTTTTTTTTCTCTTTATGAGTGGAACATAATGTCCTTTAATACCAAACCTTGATAGGTTTTTGACCTTCTTCCCACTGTCCACCACTTATGTCTCTATTAAGGTTGTTGAAAAATCCTTCCTGGTGCACAGGAACAAGTAGTACTCACAGTGATTATTGTCTCACTGTATGTCTGGCTCTGGATACACTTGCCTTACTCAGCTAAAGAAAAGCTTGGCTTGACTTTGGTTTTTTCTATTTTAACTCAGTTGGTCCAAATTGCCAGCATGGTATTTTTCCTATTTTGGGGGAGGGGTATTTCTTACTATGCTTTAAGGCCCCCTGTTAGACATAAACTTTTTTAAGCTTTTCTAAGTTTGAAACTCAAGGGAGTGCATAGCTGTTTTGAGAGGTTGAAGCTGAAATCTCAGCACACTATTAGTCATGTTGATTTCTTAATTTGCATTTGTCCACCGCAGCATGTCCTAGCTTCAGTCAACCATTTCAGGGCTTTGCACTAAATTCAAATGTATTTTTGTGCATTTTGACCCTGAACTTAAATTTTTAGTTCAAATTATTTAGCAATTTCCCAGAGACCAACATATTTATCTAATTTAAATTATTTTTTTTGTAAACTTACGTCTTTTCACTATAAATGTTCCTAGTATCTAATACCGGGTGTTATCTGCAACTAGGCAACCAGTGCTTCCTGTTTACACTCTCTTATGCATGTATACATCATATGGTGTTTTTCTGGATTATTTGTGTTAATGTCTAAACCTGCTGTACTTGTGTGACTTTAATGCCGTAGAGCTGTTGAAAGGACACATTTTTATTTGCCATACTCTTTTGTTGTGAACGTAGAATGGAACTTTGACAAAAGTAATATTTATTAAATTGGATTTCAGGTCTGTAGGTGCAGATTCCTAAAATCCTCAAACTGGTGCAAGAAAGAGATGCATTTGAAAGTGTTCTGTATGTGCCAGCAGACTATAATGTAGAGAACTCTTAACATTTTTCATTAAGCAAACTTACAAACTTAACGTGTAATGGCCTTCATTACTTCATTGTAACTGAGTCATTGTGTAAAGGCAGGTTATTTAAAGTACGAGTTAAGTTCGGCATTTTGATTATAGCAAAGTGAAAAATTACATGAGTTACCATATTTTAAAACTTCAAATTTGTCTTGCAGCCGAAAACAACCCCAGCCACCCCACAGCCTTCACCAGCTGCTTCTGCCCCCAGCACTACAGTTCCTACAACACCCTCTGCTTCGTCGTCCAGTTCAGACAAACCGGCAGAGAGCACTTCTGCTGATGACAAAGCAGAGGAGAAACCATCTTCTACGGCCGAACCATCTTCCAAACCTGTTGGGTAATAATGACAAGATGTTTGTTTTTCAGTGTTTATTTGGTTTTATTCTGTCTGGAAACATGATGTGTAAATCCCGCTTCAGCCATTGTCCGTTTCTCTTGCAGAAGTTCAGAAGTTTCAACCAACACAAACTTGATCAATGAAGCTGTTTCAACTCTAGGTAAGGCTCGATCTGTGATGGTCATTGTTGTCTTGATTTATTATTCTATTTCTATAATCGTTTCTGGGTATTAATAATAAATATGGGTCCACCAAGGTAATTTTATTATGAATGTTGTTGTACATGTTCAATTGCATTGTCTTTAGCCTATGTGTTGTAGTGTTTGTGCTTGGGCTATCATGTAAACAGAAGTTGTGATTTTTTTTTTTTTTTTTAATAATTTCTGGCGAATATTCTTATACTTAAATATGAATGAAATACTTCTTTGCTCAAATCCCTTAGACCCTTATTATTAAGATACATGTATCCAGTGTAAATTTGTTCAGTATTTGTGGTGGAAGCAGTGGAGGAAATTCTCTAATAAAAGGTAAAAATTATGACAACTGCTTTAATTAATAAGGTTAATGTTTTCCTGGTTTTCTTTACAACATTTCAGTGTTAAAAATGAATGTAAACAGACATTTTATAGTCAATATTAAATCAGAAGGAAAACTCTGAATTGTCCTTTGCACAATTTAGCTTGAGTTATAAATTTTCTTTCCTTTAGAACACAGGTGTCAAACTGCAGTCCTCGAGGGCCGCTATCTTGCAGGTTTTTGTTGTCTCCATCCTCCAACACACCTGATCAAAATTCATAAACAGGTTGACAAGTAGCTGCTGGATCCATTTGATTTGAATCAGCAGTGTTGGTAGAGGGAAACAACAAATACCTGTTGGATACTGGCCCTCGAGGACTGGAGTTTGACACCCCTGCTTTAGAAGAAGCTAATAGAGGACCGAGTTTCAAAAAAGAAGAAAACTGAGCTTTAAGTCACCATAAACATCATTTTCTGTCTTGTTCTGTCCTGTGTAGTGACAGGCTCATCATATGATGCCATGGTAAATGAGATGATGCTGATGGGCTACGAGAGGGAGCAGGTGGTGGCAGCTATGAGAGCAAGCTTCAACAACCCAGACCGAGCTGTAGAATACCTGCTTTCAGTAAGAGTTGTGTGTTTGATCAAAACAAGTGTGCCTCAGAGCACTTCACTGGTTCAGGACTTGATATACTGGCAGTGTATCTCTGAAATACTTGCATTCTCCTGAAGCTTATTAGACAAACCGTTCCTAATTTAACATCAAGTTATGATGCCGTAGCTTGTTACTTTCATCTGACATTTTATTTAGTCTAATTCATGACTTCTCCCACAGGGAATCCCAGGCAGAGATCAGGGTGCTGCTACAGGACCGGATGCGGCGGCGCCTCCTGTGAGTGGAGCTCCAGCTGCACCTGCTGGCGACATTAGTGTTCCTGCCAACACTGGTTCTTCACCAAGTGCAGGGGGAGGTAAAGGGTCCACCCTGTTCCCACTATTACTGGTGTGATTGTGAACAAATGTGTGTCCCTTTAAAAATCCTTCCTGCGCCCATTTTCTCGCTCTTTCTGATTCATACTTTCAGGTAATCCCTTGAGCTTCCTTCGAAATCAACCTCAGTTCCACGTCATGCGCCAACTGATCCAGCAGAATGCTGCCCTGCTTCCGGCCTTACTGCAGGAGATTGGGAGGGAGAACCCAGAGCTCCTGCAGGTAATGAAGTGACCTTTTGAAATGATGACAATGCTGAAAACAAGATTAAATGTCTAATACAGTTTATGTCTGGAAATTATTATTCATTTAATGAAACAACCAATTTTACAAAAGTGTATTTAAAGCATCAGAGGTTTATCCATAGACTGTATATAGAGATGGACATAGTCTCTGTGACATCACCCATAGGTTTCTGAAAAGCTGAATTGAAGCTCAGTGGGTGGTTCCTACCATTGCCATCTTGGTAGGGGCATGCGTGTCGTCTCGCCTGGAAAATATAAATACTGGAGGTGGAGCTGAGAGGGGGACTGTGAGCATCATGGTGGATGATTGACATCGAGCGAGTGGATTTTTGTACCAGGCTGTAAATATGTTTATTTCTGCTGTGAAGTTGGGTCTTTTTTAACATGGAAGTCTATGGGGATTTGCTCTGTTTTGGAGCCCCTAGTGGATGAGTGGGGAACTGCAGTTGGATGCACTTTCACAAAGGCTTCATTTTTAACCGCTGGAGGTTGCCGCTTGGGTTTATCACTGATGATTGTCTCATGAAGCCTCAGATATATCTTTCCACATTCAAAAAGCATAACCATGAACATAACATGAACACAATTTTGATTTAATTAAATTTGTTTTAACGTTTTTAGGTTTATAAGTGAAATCTAGATTTCCTGGTCGCAGTTTCCAGATTTCCACAATGCAAGTCTGCAGATTGAGTTGTTCTCTAAAAGTAAAAGGAACTGATGCATATATCTATCCTATCTAATGCTATCCATATGTAACATAAGAAATGTCCAGTTTTCTTTAGCCAAATCCAAATGGAGCCACAAACTTTGTGTGCACAAGTTGGTTCTTTTCCGTTATGTTGTAAGTAATTTGCATTTACTGGTTTATTTTCTTTCCATTCATGGTAGTATTATCTTTTTAATACATCAGTTTTTCTTCCAGTTGAACCGAGCTGATACTAAACTGAATGCAACAACAGTCTTCATCTGTGGGCGTAAAAACAACAGCCTCTTTACAATAGCACTGAAGTCGTGCACACACCAACGTACTTTCTTGTTCCCAGAAGAGAGAAGTAGCAAATCTGTGGGCACGATTTATAAATCTGTGGGAATGGATTGTAAAACATAAGGCGAGGATCTCCCATCTTAGTGCACAAATCTCATATCTTTGTGCCATTCATATAACTCTGAAAGTAAGTTTTATTAACTTCATGCTCACATTTATACATTCATATGAAAAATAAAGTTTCTAATTTTAAGCTTTAAATGTATGAGAAAACAATGGAATAGACATCTAGTCTTACCCACTGTCACTTATTTAACAGGGTGCTGTTAATCACATAGACCTGATGAATTACTCATTAGTAAACATGATAATTACAATTAAAGTTTGTTGGTCATTCAGATGTGTGCTAACAATGCCAAGGAGGAAAAGCATCGATATTAATCTGTCTGTCCTGTCCTCTGTCTGTACTTGGGGGTGAACTTGTCTGAATGTCAACTCCTAAGAAAAGTAAAAAGTCCAAAAATCTTCTGTCTTTCTAAACAATCTGGAGTCCATTAAGCGAGGAAGTTTTATCTGTTTGGTGGAAAGCATCCAAGACAGTTTCCAAACAGGTGTCCAGATCTAAACCCAAGTCCAGTCACGTGTACAGCCATACAAGTTCAAGCTGTTCAAATCCAGAACTTTTGTAGGTTAATTGATGCAAACGTGTGCTACATTAACCTGGCCACATAACTAAGAACAAGAGATGTGCTGTGTAACGTGCATTGCAGATGCAGCCGTGTCATGATAATATTAATAGTGATAATAATTAATAATGATAAAAAATAAAAATAAAAAAACTTGCCCCCTGGCTCTGCATTTGGGGGCAGAGTATGCAGTTGTACTTGAATCAAATTGTGACTGTCAGTTATTTAATTTGTTCATAAGCACCAGGTTTTCTTGTATCAAACTAGAGGTAAACCCAGCTTTTAATGGTCCTTCATGCCAGAGTAACTCTGTCTGGTTCACGAGTATTTACAGGGGCAAAAGCGGAAGCTACTTGTCCTAACAGAAGCTTGCGCTCCGGAAGTGAACACAACAAATGCTCTTGACCCTGCACACACTGACTTGCTTTGTCTCTGAAGTGAGATTTTAAACAGTCAGCCAAGAATTTGTCTGTTTGCCAATGTATTGTATAGTCAGATGTGACAAAAATGGGTCATGCAGCGGCACAACATTCCGAAGCAAAGCAGCAAATCTGCATCTGAATGTCTGCAAAAGGAAACGATCAAGGTGTTGCAATGACCCAGTTCAAGTCCAGACTGCAGCTCCATTGAATTGCTATGGCCAGCCCTTATGAGACAAAATGCCCACAAACCTGAGGGAACTAAAACGATGCTGCAAGGAAGAGTTAGTTTTTGTTCAGTAGGCTACTTAATAACAATTGCATCTCCATAATAGTCTGGTCACAGTTAAATAATCACCCAGTTACAATGTTTGAGCAGAGTGAGATAATTTTGCTCGGTTGTTTCCACTCAGCTGCGTTCACACAGGTCACATCTCCATCACTGTTTTCATTCTGTTTGTCGGTGTTTGATTCTTCCTCATTCGGTACGGTTGAATGGCACATCTCATTCCTAATCTGTTTATTTGTCCCTGTAGGAGATCAGCAACCACCAAGAGCAGTTTATTCAGATGCTGAATGAGCCCAATCCTGATCCAGTGCCAGCAGGTGGTGGAAGTGGGCCGGGAGGAGCAGGTGGATCTGGAGGGATAGGAGGTGATACTGCTGGTGGAAGTCACATGAGTTACATCCAGGTCACGCCACAGGAGAAAGAGGCCATTGAGAGGGTGAGATGGAGCACAGCACTGTCTAAGTCTTTCCATTAGATCATCTTTGCTAGTAGTGCTGGAATATGATGTAAATCTGTCTCTACGAACCTAAACAGGAACAACAAATTGGCAGTTTAACTAATTTGCAACCCTTTTCTGTGTCTAATTGCAGCTAAAAGCTTTGGGGTTTCCAGAGGGACTTGTTATACAAGCTTACTTTGCCTGTGAGAAGAACGAGAACTTGGCTGCCAACTTCCTTTTACAACAGAACTTTGATGATGATTGAAAGAAGCTGCGTTGCTTTCATACTTCTTCCTCAGATTTTTTTTTTGATTGCTGATGTTCAATATATGTGTACAATAAGCCTTTTAATTTCCAAAATACATTTTATTCACCACTTTTACATCCAACTCTTGTGATAACACTGGATCATTATCAGCTGATGGTTGCTGTGCAAAAACAAGCTGTTGTTTATCAACAGGTTAAATTAGAGGAATGATTCATGTCTGGTAATTTTGCATCAGAATTCATCTTTGTGCCATTTTGTTTAATTTCTTGAGTTAAGACCAACGTGATTTTTGCTTTAAGTTTGGTTTGATATGTTCTATGTTTTGCATTGTAAATGAGTCAAATTCAGGGTAAATCAAAGAGGTTATTACAGTATTCATGCATTCTTTATGGAAATATGTAAAAATTAAAAGTTAAGCAAAACAAGCAACATGGTTGTCACCTTTTTCTTTTGTTTTATATCTTATATTAGTTTGTACTGACTTACTGGCAGTGGACTTATAAAAATTCCTGAATGGCTGTCGATGGTGTATGAAATCTCCATATGAGATAAGACTTGTTTCCACATAATGAAAGTCAGTGTGGGATAATGACAACCTGATGGTCACACCCCCTAAAGAACTCTGGAGAAACTACTACGGTGACCAGGATCAGCTGTTACTTTAAAAAAAAAAACAACAAAAAGATAAAGCATCTACGAGATGAGATGGTTGCCGTGAAGTCCATCTACACTGAGATTCAGTCCAACTTTTTTCCACTGAAAGTTTGTTTTTTTTCCTCCATGTGCTGCTTTTCTTTGGCTGTAATAGAGATGAAAAATGTGTCAACTAAATAAACCTATAGAGGGCAACATAGACCACAAAATCTTCCTCACTCCGCTCTGCCAGTCTGAAGGTTGGTGACTTAAATCAAGTATTTGCCAGATAAAATGTTCATTTGACTTTATGGGATGATCAATTCACTGAGGACATGTCCTTCCAATATCTTAATAAATGTGAATGAATTTATTGGATGTAGTCTCAAACATATTAGAATGCCTATTTTAATCCACCTCAACCATTAAAGATCATAGCCTCTGATATGAAAGCTGTACTGTAATTAAACAAGTCATGCTACATAAAAAGTAAAAGAAATATTTCAAAAGCATTGGTGCCATGTCTCCATAGTTTTATCAAGAAATTGGATCATTGACACGTCATTTAAACCATATTTGTAAGCAAGGTCATAGTTGAGAAGGATGTTTGGACAGCAAACAGATGGAGTGACGCTTATGTCGCTTAGTGTTACTATAATGGTAAGTTTCCCGTGACATGTGGACCTGTGTTTCATCACAATAAGCCTTGGATTGTCCCTCTTCTGATCAGCTTTATCGGCTTTCATGGCTTTTCATTTTTGATTAATCAAACCCTAAGATAGTTTTCACATCAGCTCAGAGAAGGTTGCTGTGTTTTTATGTTTTTTTCTTTGCATTGTAGACCTGCAGCTTATATTCAGTGGTTGATTTCGCCGTCAGTGGCTTTCACGAGTGTTTTTGAGCTCATTTTTCTGATTTCTAATACAGAGTTGTGACTCTTTAAAATGCAGAGCTGCCTGAGGCCCAAACATCTAAACCATTCAGAATACTCAGTTTTGTCTCACGCATACAGATTCCTAAACATTATCTGAATCTTATAACTAAACTTCTATACTTCTTTTTTTTCTATAAAATATTCAATGCTCCTTTCATGGACAATCCTGCTACTGGCCAGCAAATAAACATAAGATGCTCCATTAGGCTAGCAGCACATTTAAAGTATTCAACTTTTCAAAATGAAAACTTTTCAGATAGTTTAAGTTGTTTGAAGTGAAATTTACATTGCAAAAGCTTGCGTTTGAGTTTTGTCAACGCTTTGCGCAACATGCCCACTTTCATGGAAATAAAAATGCTGATTTAGTTTTCAGTGTTTCTGAGGAAGCAACGCTGTGCTACACGCTCAGCGTCCTCCCAGCAGCTTTCACTAAAGCATCAATAATGATACGAAAAAAGGTAATGTTACTGAGTCACTGCTGCACATTAAGTCAGGGGCTGTGCTGGATTTATTTTAAGAATAAAAAATTGTTCAACTTAAGTGCATATGCAATATGCATCTGCGCTCTGCAAGATGATACATGACTAAAATCACAAAACGGAACCCTCTCAAACCTTGTCCCAGTGCAGGATCTTTGTGTGTTTTTATTCATATCATCCACTTGAGAGTTTTAGCTCAGAGTCAGATCTGGTGTCACCCTTGAATGTCAACCAGTGACTTAGTTGTCTTCCCCTTTCTTTCTCCTGACAGGTGGAAAGAGAAACCCCCGGAAACAGGACATTGTAGGAGTGAATTTTCTTTGGAAAATCTTTTTAAGGGCAACATTGTGCTAGTTTGCCTGAGGCAGTCCCACCATTATCGGTGAGGATATTATGTGTTAGGTGACCGAGCTATTGCTGTCATTAAAACACGCTCCTCCATTACTCTAAAAGAGAACTCTTCACTCACTGTAACGGATGAGAAGGAAACTTGGCTTCACATGCATGGCATTTATTATACATCTTTTTTTCACAATGATTTGCTGCAGCTATGATGGAAGATTATGGGGGACGTATTGGTTTTCTTATTTGAAATACATTTTATTTTTTTTATCATACTGTAAAATACAAAACAATACCAAAGCATTTCTATTTACAAATCTACAAAATTTGAGATTATATTACATATTCTGGCTATAAACAAAAAAGAGTCTTTGTTCAGAGTCACTCATTCAATACAAAAATATCACTGTCTCATAAATTATTGCACTTTGCAGCTGCAGTGCATTGAAGATTGCCATCACCAAAAAAAAAAACCAAAACAAAAAAAAGAGACGTGTTCACCTGAAGTCTGATTGTGGAAGAGAGGTTTCCATGAAACACATGAACTATATGGCACTTTTTCAGTTCACCCTTTTTATCCGTTTTCCTTACTCTTTGGTACCTTTTATTTAAAAAAAAAAAAAAAGAAAGAAAGAAGAAATAACCTTCAGAATTACTGAGCACCATTCTGTATAAATTAACATTGTACCTGAAATCAGTGGCATTGCAGGTGAAATGTGAATATAAATATAGACGTATTTATTAATACAGTATTTGGAACAGTGTGAAGTAGAGCCTGTGATGGCATGTTGCTGGTAGAAGGCCTCTGGAGATGTTTTGTCTGTTGCTCCTGGTTTCCCTGACGTTTTCCAGTTTAAAAGCTCTTGGCACCTGGTCCTCCAAGTTTTGTCGGTTAAATAAGACAAATTCCAGTTTGGTCCCTTTCATAAAAACTTTACAACCCTGGCTGAGAGGTCTTGTCGAGTCACCTGCACAACGTGCGAGAGAAAGCTCTCTCAGGAGTAACGCTCTTTTAGCCACGAACACCACAGCTTGTCTTGTTGCTTGCTCCGGCTTGAAGGCAAGTTATGGTTTTAAAAGTGTAGTGCACAAGTTTGTTCAGGGTTCTGCAAACACACGTATGTTCATATAGAAGTTTTTTTTCATCTTGTCTGGTCCTTTAACCAATTCTCCATTTCTCATAGGTGTCTTTTCATGTGGAGAGCAAGGTGGTCTGACCTAGAAAAGGCCCGGTCACATTTCTGACACTGAAACGGCCGATGACCCGTGTGTTTCCTGTAGTGGCGAGTGAGCTCGTCCGAACGTGCAAACTTCCAGCCGCAGCCCTCCCAGTCGCAGTGATAAGGCTTCTCCCCTTTGATGAAAACACAATGCACACAGAGCAGTTAGCACCAGCCCTGAGGTTAAAATGGCCCCAGCTTCCCCACCTTCAGGAGGAAAGAGGTCCATCCTGTCTTGCAGCTCGTGCGTAGAGGCCAAAGCTATCAGCCTGGAGTTTGTGTTTGAGCAGGGATCAGTATCAACCTGTTTCACCGCACCGGCCACATAAACCCCACCCCCACACCTAACCAACCTTGCCTGGTGACAAGATTTCAACATGTGTTCGTTATGTGCAACTGAAGTCACAGTTTGGTTTATTCAACCGTAAGAATACAAACAAAGAAAGAAAACTAAACAACTGTAACTAAAGTAAATAACTGGTTAATGAGAATATCCTGAGCTTTCATCTGGTTGACACAGGATGTACAAGGAGCTGGAAAACCTGCAGTGAACACATACCTGTGTGCGTGCGGTGATGTGCTTTCAGGTGGGAGCTCTTTGTGTACGTTTTCCCACAGCCGACATAGTCACACGTGTGAGTCGCGACTCTTTTCCTCGGCCATGATCGTCTACCGCGCTTAGGTTTTGGTTCCTCCGGTAAGCAGTCCACACCGGAGATCATTAGGGCCTCTGCGGTGCAAAAACATCATCACCATCATCAATCTACTGTAACATATTAGCATGTCAACTGAGGATATGGATTTCAGTGTATTTTGCAGCTTTGCTAAAAGAAGCATTTTCCTGTTTGGCATTTTGGATTGTAATTGAATTGAAATACAGTTGTGCAAAAAACTAATTCATTGTGCTGTATAGTAGTACCCCTCAGAAGTATATCACATATGTGGACTTGTTCATTTCAAACTGTGTACAGGATCTTATAGAATAAAGTTTAAAAAAAAAGTGGTTTTACAGTCATTTAGCCACTTTGATAGATTGTCTAATCTGTTCCATGTTAACCCATCTCACATCTCCAAATACTAATGCAGTAATGTAGAAAAGCTTCTTAAGCACTTTTTTTTTTTAAAGGGGACAGAAAGTATACAAAACAGCTCTGAATAATGCAAATATTACCTGGGTACTGCATGGATGATGTCTGAGGGTAGGAAGGGTAGCCCTGCGAAGAGTTATGGTGGTATCCCTGCGGAGTTAGAGGGATCTGTGAGATGGCGTGGCCCAGCTGGTGCTCCCGGCTGAGAGGATGGTCTGGGGAGAGGGAAGAAGACGAGGACAACCTGCTGCCCGTCATAGACCTCCCTCCGCTGGAGAACCCATGCAGATCCAGGTGGCCAGGGCTTTGCTGCTGTTGCTGGCCTCCACGGCCCTGTGAGTTTACCCCCGTCAGGTGTAGGTCCATAGACTGTGAGATTGTGCAGTTGCTCGGGTTCTCCTGTTTTATCCTGTGACACGTAAAGGACGGCGAGGCGCGTGACGGAGCTGAGTCCGACACTGCATTAACACAGGCCTTGCTTACATTCATGCCTGGGTTGTACTCTCCCATGTCCATTGTTGTCTTGACAACAAATTTGCCATGGAGGCTGGTAGGTTGAAGGTATGCAGGGTCCAATTCCGGTCTCATGAGTTCTGCAACAAAGCCTCCAGAGGGCGAAACATCATTGATGTCTGGGATGGTATAGAGCAGCACATTGGCAGTGTCTTGAGGAGAAGGGAGTTGGTAAGGTGAGGAGAAAGAACCAGGAGAAGGAGACAAGGCCTGAGCAGAGCTGCATCCCATGGCATCCTCTTGCTGTTGCTGCTGCTGTTGCTGCTGTTGTTGCTGAAGAATGGAGTTGGACAAAATAAAGTCATAGTCTAAGTCCAAGTCCGGATCTGTGTCTTTCTTGGACATGCTGGTGCTTGTTATGCTGGTGGCAGTGGGATGGTCTGGGTTAGAGCAGGTACTTCCTGGTGGAACACTGGATCTCTTAAGATAGGACAACTCCTCCTTCCATTTCTAGAGGAAAGTTACAGACATTAATGACTGCAGTGGAACAATCAGCTTGTTTGTGCTACATTAGTGTTTATAAGGCACAGTCAAAAACATTTCAGTGGGCTTGTCCTGTTCGACCTTAAAAATAGTGCTAGTTGTGAACAGAGGAGAACAACAAACACAAGTATGAGAAACATATTAAATAAAAGGAAAAAAACAGCCTAAATATGTAATGGAGAGTTTAAACCAACAAAACTGAGCTACAAGTCTCAATCAGGAACCTGCACTGCCTGGAAAAGTGATCAGTATTTGCCTTTAAACTGTACAGGGAAGCACCAAAAGTAGCACAGGCAAGTAAAACTGGTCTTTATTGAAAATTCAAAGAGCTCACAAAAAAACTATCAAGAAATTTCTGCAATCGGTTTGCAGCTTTTGATGAAAAAAAATAATCATTTCCATCAACATTTTATTTCCTCCTGTAGAGAAGCTTTATATGTCATGAGTGCTTTCATTGCCTCCATGCTCCCTGAATACCTACTGGAGTAGCCAGTGTGAACTGGTGCACGCCCCAGCAGAGCGTGGTGTCAAGCTTTGACTGTAGTAATAACATGGGAGCTACACAGGAAAACAATCACTCTCTAAATAGACTACATACTTCCCCTAACAGATTCTTGGATGACCATGGATATCTGGCGTGCAAAAAGAAGTGACCACAGGGTACTCACTGGATTGGCACTTCCTATGGATCTACTTTTGTCAGTGGGGCTGCTGGCAAACGTGGATATGGATGGCAGAAGCGTCCCACCTAATGCCATCTCGACGTCATTAGAAGGCTGCCTGAAATTAAAAAAGAAAAAAAAAAACACACATCGTAAATAGGGTTAATCCTTGCGATATGATCCCAGGGGCGCGAGCGCCTGTATTCCATAAACAGATGTTAAGCAGTCAGACGATGTAATTAAAAGTTTCACCTCATCAGATAGAATCAGTGTACAGAGTCCGTTCGGCTATCCTTCAAATGCGGATCTGCTTTTTCTTTCTTTTTTTTTTTTGGTTCAATAAATCCCCCAGTTTAAAGTTTCTGCTCCGCGTCGCGTGCAGCACTACGGTTCCAGGACATGCCGCCGCTAATGGGCGCGCCGGTAAAAGCAGCCAGACTGCTTGTTTTTTAACAGCAATTGTGAGAGGGAAGACAGAGAGGCGACGAACAGGGGAATCCCTCCCGCCTGTTGCCGAGCAGGGACCGGCGGCAGTCTGAACTGAGCGAGGAAGCCGCGTGAGAGGTATCCTTAAATCACAGGGAAACGCCTTCGTTGCCTGGCAACGAGCTCAGGAAAAACATTAGCTGAGGGGGGAGGAGGAGGAGGAGGAGAGGAAGGCGGGGCGGCGGAGGGAGCAAAACCAGGGAAAAAAGAGAGCATGAAGCCGAGAAGGTTTGTTTGGATTCATAGCAACAGTGCCAGCATTTTAATACTTTTATTTATGTAAAATGTGGTTTTAAAAAAAGCGCATCTTTCTCAGCTGCCACACACAGAGTGACACGACAAAACCCCCTATCCAATTTATTATTTGTGTGGGGCCACCTGTAGGTGTGAACATCACCCGGAGACTTAAAAGTAGCAATTTTATAAGATACATAAAAACATTGGGCTCACACAGAGAAGCAATAGATGACTTGTTCTATTTGGTCACTATTCTAATTAGTTTATTGATCTGATTGTAATTTTACTTATTGATGAGAATATTAGTTTTCTTAGTTACCTTACAGTATTTCAGGTTCACGAGGATTTTACACACACACATTGTGTGTGTGTATATATATATATATATATATATATATATATATATATATATATATATATATATATATATATATATATATATATATATATATATATGATTTGCTAATAATATTTAGGCTATGTTCAAGTGAATATAACAAGATATTCATTGTTTAAACTGATTAATTTTTTTCTGTTTGTTGTTTATTTGTCAATTCTGCAAATATTCACTTTTAAATTTGATGCCTGTAACAAGTTCCACAAAAGCTGGGACGTGTAACTGAGGACTTTAACTGTTGAAGTGTTTACCATTCTTCTTACGTTAAACAACTTAGAGCATAATCTCTGTTGTCATATTTTGTGCTTCGTAATGCAGTACGCTTTTTCAATGGTAGACCAGTTAGTCCAGTCTAGTCCCTGCACTCTTTTACTTCAAAGCCATGCTGTTGTAAAATGTGCAAAACATGACTTGGCACTGTCTTGCCAAAAAAGACATCACATAGATGGCAACACATTTTGTTCCAAAAACTTTTATATACCTTTCAGCATTAATGCATCCTTCACGTACCTATCTACACATACCTACCCATGCCAATGCTAAGACATCTCCATACCAACATTGATGTTGGCTTTTAAACTTTGTGCTGATTTCTCTGGTTTGCCTGGTGGACACAACATTGGCGAAAAAAACCCCAAACATTTGAAATGGGAACTTGTTAAACCACAGCACACTCTGCATCGGTCCATCTCAGGTAAGCTCAAGCCCAGAAGCTGGCAGGATTCAGTGTTGTTGATATATGGCTTTCCCTTCACATGGTAGATGATGAAATCCGTAAATTCCTAGATTTTGTACACTGAAAAATATTGCTCTTAAATTATTGGACTATTTGCTAATGTGGTTATTCACAAACTTGTGAACCTCACCACATCCTTGCATGTGAATGACCGAGCCTTTTGGTGGATCCTCCTTTGATACTCAGTTGTGACACTCACCTGTTTCCAATTAACCCATTCATCTGTGAAATTGTTCCAAACAGGTGTTTCTTAAAAATTCCTCAACTTTCCCAGTCTTTTGTAACATATTGTAGGCATAAATTTGAAAATGAGAGAATATTTGCAAAAACAAACAAACAAGTAATAAATGAATAAATAAAGACATAAATAGATAAATAAACTTTATCAGTATGAAGATTAATTGTGTTGTTTGAGTAGTGTATTCAAAATAATATGGGTTAAAAAGAATTAGTAAATAATTATTTTGTATTTCATTGAAAAAGGGTTTGTAGATAGGTATTTCAAGACATTATGATGCAGTAATATGTTTTGTTCTAGACCAAATATCAAACTAAGTTAAGGTTCTAAGATTATAATGCATATTTGGTCAAGTCTGACATAATACAAAATGACAGAAAATATTCTTCCACATTAAAACAATTTTTGTCAGCTCCCATTATAGCATAGAAAAACAGGTTGTTGTAATAATCCATTTTTGGGACATTTTTAGACATGCAGACTGCTGTTTAGTCTCAATCCACAATCCATATATATACATACATATATATATATATATATATATATATATATATATATATATATATATATATATATATATATATATATATATATATATATATATATATATATATATATATATATATACATACTGTATATTTATATATATTCTCAGTTTCAACAGACATGTGAATTTGTATTTTGTCTTTGTTGGCTTTTCTAACAATCTCACACTTGAATCTAAAGACATGAAAAATATAAATACAGTAATAGAGAAGTTGTAAAGAGCTAAAATAAAAAAGACCTACCTCAGCTGGAAGCATTAAAGAGTTTTGTGTTAAGTTTGAACTGAGTTGTTAGTGTTTGCAGACCGCTTTGGAGTGAACAGAAACTCCACTATCAAATATAATTAGACACACCGACTCAAGAGTTCATTGCAAAGCAAACAAAGTGCTTGTTGCTGATCCTGCTGCATCAGGATCTCGTCTGTTAGGCATGTCAACAAACATGCCATCATTTCAACAGGACACATTCACTGTACACATCTGCCGGTGTCTTCATGCAAAGTTTAGAATTGAATGAATGCACTGAGCTTTAACTGGCAAACAAAAAACGGTGGGAAAAATTTAGACTGCAATAGCACAAGAACAATGTCAACACAGAATGGATCCTGTTGGGCAACTTGTGGTTATTGCTTGACTGTCTAAAGCTTAAAATGAATTAACAAAATTTATTTCTTCAGCTTGATTCTTTAAAAGGTTTTAAACTGACTGTGTTTGCACTGTTTCTCCTGTCCTTGAAGACCTGCTTCCTAAAGCAGGTAAAAAGACAATGGAGACTGTGCCATTATAGCCATATTCTTTATGGCGGGAGATAATAGTTTTGAAAGTGATCCTGACAACAAAGGCCAGACTCTTACAATTGAGGATGCTTTGCACTGCAATAATGGCAGGCAGTGGAGAAGTAGAGAAAACAGATAAAGGCAGTGAAGATGACACCACTTTGTGTTGTTTTGTTTTTTTTTCCAGACAAAATGAAGTCACAACGATTTAGTAACGCACACCTAACGCTTGTATGGAATATATATTAATGCAACACTTAAAGTATGAACTGATTGCAGATCTGAGAACAGGAATGTGCAGTCTACTATGCAATTCCCACAATGAATCATTTCAAGTGCAGTACAGATGCACATACAATGTTAAAGGTTGAGGTGACATAAGGATCGGATGTGGTGAGACTGAGGTAATGTTATTGTATTAACAAGAAGAGGTGATGATAACTAAGTTAGTGTTGGTGATGTGTAATATTTTCCTCTCATGTACTCCAACAAATGTCCTGAGGATTTTGTTTTGTGAACTTATCAGCATGAATGAAGTGTGGATGTCATGACATCCACCTGAAGAAGCACCATCCCTTCAATGTCTCTTCTCTAGGTGAGCTCAGGTGTTGTTCTTGGCTGGTTCCTGTTCCTGGATGGTTTCAGTTGAAAACAGTCATGGTACAGCTGCCAAAATGTGGTCACAGTGAAAAGAAATGTTCCACAGTTCAGCGGTGTAGGTGCAAGAAGTGATTTAGCAATATGAATAACAAAAGAAATCAACTCCAGCATTGTCCCTCAGTGAAGTTCCCCCTCCTGGAAGGCACCCAAGTAAACTTGAGCATCAGCGGATCATAACATATTGAGGTTTTCTGTGCTCTCTTCCAGATGCCGTACAGTAATTAAAAAATAGCTTTAATTCTTTCCTTAATTCTTGAAAGCTGAGTCAAACTTTGTTGATTCTCTGTGCTGCAACCCCCACCCCATCCAAACCTCTCCCCCTTCACCTCACATCAGCTTTAAAACAATTCTGCATGGATGCAGGAGAGTCTGTATGCTTTGCCACCCATTGAAATACAATAACAATGACAAGGCTCAGATTGTTTTTTTGATTATTTACTATTTACTTATACTATTTATTTATTTACTATTGCTTCTAATATAAAATACATTATTTCCTTTTTTCCTAAAACACCTGTGGTTTTAGTGAAACAAGAACATTACTGCAATTTTGACTGAATACCTTTTCATACGTAAAGAACTGAACTCATTCTAATGGCTGAGTGATAAACAGCTGATCATAAACGTTTTTCTGTATTTCAAACTCAATGAGAGGCTAAAAGCCAGGGGAAACATCTTTAAATGGTTTCTTTGTAGTGAATTTAACGGGAAAAGGTTTGGTTCAACATGGAGTACTGACTAAAACACCTGTTTCTGTGGTCCAGACATGTACCAGGGAGTAAAGCCTCTAATAAAAATCATTACAGTGGTAGAAATGAGATCATCTTTAAAATAAAGTAGTTATATGTTTGTTTTTTCCTGCTATGCTTGTCATGGTTTGGTTAGTAGTTCAGTTCTATGATATTTGTATGCATATGGATGAGGTTTTAGTCAGTGGGGCTATTTGTTGGGACAGTCTCAGCCAAACCACCGGAGTTGCACAAAGCTGCAGTGAGGCAACAGTCTGCTTTCATCGCTTCATATTATTTTTTTTTGGAGGGGGGGGGGGGCTTCCTCTGGCATAGAAGAATGTGGTTGAGGTGCAGAGTGGTGGTGGTGGTCATGTTACAGGTGTGGTGTAAAGCACAGTGAGTTTAGAGGAAGGAGGAAAAAGAGTGGGAAGTTAGACAGAGCGGGAGAAGAGAGCTCCTGCCGGGCGGCAAGCTGTCCAGCCTTTGCCTGCCCTGGGATTCCTCAGCAGCCTTAAATATGCCAGTTATTTTTAACCGGCGACGTAACAGAGCCAAGCGCCAGCCCCCTCTGTTAGAATATTTCCTTTCTGTCAGGAGGGGAAATGGAGGAGAGCCACGCTTCCTGGTCACATGATGCAGCCCAGGCAGCTGAAAAAGAGACATATACATTGAAAGTAAGGAAAGTGAATAAGGAAAGGACGGGGAACTTGGTTGGCTGCTACTCTCACACCAGCCCACACATTCACTCAGCACCTCCCCTCTCAAAAATCTAACCCCCTCAGCTGGCCAGATGAGGCATCAGATGAGGCAGTTTGTTTTAATCAGAGACTCAGACGTCAGAAGACAGAGGGACCGGAGCAGTGATTGGTGTTCGTGAGCTGCGGAGGAAATGAGAGTGTGGGTACAGCACGGAGTAGTGGGGAGGAGGGCCTGTGACGTCAAGCTGCGGACCCACCAGGATTAGAAGCCTCTAAAAAGAAAAGGCCCGGGACTGGGCTGCCAGAGCTGGAGAGAGTGTGTTTCTCTGTCTGTCTGACATGGGAGAATCAGGGACTTACCATGAGCTCACCTTGTTGACATACAGAAAACTTGGACTGCTTCTTAGTCTGAAGCCTAAGATCAGTACCAGTCACGTATCATAGACTATAATGTTTAACAGACCTGAATAGTTTCCAAAACAAAGTTGATACCTATCAATTAAAAGTTTGGCATGCACACTATTGAGGCTTAATTCTATGTAATATAATATACGATGCTTGAGAATTTCACATTTCATAACAGGTTAGAAAATGTCAATGGCTGTGAATTTTTTTTTTTTTTTTTTTTTTAATGTTATGGAAACAGTTGAAGACAGATGTTTATTTTCAATTATTTCCTTGAACTCATCTTTTCCTGGCAAACTGTTGCATAACATTTTTACATTTTCAATAGAAAATTTCCATGAGCCAACCTGAAAGCATCACGGCACATGAATTGGAAGCTGATAGTATACTAGTACCCCAGTCTACGGTTAAAGAAGTTGCAGAGAAGCTGTCCATGAACACATTAATGCCCAGCTCATGTTTTGCAGCCAACCACACTGTTAATAAAAAGCCTTTGGAAGAAAATTTTTACTTGTCAAATCAGGCCAAGATAGAGTTGTTTATCCACGATGTTCAGAAAAAATGTTTGGAAGAATAGGCTTGTGACATTCAACCTCAACAAGACTTTATTAAACCATTAATCATTGAAGCATTAGCGTCATGTTGTGGGGGGGACCCTCCACTTGCTCATATGCGGGAGTAGTGGACACGTCACTGTGTTTTCTCACGTGTCCTTGAAGTTACCAGAGGAACGTGGCCGTGGCAGACATTCATATTTACTGTGCCTGAGCCAACTGTTCCTAGAAGAAATGAAAGAAAAGTTCAGTTAGTTCAGCAATGTTACTCATCTGGCTTGTCCCCACCTTTATTTGCTTGCTTTTCCTTTTGTTGGAGTTTTGTTTTGTTTTTGCCTTTGAACACTTTATTTCTCATTGTGCTGATAGATCCACGTTTACAAGACGGAGCTCTAGCAGTTACTTCTTCACAATACGTGCCTTTGCTTCCGTCATCCATTGTGTCTATTTCCATTTTCGTCATTGCCTGGGAGCTGGGTTGAATGAATAAGAAGGAGTAACCTCAAACCAACAGCTAGATAGATGACACTTAGACTCAGTCGGGTTTCCCAAAAGAACAATGACCTTAAGCATGCTTGAAAACTGGTTCTGGAATGAAAATAAAAATAATAAGAGTAAAAGAAAAGGCCACTAGAATAAAGACATACAAACTTGGATGAATTTGTGTGATGAAACAGTGTGCCTTAAGGTAACAATATAACGGACAAAATACTGTTTAAATCCTATGTTAACCCTGCGGAATACGTTTCGTCCGAGTGATTTTTTTGTGTGTTAATTAATACTTAAATTTTTTAAATGTGACTGAACTGCTTTGATTGAAATATATAAGTAAGCTGTTACTTACAGAAAAGTAGGATTATCGAGTAATATGGGAGACCTTTAAATGCAAGTCAAACCAATAAATGTGTGTTTATTAATCTATATTAAGATTTTAGAAAACGAAAGTGATTAGAAGAAGATTAGTGGCTCTACGGACAAGTTATCTTGTCCTAACAAGTGAAGTTAGAGTCGGTCTGAATTTGTATTCTGTACTTGTTTAATGGAAAGTAATCTCTTTTAGACCCAGAGAAGTTCCCTTTTACTTTTGTCATGCCTCCATGAGTTTTGAATTATACAATAGTCCAGAGAAACATAATCTGAGGTAAGTTTAATTAAATCTGAAGTGTTTTGGTTATGCTTGCACCATAAAAGCTAAGTATTCAGTTCTGACAGAGACCTGTAATCATTTCAAAGTTACAGAAGTTACTATAGAGATGTCTTGTTTTATATTGAAGTTTTTCATTGGTTATCATGTTATTAGCCTGTATCAGACCCTGACTACACAAACAAATAGAGAAAAATAACCTAAATCCTTCAACTCTTGAGAAAACACTGGCCTTGATACAAAAGCAGCAAAATAAGCTGTTGATCCTGTTTAAGCACCATGGCTGTCACATTTTTACATCACTTTGTCAGATCTATTTGCTTCTCAGACCTTTTGCTATTTGAGAGGTGATATTTGATTGGTGCTCTGCAGCACAGGTATATTGCCTGAATTTGATCATTTACAGATCTTAGAACTGGCGCACCACTGCACATATTGTTGAGGGCATAGCTTTTATGTTAAAACTACCAAGCTGCCCACTGTCTTCTGCTGATGATTTCCAGAGTGGTTGAACACCATTTAGAGGAGGCCTGGAAGTAAAGTGCTTAGTGTTATAATATGCCAAAATTCATGTGGTAATTGCTGTCAGATTTCAGGGTAGAAGGCCTCTGCGTTCCTGTGAAGGTGTGGACTCTCCTGTTTTCCCACTGGGAGTGGTCGGGAATGTGCGACCTTTTCATGGATCACTGTTTTTCAAGAACCTGGATTGACTCTCGGGAAACCTACAATTGGTCTAACCATCCAGGGATGTAAAATGACAACAGTAATCCTGGATCTCAGCACACAGGCACTGCAGGATGATCCATGGTTTGTAGAAGAGAAGAAACAGTCTTGGTGGGAAACTCCCTTCACAAAAACCAGGGAACTCCTAATAAATTTGCTGTGCAATAAGAGACGAGAAGCATGAACGTCACCACTGTTTCTCCAAACCTCCCTATGGTATGCAGTTTAATATCCATGCATAAATCTGAGGGCTGCATGGCAAAACTTTGGAAGACTTGAGAAAATAGTTCTATTGTGAAGGACTGCGATGGGGAAAATTACAGTAAGAAAAATAATTAAAACTCCAGCTAAATGATTTCTTGCTTCTTGCTCAAAAATCATTTTGAGTGTGGAGACCATTTTCCTTCATCAGTGCATTTTCTCTGCAGACAGTAACCCCAGTAACAGTAAAACTTCTGTGGCAGCAGTCTCAAGGCAAGCAGCCAAATCAAATCAGAAATGGCACATTGTGGTAACCTTAATCAAACTACAAATCATTTTAGCGTAGACTGATCGTACCCGCTGGAATGCTGCAGAGAGAACAATACTTGACAGGGCCAATTTAAGTGATGGCTTGTCTACTCTGACATTTTATTGACATCATGCTGAGTCTAATTGAGGAGGGGGGTTTCAGTAACTCAAACCAGATGGGCCACCAGCTTATGAACTAACACCCACCCCCCCCCCTTTCCCCTTCCATCCTCATCCACTGCCTGTCTCTCTTCGTCTGTTACACTTAAAAAGCAATTTTGGCTAAATGAAATACTTATCAATATAATCAAGTGTCATTAAACTGACATAAATATTGATTGTACAAATCTGATACCATGCCATTTATCATAAAGACACTTGGAGCTGGCACAAAAGACTAAGTTGTGATGGGATTGTCTTTGCATGTTAAACCTTATGGATTTTACAGATTTTTAGTCTTGTAAATGGTAGTGAGTACTCTTGAGGGCATCATTTCACAGTTATCATTTTAGAGAACTAAAAATATTTGCTTATTTAGCCAAAAGCCAGCTAAAATATGTGAATAAAAGCAGCTCAAACTTAAAGTCTGTGTAAAAGCAGATTTAAAGAATTGCTGAGAAATGGTAAGAGAAGACTTTAACCTTTAACTGTGGACTTAAATGTACATGAAACTGTTTGTCACCAGTTACATGTACATGGTGGTTTTTGGTTTAACCAGAAACCATAGACGAATGACTCATGGGATTCGAATATAATCTTACCACTCAAAAACTAGTGTGCTTTAGCATCAAGCTAACTATGCTGTTCATCTTTCTGTTTCATAACCAGCTAGCTAAATAAGCCACTGTCATTCCAATGCATCGTTTCTGGCTGCCAGGATTTAAACCCAACTCTACTCTTGATGAACCAAATTTATGTTGTTGGGAGTCAAATTAAACAGTGAAAAAATACTTGCAAAGAGAAATTAAGGTTCTTCAAGCAAACCGTCCAGCAAAATGTTGCAAGAATGCTCAAATTAGACTAGTGAACTTTTTTTCATAACAGCACCTCCTGGGAACTCAAGGACGACTCAAGAGTATTTCCAGTACTTGTATTAGGTTTGACAGAGATAATCTCCCATTTTCCTGCATGTGTGAAGGGGAACTTCGAAACAATACTCTGACTTAATTTTAAGATATTGTCTGCACTTCATGTGTGACAACACCTCATGTTTTTTTTTTCTGTTTGGTGCCTAATTACCGGCTGGAAATTGATGCCAGGCAAAGCAATTATAATTTGCTAACTTGAGGGCTAAAGAAGTGTTAGCTATCAGAGACAAGGAATTTTAGAAGGCTGGGCTCACTATTTTCTCACATTACCAGAGATTTAGCTAAACTCATCTGACCACTGGTTCAAAATAATCCAAATATGACAGCAGTGTAAATAATCTTAACAAATATGGAATATTCTTTGATCCCAATGTAAAGTTTCAAAGCCTTTACCATAACATATGCATACAGTATCACAGAGAGAGCTACTACACAGGCTGTTTATTAGACACATGGATTTAATGAGTCTGAAAAGAAAGCTGGCTGTTAGATGGGAACTAAATTAGTAGGTTCACATGGATTTCTTTAGAACCGAATTTGGAAATTTGCCACATCAGAAAAAGCACTCGTCATTTGTGGACATTTTTTGAACTGCGATCAATCGTGCACTTTGAAGCCATTAAAGTAAATTCACCAGCTGCTAATGACATTCATGACACAGCATGACGACTATGGCGCTGTAATCAAGTAGACTTTAGAAATCATTGAGCGGTTCTGAAGAATTAAATTAGGTTTCCTCTTGCACATAAATGGTCATAAACATGACAAAAGCATGGTACTCATTAAAGTTTGGCCATCTAATAACCCTCTGAATAGTGTGTTTTTTCTGCCCACAGATTTTATTGATCTTTGGTGGGAAAGATTGTCTGGAAAGGGAAATATGTACATGAAACAAAAGTTAGTTGTGGGATTAAATCTTGTTCTTGGTCACTTCAGGCGTCATGTTTTTCAACTACTTTCTGTGAAACACTCGCACTGACATAGAGGTATGTTGGCAGAAAAAGAGCTGTAGAGTTTGACTCTACAGCAACATTCACTACAGCAGACATAAACATTTAAAAGGTTTTTTGCACCAAAACTCCCAATAAAAGTAGATAATTAGATGTCATGTTGATATATTTCAATTTAGGGTGCACAATAAATGGTTGACACAGTATTATAAATTTATGTAATTGTCCTCAAAGATATCCAACCCTTTTAGTATGCCTTGTAATATGCCTTATGTGCTTTTCCAACAATACCTCCAGCCACCAGACTTTTTTAAGAGAACTGTGTGACTCACTCAGTGGTTCTTTCAAACTATGTGACCTCGTTGCCCTGCATTGGCTTATAGACTTTACAGCCAGAGTGGAGAGTGTCCAGTTTTTCGATGGTGGGAGAATATGTGTGTGGAATTATTCCACTGCCCCATTATGCCAAGTTACAGTATGTATGCCTGTTCACATACATCTCCGACATGAGCTCGTCACATCTGTGCCAGGGAAAATCTGATGCAGGGTACTTTGCTGTCCACATGTTATAGAACGGCACAAAAAGCCAGAGACGTGGGTGTGCAAATGCCATGTAAGGATATGCACACACACACACACACACACACACACACACACACACACACACACACACACACACACACACACACACACACACAAACACACACACACACACACACACACACTTGTTCACAGCTCCACGGTGTGTGCTAAAGGAAAAATACAACTTTGTGTTTGTTTTGGAGGCCTCAACATCAATGTCTCCACTTTTTATTATACCAAAGAAAAAACAGAAAAGAAAAGGAAAACTCCTTTTTACTTTTTCAAGCAGCCATGTATTTTCTTGTTAAATCCATAAGAAGTCTATTCCTGCAAAGAGCAAACAAGTGCATGAGCTGGCTCCACAGTCTGCAGGATGACGTGAAGAGAGGAACAATCAACAGTTTGTGTACCTGTTGCGAATGAGGTGTCATTAGGGCTAAATGGTTTGTGTGCTCACACATACCCAGGAGCCATGACTATACTCATTTCCTCATTCTGCATGTGGTTGTGTATGTCTGAAAGAAACATATGAATAGACACCAGTGTATCATATACCTTAGAAGATTATAGTGTCAGTTTCACTCCTATGTCATTGAGCTGGGAACCACCACAGGGAAGATATCAAGCTATTTTAGGAGCTACTCACCTATAACTCCTGGACTGCCCCCCAGGAATTTCATCATGTCTTTGACACAATGATCTCAGAATGTTTCTTACAGTTAGGGAAAAGAGAATCTATATATGTTTATTTCTTGGCTATAGTGGAGATACCTATCAGAGTACTGTTTTTCAGCTAGAAAAATTATATACATAGCTGATTAACAGGAGAAAATCAGCATCAACAGAGGAAGAACCTACTGAATTATATTAAATATCTATATTATTTTCAATAAAAAAGTAAGATAAGGTATTGACGATCGACCATGTCAACTAAGTGCCAACACCAAACTGTATGAAATGTCATGGAAAGGTAAAGTTTTGAGCAAAGTTCAATCTAAAGCATAATTTATTCTCAATGCTATTTATGTAGGAGGTTCTCCAAGTACTATCTACAAAGTTCTGCATGCTATTATGAAACATAACCTGCCAGGCACAGGTGTTTCATTTATTTATTCTTGCATTTTTTTATACTACATGGTCCAATTCAGGTTCACAGGGCCAATGCAGCGGGACACACAACTATTCACACTCACATTCATTTCCAGGGAGAATTTAAAGTGATCAATTATCTCAACATGCATGTCTTTGGGTGGTGGGAGGAAGCTGGAGAACCCGGAGAAAATCTGCGCACATACACCAGGAGAAGATGCCAAAGAGAGGCCACTGTTCACTGGGCCATGCTGTATGTCTGTTGTAATTTTAGTCTAAATTGGACCATAATAAACCAAACCAACCACAGAAGCATCTTGACTATTAGGTACAACAACCTGACTGTTTCTAATAAATATAGATGGCAGATATGTGGCCATGCTTCAACAGGAAGAACCATATTCATTAATGTTGGTGAGTTTTGGCACTGTCAAACTAATAAGAAATGTGAACTTACATTTTACATTAGACTTATTTAGATACAATGGTTCAATTGTAAGTTTCTCTACAACCAGCGTCTTTGCCCATTAAAAAGATCTGCAGTCATTTAAAATTAATAACATTATACCAGTGAAGCTTGATGGTCAAAATTGTGAAGACTCAAGGTTCAATATGCTATAGTTACCCAGTCTGATCTTACAGAGACTACACCTCTACATTTTTGTGAAAGTGGCAAAGAAATTAAGTTTATGGAAATTCAGGTGCCCATGTATCCAGTTGTTGAGGAGATAATAAATGAATAATCTTAAAAAGTCCACATTCATCATCAAGATGACTTGCCTCAGGTAGACTTGTTCATTTAGCATGTCTAAATCATGGATATGGATGGGTTTAATGTTTCCAGGGAAGAAATGTGAAGTAGGGAAATTTACATTTATCATCACCCAGAAAATGCTACTTTTCCCCAAACAAACCTTGACAACAGGTACCGTTTATCCCTTTGCTTTGCTTTGGATAGTGTAATGCCACAACCTCACATAGGAAATTATTCATTCATTCATTCATTCATTCATTCATTCATTCATTCTTTTAAAGCAGCTAATCTACGGTTCAACGATTGTTTTCATGAATGTTTTCATGAAGCCTTATTATGCTTATTTTTCTGAACGATGAATGAGATAAAACCATCAGTTAAAAAAAGATGTAGCTCTTTCTTTGCTCTCCTTGTTTTGAAGTGAAATCACGTGCACACACACATACCATCAACACATCCAGCACCACTTTCTCTGCGTTCCATCGGAGCAGAATCCAGATTGTTAAACTGTCTGTCAAACCTGTTTTTTTTCTTTTCCTTCTCACTATTTCAACACCTTATAATCAAATTGCAGAGAGACGACAGACCCTCCCATTACTGTGACTCACCCTGATATGTGCGTAAGCAGCTGCTGTAGCCCTTAGAGTAGAATTCCATTTCTTAGCATACATTCATGCTTTCACCATCACGCCGTTACTCATGTTGAGTCAGTTTTGAGCCAAGCTTTTATAAATGACAGCTATTTTCAAAAGCGGTGAACAGCTGTTAACAGACTTAGATTTCTCTCTATATAATATATCTTCATGGAAATCTTTTCCTTCTTTTTGTGGAGCAGTGTTTGTTCTCGCTGTGAGAAGCTTGAAACGTAAATACTGGAACAAGCCTGGGGAGATGTGAACAAGCAGCTGAAGAACATGAGGACAAGACAGCAATGTGGAAGGCGGAAGTGAAAAGAATGTGAAAGCAAGCAGCAGGTGTGCAAGACTTTGGGTCAAGAAAGATCACCGTCGAGGGGATTTTCCATAAAGTCTCTACAGTATTATGTCACCATTACAATTCCATTAAACCATAATGAGGGTGTTACCTGAATTATAATGTCACATTGGACGCAGCCATTACACTTGGCCTATTAAAGCCCTAAATCTGTCACTGTATCGGCCTGTCTATATGCAATTTACAGTGATTAAGGTGTAAAATTGAGAAAAACCCTTAAAGAAAGTGAAAATTTGACTACGACATGGATCAGTGTGTGGCACCGTCCAGTGTTTGGACATGTTCAGCAAGCAGGGAGAAGCCATGTGAGACTGTGAGTGAGAATAGGGCATCAAGCCAGAGGGTAAATAGTCACTTGACGATAGTGTGCGTGCTGATCGTGGTGTACACACCCTCTGCCCACAGATAGGAACAGTCTTTTATCTTAAACTGTGCACACTGGCTCAGTAACTGTGACAAAACAAAAAACCCACAGAGCTGACAGAGTGCTGATTAAGCATCATCAGTGAGTTAGAAAAAGTTGGGAAAACTGATATTAGAAGATGCTTAAGCTGTTATTAGCATTAGGATTTATTCACCTCTGTATAACTGAAATGTTACATTTCTTTTTTGATATTGGGATGCTTGACATTTTACGGCTTGATAAGTGACACGTCTGGATGGAATCCAGACTTGTTTCGACCTTTTTTTTGAAGTCTAAAACCAAATTGTTGTAATATGTGTTGAATGTGGCTTGACTTTGTTTAGCTGAAACAAGGAACATTGTCAGTGTAAAACATTTGTGTGTCAACAGGCCTTCAAATGAAAGTCACTTATATTTTCAATGGTAGAGCTACTGACAAAAAACAAATTGAATGAATATATATCTATATCTATCTCTCTCTATATATATATCTATATCTATATCTCTCTCTCTCTCTCGCTCTCTCTCTCTCTCTCTATATATATATATATATATATATATATATACATATATATATATATATATATATATATATATACATATATATATATATATATATATATATATATATATGTATATATATATATATATATATATATATATATATATATATATGCAAATGGAAAAGAAAATCCAAAATCTGCAATTTGAACTTGAGAAAAAATTCCCCCCTAGTAATTATTTTACTCAACCTTACTCAAGGTGAACTTTTTGAACATCCGTTCATGTCACCTACTTGCTTTTAGTTAACCTATTTAATTCTATTTTCAGTCTCTTGCTGAATTTTTAAAAATATTTTTGTTTCCAAAAGCAACATAATTTCAGTTGACATGTTGTTTTGTACTATTTTCACTTTATTCCAGGATTTTAATGATTTGCACATCAGTACATTCTGTTCTCATTTACATTGTAAACAATGTCTAACATCATTTGTCTCTTTCATTTCTTTTTTTTAAACAGTTGCATTTTATTTTAAGGATTATTGTAAAAACATTAGCTTAAAGTCTAAAAATGTGGCAAAGTAAAGAAACCAAATACGCCCTCCACCCACACAGTAACATTGCATACTAAGATGTGAAAGGATTTTTCATTACTTAAGTAAATGTTGTAAAGGCTATTTTTTCTTATCACTCCATTAATGTGTGTTATTCAGGCCCTTTTTCAAAAGACATCCTTCTTCAGAGGCCCAAAGCCGGGGCCACAAAATGTGAGAAACAGAGACAGTTTTTGTCGCTGACGAGAGCAATTTGATTCTTATCAACATCTCAGTGCGCCACTTGGTCTCCACTCGACGTGGTGGAAGGTCTTGGCTCAAAATGTTCTAATATATGTGACAGGAAGTGTTAAAGTTACCCGCAGAAGGCTGGCCTCTTCTCTTAGTTCAATAACATAAAGTTGCTGATTCAGTTTCAAAATGCACCTGAGGAGCTTCTTAAAGAAACCTTTTGTGACTTTGTTCCTTTCACTTCTAAACAAAACTAATAAATGTCCACAGGGCCAAGGTCCATTTCTAAAATACACACAAGCACGTAAGTATTGGCAGCTAATTGGCTAGCATAGCGTTACGGTACAAGGGCAGTGTGGTCATTAAAAAGACATTTCCTGTTTGAGTTCACTGATGCTTTGATTGATAAGCACAAAGACGCAGTTTTATGTTGTCAGAGATTACTGACACCAATTTAAAAGTGGATAAAGAGTGAGCTGTGGGAAGGTGTCATAATGTAATATTTGTTCATCTGGGGTTGTTTGAGTCAGACCTAAATGTGGAGCAAAGTATTGCGAGAGAAAATTATGCTCTATGAGGACCAGCACACTTAAAGCGTCAGTATGCTTAAACTGAGCAACGTGACATCTCTGTAATGGTCATATTTGAAGGCTAGGTGAAAAGCCTGCCTTAAATCACCTGAGACTTAGACTTGAGCAGGCTGGAGCTGGAACCTGGCTGGACGGAGGTAAGAAGGCATCATATCGGGAAAGGGACGATGACCTCACAACATTGTGCTATCAAACTGTAGTTACGCAACAATCCCAGCGCCACCCATGTTGGCGAGGCTGGGGAGGAAGCGCCGAGGACAGATAGATCCCCCCTTTCCCTCTCAGGAGGCCGGGTGGAGAGACAGGCCAGGGCTCAGATCTGATTTCGCAGGAAGGAAGGGAGAAGGGAGGGGAGAGCTGGATAAGAGTGCTGCCTTTGCTTTATTTCATCCTTTCTCTCTCCTAACTGTGACCCGGGTCTGAGCTTTGAATGCCACAGAGGTGGAGTTACTGAATCACACAAAAAGCCAGGCCAGGTCTAATCTTGTTAGTATTCTACTCAGTAACAATAAAGGGCTCCCTTTACGAGGGCCACAATTCGGATAAGTGAAGTTCAATGGAGACTATATGAAGCAAATGTTACGCAATGACCGACTGCAACCGCTTCAAGCTAATTTACACATTTTCCTAATTGCTTTAGGTGCTTTGTGACATTTTTTAAATTCCTGAAATCTCTGCGGAGCACATAGTCTTGTTCTCTTACTTTCTTTTGTTGTCGCTTACTGTGCTTCTTCTTCTTCTTCAGATGATTTCTAAGTGTTTGTCTGGGCCATGGGGCGCCTCTGTCTAGCTATAAAAAGACTATTACTACAACAGGAAGCCTCTGTCAGCTGTAGGGATGCACACAGAGAGGAATGGACACACACCCATGTGCCTGCATGTGTACACAAATACAAACTCAAGAACCTTCGAGATTGCTGTATACCCATTGATGCTTTAGAAACACACCTCAGACAACATCCACGCAAAGTTTGTCATCTCCTCCCTCATTCTTCTGCCATGACGGGGCACTCCATTACCAGACAACACAGCATATCCCCACCCACCACCCACCAGAGGACATGGTGCACTGTGCCAGAGATTTGACATGAAGCTGGCAGAGGAAGAGGACCCACACCCTCCTGGCTCACATTCAGCCACTACAGACCTCATTACCTTTCTGTCTTGGATGTCAGTGTAAAAGTCTGACACTCATGTGAACAAGTAGAAAGTAAAAACTTCTTGAACTTTTTTTTTGCTTGGCTTGTCGTCTGAAAAGATTCAAATTTTAACTACATCAAGGTTATTAACATCGATTTAAAAAAAAAAAAAGTAGAAGCAAATGCTGTTCTTCAAGTCCTTTCCCAGCTGAAGACTGTCTGTTAATGTTTGTTAGACAGGAATAATACATGGAATAAATCTAAAATGGCAGAGGTAGGAAGAAACCTGTGGAACTGAAGTGATGCTATGATTATTATTCAATAACATTTATAAACAAAATAGCTCATCTGATGGTCCAATGAGCTCAAGGCAAATCTGAAGCAAGTACAATGTAAGAATTCCCGTTGTTACGATGGATGAAAAAAGAAAGTCAGTTTTTTAAACCAATCTTTCCAACTTCTGTTTCATTTTTGTATTTTTTTTGTGTTTTTTTCTATTTTACTTTTTTTTCACTCAAAAAAATAGATTTGATCGATTGCTAAAATATGCTAGAAGTTGTGGGCCGCCCTGCGATGGACTGGCGAGCTGTCCAGGGTGTACCCTGCCTTTTGCCCAAAGACTGCTGGTATAGGCTCCAGCTTCCCCCACAACCCTTCATCGGACTAAGCGGTTAGGAAAATGAATGAATGAATTTAAGTTGCGGTCCTTTAAAAACAGGTACCCGTGTTTTCCTAAACCTAATCAGTTCATTGATAAGGCCAATGAAGCATCAAGCAGAACAATATTCCATAATATATCAGTACATTGTCAAGACAGTATGTAGTCAGAGTATAGAGGAGCAGAATGGTAATTAAGAAAACTAAATAAAATACAGTTATGATACATTAAACAGGAAAACCTCTTGTACAGAACAAATTATTTATTTTAACCTTGGTAGAATTATGAAGTTATATATCTGATGACTGTTCACTCAAAATGGATTACTATCTAAGCCTGTCATGAGGCAGAGAAATCACAGTTCACAACATTGTCCATCAAATGACAGCTGTGCTTTATGGCACCGTGTGACATGGTAGAAAATGGAAATCATCACTGACCATTTTGGGTGCATACAGTGGTTGATTCAGCAAAAAAAGCAAGTGGACATTGTCAAGAGAAGCGATTAAAAGACAGAAAGTGACAGATCAAGAAATAACGCAAAAATTCAACATCAGACTGATTATGTACTAGTTGAAGAAGCGTCCTGATGCAAGATGGATGCTAAATAAACCTTTGTTAGAGGGCACCAAGCCGTGAAAATCTACCAAAGTTTCACTCAGATGGGATTTGAGTCATGTTTGGCAGTACACCAGAATTTGGGGAAATTGCCATTGAAAATTGTTTTTACAATTCATGGTCATTAGGGAAAATAAAGACTTTAGAAAATACATGATGTACCTAGTTTTTATCTTAGTTAGTTAGTTAGTTAGTTAGTTAGTTAGTTAGTTAGTTAGTTAGTTAGTTAGTGAGTTTCAAACAAATGAAGGAAAATAAAATATATGTACATACCTACACATATACATACATACATATAAATACTAAAGAAGAAAATAATAATAATAATAATAATAATAATAATAATAATAATAATAATAATAATAATAATAATAATAATAATAATAAAAAAATATTGATAACAATTAGATTTCTGTACAGTACCTGTGCAGCTGGAGCATAGACAGATCATAGTCTTGTTCATTTCATGAGATAAATAGTCGAAGTACATACATTACTGTCCTACGTTAAGTTACATAGCTCCTGAACATTCTGGGCATTCAGTATGCTGTACATTGATGTAAGGTTTTGGACATTCAAATGTCATTTAAAACTAGGTTTTAAATGAGAAATAATTAAGTTGTTTAAACATCCCTGCATTGTTCTTCCAGTTGGGCTGTGAGCTCCATAAACACTATTAAGGCTCAACATCAAGATTTCCAGCAACATTGCCGCCTAAAAGTGCAGGACCGGAGCCATAACATATCACTGTCCAAAATACCAAAGTGTCCAAATACCAACAGAATGCTCCATATCAGTAAATCTTCATGTTTACTGAAACCAATAATCACTTACAGCATTATTCATCCCTAAACATGCAGCTGAGCAAGTAAACCCATAAACTGGAAGGTCTCATACTGAAGAGCTGCATTTTGAAGTGTTTCTCACATAATCTTTTATCATTCTGCCGTACAGCATTTTTCAAACATTTTCCGTCTTCATCTACGACTCTGAGTTACTAAAGCTGGGCTTATAAAAGTAAATTACATGCCTATAAACTAACCTCCTAGCTTTGTGTGGCCATATTTGAAGTTTCGTCATTGTGGCAAAACCAACCCTAAAAGATATCTAACAGCTAAGCAGCTGTATGCATCAAGATGTAAAACGTTATACATGCATATATAAAGATAAAAAACACAAGAAACAACTGGGAAAATCTGGAAATATTTATCATATTATGTTGGTTTCGATATATCCAGTTGCATAGAAAATGTTCATACAAATAGATCCATATTTTCGCGACACCTATTTGTTTTACGTTTTTAGCCTTTTCAAGAAGGAAATGGCCTTCCTCAAGAATGAAATAAGAATTTATTCGTTTGCAGTTATTTATACACAAGTGTGTAAAATTAAACTCCATTCAGTCTGCGCAAAATAGGATTCTCTGAATCCAAACAAATATCCATACAAGCAAGATGTACTTCGATAAGGCAGTAATTCAGATTCAGTGAGGATTAAAGTCCGCTGTCAGGTGAGTCTAGTTTCGGAGAAAACTCCCAAAGAACACCCTCATTGGAATACGAAACAGCAGACATGCATCATAGTTTTGGTAGCTGCAATTCACTGAATGTGAATGGAATTGAAATGTATTTTCCTAATAAAATGGAAAAAGATAGCATTGGTCATGTAATGAAACCGCCCCACCTTGTATTCCATAATGTGTAAATACACAGGTGAAGTTAGGATTTAAGCTGAATTAACTCCATGGCAACAGGTAACATCCCACTCCTGAATACCTGCGTCTCTCATTCTTAGAATGTCCTACTTTCACCCACACATGAGTCATCGCTACCTGTTATCTGATAAAGACTCATTGTCCTTTCCTCTATTTTGTCAAAACAAGTTTGCCAACCTGGTTATATTTATATTTTCCCATATTCTACCACCTTCATTTATTTATTAATTAATTTTTGTTGTAGTTCATACACTGACAGAATCATATAACCACGTGTCTCTTTTGCTAACCCTAACCCTAACAGTCCAAGCTGCTGGCATGTTCTTATCGCTTGTGGACTGCGTGGGAGGTTTGTCTAGCAATTTGCTGCCACATGGAGGCCATTCAAAGTCCAAGGCATCACTTTTACCTCACTGAATGGACAAGAGCAGAAAAACAAGCTTGAAGGAAATCCTGACATGCATCTTTGGTAATAGGAAATGACTAAGATTAGTTTGCACGTGCTTTCACATGTATTGCTGCCTTTGAGCTGAATCACATCCAATGACCTACATAGCTCATAACCTCTCAAACACTATCATCTTGTAATATAATGTATTTTCAGATTTTTTTTTTTTAACTTATCCTTCATTCTTTTGGTATAAATACACACATCATGACATCGGAGTTGAAGCTCTTGTCTGACATCAAAACATTTTAATTAACACAAATTGGACTATCATGATATTTGGGACAGGCATCAACATCTCACATGGTTGAGTTGAGATAAATTCAGCAATACCTTCACTTTCACTGTGGCAGCACAGCAAACCTCTCAGTTTGACCGACCCCAAAACCTGTACTGTAACATCAGCCTCAGCTTGTGCAAAGTTCTAACCTGTATTGTGTGTGAAGGATGCCGCCGAGAGTATGGTTTCTTGCATGCAGTAGATACGGGATATCTGATGAATATGCATTAACAGTCAAAAGCCTGGACATACTTTTCCATAGATTTAATGGGAAACTGTGTCCAAACTTTTGACTGGTTGTGTGGCTTATTCTGTACAGCAGTGCCATATGTTATAGCTGATTATGTGCTCAAAATCTGATTTGAAAAAAAAAAAAGAACCTCAATTTAAAGAGTTTTAGATTATCTAATAGCCTCAGGCTGAGCCCTTTGCTCTCCATGACGTATCTGTTGATTGACGCAGCCAAAACGCGTCAACTTGTTTACAGTCATTACCACTTGGACTCCAAAAGAAAACGAGAAACCTGTGATGCCAAAAAATCTCACCCCCTGCCAACACATTCTTGATATTAATTTTCAGATGTCATTGTCTATGTTCCTACCCCCTCCTATGTCCATGAGCTGTGTGTCGTGACCGAAAGAACGTGATCTCGCATATAGGCGGCTGAAATGATTTTCGTCCGCAGGGTGGCCGGGCTCTCCCTTAAAGACCGACTGGGAAGCTTGGTCATCCGGGAGGGGATCAGAATAGAGCCGCTGCTCCTCCGCATCGAGAGGAGCCAATTGAGGTGGCTCGGGCATCTGGACAGGATGCCTCCTGGACGCATTTGGTGAGGTGTTCCAGGCACGTCCCTCTGGGAGGAGATCCCGGGAAAGACCCAGGACATGCTGGAGGGATTATATCTCTCAGCTGGCCTGGGAACGTCTTGGGATTACCCCCGCCGAGTTGGCAAATGTTGCTGGGGAGAGGGAAGCCTGGGCTTCTCTGGTTAGGCTGCTCCCCCCGCGACCTGACCCCGGATAAGCGGCAGAAGATGGATGGATGGATGGATGGGTGGGCATTGTCTAGAGCTGAAGGGTTAGCTAACAAATGCACATTAATGTAAGATGGCAACTGGATATTATGTCATTTCAAATATTTCTAGTGGGACTCCCAGTTGCCAAAAATCACATAAATTATACAAACAGACTGAGATTGATGAGTTAAATGTGATTCTATCCATTGTGCTGTATTGTTTGAAGGCATGAATTTGGACATTTAAGAATTAAAATACTCCAGTATCAAAGACTTTTCTGAAACTTAAGAATACTGCACCAAATCATGCTTCTAAGGGTGGTAAATGCATTAAACGAACTAAAGTGTGAGTAGGCAATAGGTAGCTCACTCAGGCTACCTTTTTTCTTTCTAATAAACTTAAAATAGGTCTCTTGATGTCTAAAAGAGCCAGATTTTCTCTACAGATTGCATGACTTTTGTGCAACTTGCATCCTAACCCCTTAAAAACAGGGGAATGGTTTGCTTAAAAGGGACAAGTGCTGCACATATAATGTCACCTCAAGGTTTTGGTGCAAAACTGTAATCAAACAGCAACTAAAAACAGAAAATGTACAGTCCAGCATTATGGTAATATCATGGAAAGTTAAATTCAAGACTACACTCTTTTTATCTCCAAGTTTTGGCTTTTTTTTTCACCATTTCCAGATCTAAATCCCTGATCCAATCCTTTTTCCTTGCTTTGTTTTTCTTTTTTTCTCCCTCCCCTCCACTTCCCTAAACTTTTCTTCCTCGATCTTTTTCTCCTTCAGTACAAGCGTAATAGTGAGTGGCTATCCAAAAATCTTGTTGCAAAAAATCCCAGAGGACACTGCATACTTTCACCCTGCCCTAACATGCACACACACACACATTCACATGCACACAAGTACAATTACACATACCCTTCTCAGCTGGCTGTCTAATCACCACACCCATCAGCTTGACATCAGCCTGTGATGTCATCATGGGACCAACGCTGGCATGCTGTCAAGCGCAACTTCATCATCAGCATCATCATTCTTTGGCAGCGGCGACGGCCCTCGGATGGGACGCAGCTGGACTGTAAGAATTCCTTCACCCTTTGCACACGCCTGGGTCTCTGTGTGTTTGTATGTGTGTACAGAAAGCAAAGGCGAGGCTAAAAGATGCAAGTGCTCTAACTTCAACAGTCTGAGCCAGACAGAACTTGGATTTTCTTTGGCTACTCTGCCCTGTATGTAAACCACTCTGAGTAGATTTACATTATGTTTGTCAATATTTCAGCAGTGAGGCAAATATCACAGCGGCAGTGCTTGTTCAGAGGTAAAAAGAGCACGGAGTCAGCTGAGAAGACAGAGAGAGGAGGAGAAATAATCTAAGAAGAGATATAATTCATAAAGATGGGACAGGAGGGTGCAGGATGGGGTGATATCTAGGTAAAAAAACGACTGGGGCGAGTAGGACAGAGGAGGAAGCAAAGGGTTACACAAATACAGGATAAGTGGTTCAAAAGACCGGATAGATGTAAACAGAAAAGGAAAAACACAAAGAAAGATGGTTGGATTTGCAGCCACATTACAGGATATATTAGACTGAGTGCCACAAAAATGGAAGTCCATCTTCATCATGCACACAGGATATGTCACCCCAACAGAGCAGCCTTCTAACTATGCAAAGACTTTATGTACTCATTTCCAATGTAAAAGCTTTGTTTATACTTGCTTTCATTTTATCATACAAGTTTCAAATTAGAGTTTTCATCCTCTGCTTTCTTCAATTAATCATCTTCACTCTGTTATAAGTTGGTTTTTTTTTTTTTTTTTTAGCATTTTTATGTGTTTTGAGTATTACAGACCAAGTAACAGTGACTCTACTTTGATTTCAGGGTTTTCCATACTACTGCACAGTTTTGGGTTTTGTTTTTTTTTTTCATTTTTTCATTCCTATAGACTTTATTGATGTCAACACATTTCCCCATTAAGCATGAGACTTCCTGTTATAACCTTTAACTACAAAAAAAAAACCATCCCCAAATTTAGAAAGCAAAAGTTTCATAAGTGTGAGACCAAAACATTTTGTTTTTATTTCTTTTACTTAGCAAATAAGAGTTAATCAGAACCTTATAACAACACATCACCTGTTCTTAACATTTGAGACATACAGAGGAGAGAAAACGCTGAAAAACTTCTTTTGAATAGATATAACTTTTTTAAATTGCATTCATGTAAAAAAAAAAGTTGTGGAACTCAGGAGGACAAATGCCATAAATATGTTTATTTTAAGAAAACTTAAAGATCCCAGTCTTTGGGAAAATCAATGCAATGCAAGAGCACAATTTTTACTCCAACATTAAGCATGATATGGCACACACACACACCCCTTTGTTATTCATTTGCTTATAGAAAAAACATTTAAAAAAAACCATAACTTTATGCAACTGTGTTAATTGCCAAAACCCAAAACTGCCTGAATGACTGTTACCCAACAGTTTTCTCTTTTTTTTTTTTTTTTTTGAGGGGGAATGAAATTGACTGTAGCTCATTTGTAACTACTGTTCATGAAAACTTATCATGAGGAACCACAAAGTTCTGGCGCCTGAGCACCGAGTGTATCTCTTAGAAACAACCACAGAGTTACAACACACCTGGAGCCCATCCCGGGGACAGAGAGACAAATAGCAACAGAGTCAGACCATAAGCCTACAACCTCAAAGTGCGTGTCAGGACCTCCTGATTTTTTTCCCCTTCAAACAAATTAATTACTCCATTCAGAGCAACCCATGCTGCATTTGGGGGACTCCATCTCTCCTGTTGGCTGTCAAGTGTTAGTGTTAAAATCAAACTTCCATGCAGCATAGATCACCTCCAGATGTTGTCATGTGTAGCCCACATTTACAAAAGGAAATACTCTTTAGCTAGGCACACAGTGTGAGCAGTACACAGCATTTTTCTGTTGTTTTTGGCATTTCTTTAAGCTTACCTGGCTCTGCAGAAATCTGCAAAAATAGTTACTTGAGAAGATGTTGCATATGTTACTGGATAACTTAAGCAGCCCTCTCAGCAACAGGCTCTCGGCCAGTGGCTTTTAACCCACTTAAGGGTGTAGAGTACTAAAGCATGTAAAGCTGATGCAAATCTGATGATCTGAAATATTCACTTTCTGCTGGAGGACCCTGTAGCTGCTGGAGAGATAGTACTGCATATAATGTACAGGATTCAGCAACGTTAGCCAGAGGAAATCATGGGTGATGAATGTTTCACATTAGGTTCAGGAAGACGCCTGGAAGAGTCCACATTCGATCAATAGAGCGGGGCAGTTTGCCAAACCATGTCATTAACCACATATTAATTCTGGCAGCAGCCGCCGAGCCACATTCTGATCGGGGTGGTTTCTAGAGAAGTGTTTACCAAAACAAGACGCACAGCTCTGCTTTAGTGGTTTCACAGAGCTATGCAGTGACGTAGGAAATCTGGATGTATTACTTACTTTGTGGACGTATGCAGAAATGTTAGGTCATGGCAGTCTTGTAAGTGTACTTTCTTACCAGAATGTGTTATGTTGTGGAGTGACTCCAGGAGAAAATTACAGCCTGGTCTTCCTCTATTTTTCTAAGATAAGTTGTGAGAAGTTGTGAAACAGAAAATCTTGCATTTTACTTGAGCAGTAGTGGTGAGCACACTGTGGAAGAATAGCACAGTTAAAGCGGAGATACTGTATATTTTTACTTGGAATCTCAGGTTAAGACTGATCATAAACTTAAAGGCACCTTGTGGACTCGACATCAGCAGTGTATTAAATATCATCCACACGATCCCCACCTTCTCTGCTGCTGATATCTGATTCTTCTCACTCCAAATATAAGACATGTGTCAAAATGTTCCTCTCCTAATTGACCCCTAATCACATTTGCTGAACACACAGACATCTGGGGGGTCTATCCAACGTGTCTCTCCTGAGGGTGTCACATTTGCTCGGTTCTGATGCAGCCTCCATCTCACAGACGCAGCAAACAGACCATTCGTTTTTTATTTTCTGTAAAAGAAAAAAACCTCTTTTTTTCCTCCTCCTTTTTATAGAAAGAAATAAAATTGTTGCAGCTGGATCGTCTCACTTGTCCAAGACTTTTAGCAACACAGTGTAACGCTCATGGTCTAACGCAGCAGACTTTTGAAACTTTGAAGGATTCATTGTGGATTGTGAAAATAGAGACGTTGCCGTCAATGTAAACAAGGAGCTTTAAAGAACTGTAAGTTAATGAGAAAACCCGTGCAGTGTCTAGAGCAACAGGCTAGAGATGACGAAGGTGAGAGTTCATGCTGATACTTATTACAGGCTGATTAAGATGTATGATGACCTCCGACCTCCCCAAAATTTAAACCACTTGTGGCTGAAGGACCACACTAATAAAACTGATCCCATTAGTCTTCATGCCAGTTTAAACTGTAAAAAGCCTTCTTTGTCTGACAATTTTAAAGTTTGCACTCTATATGTCATTTTAATGGCTTGAAATCTATCTCTATCTCTGCATTTCATCATAAACACAGCCTAAAGAAGAAGAGGAAGAACATATCAAATGTGCTGATAAAATACCAAACTGTGAAATTTAACATTTACTTGTAGAAGAAACAAGTCAATATATTTCATGTTGCCAAGTTCATTAGAACCATGTAATAATTTTTAGGTTGATTAATTCCCTTAGTTATTAAGAGTCTGAGCAACACGTGGCGACAAGTTTATTACATTTTTATGAACTTTCTGGTAAAAAACAATTAATCTAAAAGAAAAAGCAGACATGTAAAACTAAGCTGACTTTTCAAACTGTTGATAACAAGTAAGGGACATGAATTAAGGCTGTGTCTCCGTGAACCTTTTCTTATTACGAGAAACAAACTGAATCATATCCTTCAACTTTCACCTCTGCTGCGTCTCTGACATCAGCGCTCAGTAGACCATTGAGAAGAATTTGGCAGCTTTTATCTGGCTCTAATTAGGAATTCTGTCAGTGCTGCTTGTAGCCGAGAAGCACAGAGAAAAGCTGGAGGGCTGGGGAGATGGGTAATTTTGCAATCTTAGTTATGCCTTATTCATCACTAAATAAACCATTAACTTCTTGTTTTGATTTGACTTTCACATGAACCACTCCTATCATTCAGTTTTATCCCAAAATGCTCATGGTTATCAGCATGACAAGCTTTACAGTGTGAATATTTTCCCATTTATGAGCAGTGACAGTTTTACATTTCCCACCATATTAGGGTTATGTGAAGGAAACAGCCAGTGGTTTTTCACATCGCGTTAACGTGGTGGAAAGTGAGGGTGTTGTGGTCGGGCTGGTAGATGGGCGGGTGCGGCCTCTGCTGACCTTAGCTTAAATCCCAGCTCAAACTGAGGGGTTTTCTACTGTGAAGGAAGCTTGAGTTTCATGAAATGTGTTTTTTTATGTTTAACTGTTTTCAAAATCTTAACCTCGCTTTTTAACCGGAAATAAAGTTTCTCAAGCTTCAACGTAATCTAAACCAAACCCTTTTATTTGTCTAACCATAATCCTACTCCTGTCCCCGATGCTATAATTTTTGTTGCTGGGAAGTAATCTTCACATGATTTATGTCAACAACATGCAATCACTGGAATTTCTGAGTTGTACTCATTTCAATTTATTGGATCATGTGCACAGCATCCAAATAGCTGGAGAGTAGCAAACATCCCTCTTTACTGCTTGCATTCACAACTCTTCACTCTGGTTTGTTAATAATGAAGAAATTGTAAATCACCTCCATAAGTAAAAAGACTATGTTATTTAGTTTCCTGTGAGAAAAATGTTCCTTTAGTAATCAGGAAATAGTAACTACCCACTGGTCATTTCTCTTGTGACACAAACTGTTTAATCCAGCAAGCTGGATGTTAAAGCCTTCATTGATTTGTCTTTGATTTGTGTGATTGAGGACCGACACACTACCAAGAAATGCCACAAAGCTATTTAATTGCAACTTATAGCTACACTCACAGTTATTGTGGCAGGAAACAGCGTTCAAAAGAGGTTGCTGGCATACAAGTTCTCAGCAGTGGCAGACAATTGACATTCACATGGTTGCTCGCGTGCAGGATTTCAACGCCCTCTTTATGCAAAGTCACAATCATGAGGAAGCGAAAACCCCCAGAAGCAAATACAATCCAAAAAAAAAAAGAAAAAGAAAGACAGTGATTCTAATGATGGCCTTGAGGTTTTCTCTTTTTAGGAATAGCTTGGTGGACTACTAAAGTATACTATTTTAAAAACAGACACATATCAGTGACACTTGCAGGAGCATTTTAGTTACCTGTGGGTGCCTTAAGAGAGCAGAGAGATCATCAAGACAAGCCAACAGCACCAATTCCTACCATTATTTATTTTTATAAGGTTTTAAATTGAGATCGTAGGCTAAATATTCTATTATATCATGATAAAAAAGTTTGTTTTTACATCATAACTAGTTACATTTTCCCATTTTCTTAAGTAATTGCCTTTTTCTAGAGGCATACTGTAACTATTTACTCGCTTGTTTTGTCAAGATCAGGATTTGACCAAGGTGAAATTATGTAAGTTAATTGATCAGAATTGATAGTCATTTGAGGCAAGCGTGTGTTATTCTGTTTGTGTTCTGGCACCATATCGCCTTTAGGGATACATTGCACTGTATGGTAGTATTGTTTTCTGTATTAGGATTTCTTTATTTTTTTTATTTAGTGACGCTATTATAATTGGTTTTTTTAGCCTCCATCCACCAATACTCGCGAAAAACAAAATGTCACTCTTTATGACTAAATATTGGCAATATTGATACCATTCCTCTTCCAATGATCTTTATTTGTGACACTCGTATGCAGCCAAGCCAAATGGTAACATAAACTTATATCAGGACCACAGACGGTTTGTGGATGAACAAAGTAATCCACTCCCAAACACAAAGAAAATACGGGAGCGGGCTGCTCAGTTTGGTCCTATGAGAATTATGCAAAACTTTATAGACTGTTGTATCAATTTAATTTCAGTTGGAGCAGGGATACACTGAAAATCTGCAGGAGCGCAGTTTTTTTAAATTTTTTTTTAGTTAATCATCTTAAAGCAAACCTTCATAATCAATCCAAATTGTAATCTTGTCTTTATGTTCCCAGTTGGTGACCCAAAAATAGAATTAGCATGAACACAGCCCAAGAAAAACTGAATTCACTTAGGTTATATCCAAAATATGGGCTTTTAAAGCATCAGAAACATTTGCAGGATTTCATTCAAATGCATATTCAGAAGATCAACAAAACACTGCATGTATTTATAGCTTGAACATAACAGTGCATGAGTGCTGGATAAATTCAGTCGCCTCTGTATTATTATGTTTAACAGTAGATGTTGCTGTAATTTGAGATATGGCACAAACAACAACACAGCATCAGACATTGCTTCTCCTTCAGTTTTTGTGGGACAATTTTTCTGTTTAGAAAAAAAAAACCCAGAAAGCTTCCAAATGAAAGACAAAAAGAGAAAAATCTAGGCCAGGGGAGAAAAGCAGCACCATCCTTTAGTAAACACACATTTCAGGCACTGATTGCAGGCATTTCAGGGCATTTTATTAGTCTGTCACAGTTAAACAAATCATAGTCCACATGTGGACTTCATCCACACATGCACATACTCGCACATGCATGGAAATGGGTGCTAAACCTATTATACTAGACACTATCTCATCTGTATCAGCATGTGAGATCAAAATATAGATATCAGGATATAATACTGCCAGGTATGCCAATAATATGATTAACAATAGCAGAACGTGCCGTTTGTTTTTTTTTTTTTTTAAGTTTTTTGTTGAAAACACTTTTTGCAGCATAACTGACTTGCCCACAAACACTCTGCCTAGGGGAAATTATGATTACTTTAATGAGGTAATGTGCTAACTACCTCCAATTTTTCTCCCATGACACAGAAAGATTGATGGTGGCCAGTGAGATGGATCCCTGAGGAACCCTTTGAAAGCTTGGAACAATGTTGATATAACAAAGATTCATTGTGACTTTTATCAAAAGTAGTTGTCCAATAAGACCGTGAAAATTATTTACTGCCAATGAGAGAAAACATTCCTAATTTCAAATAAGCGGCAATAATTTCAGAGCTATCCACTCCATCTAAACTGGTTGTGCTAAATTAGACACAATGTCTCCTGCTAAATAAATTAGCATTCACAAACAATGATTTTCCTTGAGGCTTTTAACCACAAGAATTTCACAAACTCCTGCTATCAATCCTGGTTAAATACCAAACTCCAGACAGCACAAATATAACTGCAAGCCAACATAAAGCTCTGCAGGGTCTGTAGTTTATTGATCCATTAAAACAATACGTTTAATGCTGCTTTATCTGAAAAGCTGAAACTGAGTGATCACAGGAATCAGTCATTCTGTCATATGATCATTTGCCGCTATTGCCTGAGCCAAGTGGAGATCTGCCTTAATATCAGCGTTTAAACCAGCCATCAGATCAATTAATTGCTCTTTTTTTTCTACATTTGCTGTGGTTTACCATCGTTCTTAGAACTGGATTGAGAGTCTCCTGCAGAGAAAAGATGTTTTCAACAACGCTGCAACGATTTGACAGTCATCGTGGCTGCCATTCGCCACATCTGAAATCAGCACATTCTTGGCTCCATGCGTCACCTTGACGCAGCTCAGAGGAGCCATACCTCTTGTGAAATGAATGCGTGCTGCTTTTATAACATTCTTGCCAAGGTCAAAGGTTAAAAAGTCTCACCAGATGAGTAAGCCTTCCGCTGACCTGAGGCGATCATATGAGATACTGGTTTGTTGCGAAGTGAAAAGAAGCTCGATTTGTCATTTGGCCAGTGAAATGAGCTCATCAGTACCACATGAGGCAACATCTGGGCTGTAATGAGCAACTGCAGAAGTTTTCTCTGAAATTTTCTCTGAAAACATCCTTTCACCTACAGTAAGAAAACCCTGGTTCTAATAACATAATAATCATTGGTAAAAGGGAGATACTTTTGGGACTGGAGTTCTGCTTTAAGAGTCAAAGGCCCAAATTTATTATAGTTCAGTTTTCAAGGCCTTTTAAACTTGAATCCAGATCATTTGGGTCATGATCTTGGTGTGGTATGTCCTAAGACAACAAAGACAGAAGAAGAGAGAAAAACAAAAAGAAAAGAAAACAATGTGAGGAAAGAACAACTGTGAGTTACATGAACTCATATTCAGTTAGAGATACTTATTATCAAGCGACACTGTGCCTGTGTTGAGTAAAAAAAAAACAAAAAAAAAAAACTAAAATCTGTAAAGTTTGTATCTCATATCAACTGCACTGATGTTAATCAAAGTAAAATGTAACATTTTTTACATGCATTTGTGTTTATTTACAGCATTTATTTAGTATTTATACAGCATTTACATTGTCCTTAATGTGTGAATGAACTTCTCCAGAAAACAGGAAAACATTTAGTCAACTCATTGATTTTTCTTGTGAAGTTTAATAAACTCTCATATTTCTGCTACCAGATGACTTAAAGCATGTTGCTCCTTTCAAGAATTGTTCACCTGTTGATTTGCTTCGCTACTGTTGATATTCATTTGAAATGTGCTGCTACCCCACGTGATAAGAAAAAACTAAGAAATTAACTAACCTGGCGTCGAAATACAGAAAAGGTCTGGATCAGTCAAGTTTTAAGTCTATTCCCTTCCTAAAAAAGCTTTTTATGGCTAATTTCTTTATTTTTATTGTTGTTTAGTGCTGTTGACGTTGTTGCTTTTTTGTTGCTGTTTCTCTATTTTATTTATTTTTTATTTAATGATGTTTTTATCCTGGTCATTGTAGCACTTTGAAAATTGATGTCAAATTTAAAGTGCGTTATAAATAAAATTTATTATTATTATTATTATAAGTCTTTATACCAACCTGTTTCATCCACTTTATAACAGCAAAGAGTAGGAAGGTACGTATTTGTAAAAAGTCATAAATCCAAACACGTTATCTTAAATATTAACCCATATCTCTTTTATTATATGGATCTGGAAGCAATAACAAAGTTTCTGATTCTTTATTAACCGTAGTGTTTGTGAACTCTGCAATTTTGAGCCAAATGACTGTTTTAAAGGGAAGTAAAAAGAAAAAATGTCATGTCGTTACTCAAGGAAGGCATGTTACTTAAAAAGCAAACATATGAGAGGTGACATGTAGAATTATTGCTTCCAATTTTAAAAGAACTTGTGAGCCAAACACATGTTGGGTGGATTGAAAGCTTCATCCATGTAATTCATTGAAACTGAGAGCTATTCCTCTATGTCAGAAGAAATGAATTTCAAACAAGATTTTAGTCTCACTTGTCTTTTGCTTTCCAGCAAATGATTTCAAAGGATTAAAAAGCTCATGAAGAAAGTTTGTCCTGAAATTGACACGTTTGAATCCTTCTGAAGCACACTGTCGCTGTAAACTAAATGCTCAGTCACACAAGCAAAGCATATGTGTTTATTAAAATGACAAGCCTCAGAAACTTTCTGCAGCTCGATGGTGATTAGAATCAGGCCAAAGAGGGGTGCAAAGTAAGTCAAGGATATCCTCACCGCACCCTTTCTCAGCAAGTGCTGCCTGCTGCCACTTGGACAAAGCTATGCTTGCTATTTTTCAACACCTCTTCTCATTCCAGCTTTAATTTCAGAAAGAAAGAAAAAACATGCACATCTAAAATATCCCCCTCACATCCTTTTTCTGATTGAGTAATCTTCGCATCCCTTTCTTTGTTTCCTCCCCCAATACTTTCTCTTTGTTTATCCTTTCCAGCATGTCCTGTAGTCCTGCAGTCTTTTATTTAATGTCCATATGCTCTTAGAATTAAATAAGGGGAGTAAGGGGGAGAGGAGGTGGGCAGCTCAACCCTCCTCCTGAGAGAGCATCTGCTTCTCTCTTTCCTCTTGTTCACCATCTCTCTATCTCTCCAACAAACAGCTCTGACCTCAGAGTGTTGGATATATTACAGGAGCAACATGATTTAAAACAGAAAATATGCAGGCCAATGACAAATCAGGTTGGGGACGTGACTAAACACCAGTACATCACAAACATTCACAGATAATCACAGTAACTGTCACCTCATAAGTCATAGTCTGACACCAATGTAATTTAAGTGCAGATTAGCTCTGGTGTTGTGTTAATTATTGCTTAAATTCAGGTTTCTTTAATAAATCTGTAAACTATTTGACTTGTGCTGCCATTTTATCTAAACCTCAGACAAGTATAGTCATTATGAAGGTTTCTAAAATGTGACAAATGATCAGATTTACAGTCATGAACATTAGCTTTTCTACTTTTACAATCAAATTATTGCACACATTCAGCACGCTAACATTTGCTTGTTTGTGCTTCTGCATTAGCTAGTAACACTTCCTGGTAAATGTTTTTGTGACAACTTTAATGACACTGTCATTAATTAACACACTTCGTAAAGTAGAGAGAATTAGTTTGGCTTCTTTGGTATTGTTAAGGGTCTTAACATCTTTTCTAGTGTTGTTTGCAGGGGTGTGAAAATGAACTGACAAAAATGAAAACCTAATTTTGAGATGTTGTACCGTCACTGTGCAGGATTACTGTCATGGCTTTCGAGCTATGCAAGTGATTTTCAGAGAAACGGGAACGTAACTGTTTCTGATGCTTTTGCCATCTTCCTTAGTAAAGCCAATGTCAGTTGAATTGACTCTATTATTGTAGGTTCCTTAAATATTTAAATGCTGCTTTACATTGGCAAAATTCACTGCCTTATTGACTCAGTTATTATCGTTGCCAGTATATTGTTTTTAAAAGTTTCCAGTTTCATGCAGTTCATAAAACCCTACAGTATCATAGACCAATCATTCATGACAAAATAATGAACATGAACCTAAAAGTAATATGTGCCAACATAAACTTCAAATCCCTGCCTTCAGTTTTGTCTGGTGTGACAAAATGGTGTGTGTTCAGTTTTTTGAGAAGTAAAGAAGCCAAGGCCATATCATCTTCCAAAACAACTTAAATGGAGGAATACTTCAAGAGTACATTTTCACAGCAGTCAAGATTTTGTAGTTTTAATGTTTGTATTTTAAAGCATATAAGTTTGGGGGTTTTTTTTAAACAAAAATAAAACATAGTAATAATTAGCTATTTATTCACACAGATATGATTGAATAGATCTGAAGCATTATTCTCAAATATTAAAAGTAAATCTTTAAGTAAATCAAGCATAATTAGATGCTTATTTTTATGCTCATTAGTTTTTAACCAGGCTAAGACAAAAAAATCTCCACTCCCTTGTTATTCACAGAATGTGTCTACATTTTAAGAGACACTAATATTTTAATTTATTGTCTTACTTTATTTTTCTTAATGTAAGTTATAGCTAAAACATATCAAGCTAAGCTTAAAAAGGTGTCCAAAATCCTGCTAAACTCTAAACTACTTTGGTTTTGGTGGGTGAAATTATCTGCAAATTTTAGCTTATTTTTAGCTAAGTTTTTATCTTGAACACAGCTAAGCTAGCTATCTCTTCATTTATTGCTAAGCTAAGCAAACCAACTCACAGTTTATGGTTATCCATCAACAAACATGTAGCTGATTCTGCCTCCAGTACGTCCATAAATTACCAGTGAACATGGCAACGCACCTAGAATTTAATTTTCCATGAGCTATTCCAGAATATGACTGATATAAAGTTTCATATCTCCAAACAATCTTTTGAAACACCGCATTAAAGACTCAACCCCTATGTATGTATGAAAGGCCAAGCAGCTTTTTAAAAGGAGCGATGTTTGAATAAAAAACACAGGCGACATATGAAGATTGTCTCACTGGGTGCAACAAATCCTGCACTAAAAATCTGGTAGAGTCAATGTTTCCTGCTTTAATGCAAAAAAAGGTCTTTTCTCTTAAAATGATGTTAAATGTAATTACGTTATATTACATTATATGTGACATTTAACTGGAAAATTTAATCAAATGCAGATGCTTTCATTGGTTATGTTGCCAGTCTTTTAATCTTTCACCTAATAAAACTCAATTTGTGCTGAAAGTTAAGCATATGGATATCTACATGTAATTATCAGTAAATGATCTGAGGTGCTGATTTCATATTTCTGCTGCTGCCAAACCAGATTATTATTATTTTTAATTATATGTAAAAATGATAGCCACTTCTCTTGTTTTGTATTACAGTAGAACAGAAGCCCATACTTTCCTGTGATTATGTGCTTACCTCTTAACTACTTTTTACTCTGTCTCGCTGACTATGTCATTACAATAGCCCAAAATACCACTCAGCTCTTACATTTCTTGTGTACAAAATTATGTCTCCAACCTCCCCAACATGTCTGCTCTGACCCACTCGCACAAACATGCACTAAATCTGCAGGGCACCCTCCCTGCTCTGCTGACTCAGACTAGATTGAGGCATGGGGAGTCATCCTTTTGGCATCAAAGGAAAAGTACAGATCTGGAGTTGCTGGGCATCACGCCATGTGATGATGGCGTCAAATTTGTTTCCTGCATGTAAATGCATGGCGATAGGTTTTGTATCGGAAAAATCATACAAAGAGTAGTCCTCAATACAAGATTGTGTAAAGGGTCTCTTTTTTTTTATACCATTCAGATTTGGGTGCAGCTTGCCTATACCGGACGTCTGTGTGCAGACTCAGGATGAATGGTTTTGTCCATTCCATAAAAACATGGAGCTGATTCATTGAGCTGCAAGCCTCATGTTATTGCATCATGGAGAAACAGATGTTTGTGACATTTTGGATACAAACTTTTTTCCTTTCTTGACCTTGCCTCGCTGTCTATCTTAGGTGCCTTCCTCAAATAAACTTCTACGTTAGTGTAAATGTAACTTCAAGTTCATTTACAAGGACTCCCATTAAATGCGTATGGCGATGATATATTTACGTAAACAGGATTAGAAGAAAGCATCAAGGATCCATGGTTTCAGCTTCATAATAAGAAACAAGTAGAGAAGGGGGAGTCATTATGATAAAATCATGCTGTTCATTTGGCATCAAGCACCGGAACAGTTCAGGGGGAATCCGGGCAAACTGATTAAGCACATTTGCTTTCTCTCTCCAGTGCTGTCGTCACGCACCCCTGTGAGGTGAAGAAGAGGCAACAACCTATTCACAAAGACTGAGTTCAGTCTCGGTGTGTGGCAAATCATCTCTCTATTTTAAGTATTTCATGTTCCATCCTGCTTCTCTTTTTTTTCATACAGATAAAAGGTAATGTCAGTGTTCTCACAACGAATGAACAGCTCTGTGTTTTGTTGTTAGGACAGCACCAGATTTTTGCGAAGTTAATTACAGGCCAAAGGGGGTAAAAGCTGAGCCAAACAGCTTAAAACACATCACAGAGAAGAATTTCTTTTCCCTTCAAAGCTTTGTGAATGTATGTATCCCCAAACCACAAGCTGCTAATATACAGTACCACTAAAAGGAGCTATATTAAGTGAAATATAAGCTAAATAATGACTGTCAGATTACCCCCGAACATGCTTCAGCATGTTAATGCAACATCTGCTTCATGCTTTGTCTGTATCATAAGATCAAATGCAAGGCAGGATTTGGTTTTCTTTTGGGAAACATTAAAACATACAGTCAATTTCCAAAACCAATCTTAGAAATGAGTCCTGAGAAAGTATTTTCTGCTAATTTACATGCATGGAAATGTTTTTATTTGGTTTTTATAGTCTAAACTGAATGCAGCAAAAGAGCGTCAACGAAAATGCACAACACACCAATGATTTTCAGTTCATTTTGCCATCTGACTGTGACTGTACTGAAGTTATAGCTTAGCAACTTTAACTTCTTCACTTTTTGTGTCGTATCAGCTGGGATTTACACATAATTGTGTTTTTATACCAGAGGCATACTGCGTTAAAAACGATGTAACAGTGCAAGGGTGCTTGCAGATGCAGTAGAGCAGATGTAGGGCTCCAATAGAAAGGCATGGTTAGGTGTAATATTCAACTGTGAAGCAGCAGTTTAACAAAAACACACACAATGTTCCTGGTTTAAAACCAGCCTTATAGAGGTAGCCTATAACATTTTTTCCTTCAAGCACCACAGTCATCAAACTTGTTACACTGACTTAGTTTGTAAAAATCTTAGCTTCATCATGAGTAAAATCAAGATGTATCACTGCCAGTGTTACAAAGCAGATTACAAAGCCAGCACACAGGAAACCCTTTTCCCACTGCTGATGAAGAATTTTCTCTGATATCTGCTGATTCTTGATGCCGACCTTGCTGGTGAAGAAAATTAAGCTGTGAAGCAGGGGTATTTAGCTACAATAGGACGTCTACGAGTGAATTTTGGCTGGCACTTCATTGATTTTGTCAACATTGAATAGCAACTTTCTCACATTCAGGTTGTCACACAGGGTTCTTGTGACTCCAGATAATTTCCCACTGCTAAAGGAACAGAATGCCAGGACAAGGGTGGAAGGGATGAAAGTTCTTTTATTAAAAGTCCGAGGATAAGAAAGTGTCTTCTCCCTTTAAAACAATTAAAACTTGTCCCACACTCAAGAAGAAGGGGAGGGGATCCGCTGTAGACAAGGTATGGGCCTCTCCTCCTCAAAGCACTCCATGATATGCGCCGCTGTCCACCTCAGTCTAGGCCACACGGTTGTTAGGAGGGAAACAGAGAACAGGAGATAGGGCACACTCCCATGAGGGGAACCAGCCCACTCACACAACAGCAAGATGTGCCGACTTTCATTTAACTTAGCTGTTGACTTGGCATTGTGTTATTTCTTAGTCTAGATGGTGATCAGCACAGCACTGCTCCACATCATGAGCCACCATCCTCCTCGGGTTCCCGCTGCCATAGTCCTTCTCATTTTGTTGTCCTCCCTTCCTGCTGCTGGCGCCAGTCCTTTCGAGGCCCATCAGGATAGCGCAGCCCAAGCTGCTTGCGTTCCAGTCTGGTCACATTCTCCTTCCCCCGAACTGCCTTCTTCCACCGGTGCCTTAAACCTGCCTCACACCTGTTGGCAATCAGTGACCTTGCCCACAAAGTAAAATCCACAGCAAATAAAACTGTCATGCATAAAAATATAAAAAAAACTATAAAACCAAAGCCAGAGGGCAAGGCTAGCTGATCACCATAGTTCTGTCACTTTGACAAGGTCATATCAAATCTCTCCATCATGTAAACCCTCAGCTGATCCTATCTCTTTAGTGTCCATGTAAACATGACAGCCAGAATCTGATCTGACTGATTTCAATCAGATAGATAACATATTTGTTAATGTTAACATAGCTAATTATTGCCAATTCATTCAATTGTAGATTTAATACAATTATTGAATAAGGGAGTCACAAAGGTATTGAATGAAATGCAGTAAACATGTGGGTGCTGGTGCATATCTTGAAAATTTCATGATGATGGACTCATGCTGTCTCCTCCTCAGACCAACTTTTCTCACCTTCCCTTTTGTGTCCACAGATGGGCAGTAGTCCACGTCTTTGGTGACAGCAGATGAACAACCGATACCAAGACGTAGTCTTCATTTTGCAAATGTGAATGCATGAACCACAAACAGTTTTGAGAATGCATGAGTGACATTTGCAGGGTCCATTGCCTTTGCCAGGGACCAGTTCTGGAGGATAAACACAATAAGAACAATAACTTTTCTAATAAATAACCTGAGATTTCTTCACTATTACCAGTATCATCTGTATCATTGTGAATTAAAATAGTACAGCAACAGTATTGATGTTACATATAGTCAGTACACAGTGACATTGAAGACCACCACATTAATCAGTACATTTAGCACATACTGTTACATGTAATACTTGAAGTATATCTAAAAAGCAAGTAGCGTCTTACTTCCTTACTTTTACTCAAGTGAAACAGTTGATGCTGTATTTTTACTTGAGTACATTATGTCTGTTTATTTCATAATTGTACATAAGTGAGCTTCTGAAAATGAATTTATTTGTTTATTACATAAATTATCTTTGTTTGGGTTTTTTTTGTTTGTTTTTTTTTTTTTTTTTTAAAAAGGGTCATAAAAATATTTTAAATATCATTGTATGATTTTTTTTTATTTCTCTACATCAAAATATTTGGACTCCAATAAAAACAAATTTAAAAAAAAAATTCTCCTCAAACATGTTGTACTTCTGTAGACCAGAATGTGTACAGAGCAGATGTATGAGACTTGTTCATGCTTCTCATCTCCTGCCAGCTTTCATATTGTTTTACCGTACCCATCCTCCACTTCTCTCTCAGGCAGACAATGTCAGCATGCTCACAGGTCAAATAGACAGTTGGAAATCTGAACTACTGATGGCTACCTTGGGAAATGTCAGAGCTCGGGGTGAATGCATCGAGTAATTTCTTCTCACACTTGCTGTGCTGCATTACTTTATCTCACAGCATCTTCTCTGATTTACTTCTTTTTTTCCTTCTTGTAAGTCGGATGATTAGCAAAAAATGATATAAAATACTTTTTTTTTTTTTTTTTTTTTTTATGTGGAGATCTTTTTATAAGCTCCCTTTTGCCTGTAAAAATAAATACTGCCCCAGGGATACACTAGTAACCAGAGATATGACTGGATCCAGAGATATCTGACACCACCGAGGAGAATTAGCTCTTTTTTCTGAGCCACGGGAAACACAGGATGCAATCTTGGCCTCTCACAGTAACACGCTAACCAGTCACACAGGCCCAAAGCTTAAGTTTCCATCTTCCTCTTCTCTCTTTGTGCATCCCATCATTCAGCAGGGACAGCGATATGACTTCAGGCCCTGAGGTGGCATTAATGACTTTTTTAAACCTAAGTGTCTTGTTGTCATTTTCAGAACTATCTAGAAGCTTAAACCCTTAAGTCACTTCAACCAAATAGTCTTTAAAACACATATAAAGTATGCTGATAGTTCATCCACATATGAGCATGTGCATATACAGGCATGTGTGTGTGTGTGTGTGTGTGTGTGTGTGTGTGTGTGTGTGTGTGTGTGTGTGTGTGTGTGTGAAGTGGGAGAGGTTGTGCATAGATGTTTAGTCAAGCCTGGGAAACAAACCTAATCTGAATGATCCACTTTCTCAGAGCATAAATTTCTGACATAATTAAAAACTTCACAGAACATCGGCTAAGAAGCGCCTGATGGCAGGAGCATGTTTCATCTGTATGCAATGTTTAACCAAATAAATAGAGGGTATCTGCTTTCCCGCAAGCCCACTAATTGAATGAGCGTCCTTTTTTTTCCTTCTTATTTTTTTACTTTTTTAGTGCCACTTTGAATCATATCGCTGTAGGTTAGATAAGGGTAGTTACGAGCTGATTTGTGCAGCATGAAGAAACCACAGGACTCAGGCGGCCTGAAAATACTTTTAATCAGATTGGTTTCCAGTAAAAACATTTGCCCAATCAATCGCTTCCCCCTTGAGAGAAAGACAAACAATCATCACACCATGGATCATTAGGCAAAGTGGGCACACGCCTCAGTGTATCTGTGCCCAGAAAGCCAGTTAAATACAGTGTTTTGATCAGCATTATCAAGTCTACTCTGATAGGTGCAGGACGGTGCTGCTCGCCACAGTGGAAAGAGGATTTCATTACAGTAACAGAACATAATAAGTGACGGCACCAACATGCAGTCTGGAAGACAATGGCTTCCAGCCCAGTTTACACAAAACAGTAATTGACTTCTGATTAGAATATTGGCAAAGTAATGGCATCGGTATTACAGCACTTTGTTGTTAACACCACTGGGAGTAAAAATAGTCAGGGTGGGAGGAGTACATTCATGGTGATTTTAGCCAAAGGAAATATGGTGGAGGGAATGAAGGCAGAGCAGAAAAGGAATGAAGGTCAGGTAGCACCTGTTTAACATCAGCAGCTAACAGCAGGAATATGAATCAAACCATCTGGGCGCTGCTCTGCCCATCAGATTATTGCTTGGCATGTAGTATGAGTGCGTGTGTGTGTGTGTGTGTGTGTGTGTGTGTGTGTGTGTGTGTGTGTGTGTGTGTGATACATGAGAAAGCTCCGCAAAGGAGAAGCAGAAATCATTTCTCTGCTAGTGGAAATGTCTGTTTGGGCTTAACTTCTCGTCCCATCTGAGGCACACACTGAAATCTGCAGAGCACACAATCAGTTAGCTGTCGAGGTTCATCCCAGCAGTATGTAGACTTTAAAACTTTCAAGCAGGGGCATTCACCACACACTGTGTCCTCTTAATGCCAACATTTGTTCGCTGAACTGGAGATTTCTGCGACATGTTTTTCTGTGAATTATCTCCATATGCCATATGTTTTTTTTATCTTCATATCAAAGCTGCTTTCTTTTCCTTTTGCTGCAAAGCTTCATATTTTTTCACACTTTACATGAAAAGAAAACACAACTACATTGTTAGAATTAGTTGTTTCTACACAGAGGGCCGCTATAAGGGAGGATTACAGGTGATGAAAAAATTATTTTACATTTCTGAAGAATGTAGTTTAGATCTACATTATTCATGAATCTCAACCAGGTCCTCATGATCCAGTGGATGGAGGAAGAGCGTCTTTGTTTTTCGAGCGGGATCTGGCTGTAGAGCTCTACTGTGAGGACAAAGCCGATCCAGGCTCCATTTTCAGGCCACCTCCATCACAGGACAGGAAGGAACCAACTTTCCAACACCCACCCCTTCCCCAGCCAGTTTCACCTGGAGGGCGATAAGACGATGAAGAAGGTCTGTAAACTGCCAATAAATAACAAGCAGAAGAAGACGAAGAACATTGAAAGAACATAAACATTTGACATTTATTACATTAAAAATTAAACTGCAATAAAATGGAACCCCACAACAGTATGTAACTATACAGCTATCATCATATGTAAAAAAAAAAAAAAAAGTTTTATTGTAAAAACATTAAACATATCATGTTATGATGCAATAAGGTCCCAGATTATTTTATTTGAAAAAAAAAATGTTATAAATACTAAACTATAACAGCTTTGTTTTCATGTCCTGTTGTCAATAGTATCAGGGCACGACAATATAACATTCAGGTCTTACTATGAAAATACACATACTTAGTGGGCTGATCATGCAGTTATTAATATTTCCATAATTAAATTAGCAGACTGTGCCGAAAACATTCAGAGGGGTTTATTTATTAAAAAGTATATTGTACTCATGAGAAGGATCAGTGCGTTTAATGTTATTGATGGCGTGAACCAGACGACATTATAAAACACCATTAGCTGATTTGTCAATGCATGTTATTTAGAAAAATCTTCGATGCATTTTCGGAATGCAAGTCTTTGTTTCTTCCTGCTCTATGATGGAGGTGGCCTGAGAGGGGAGCATGAACTGGAAGTGTCCTCACAGTGGAGCAACCAGACTACAATAGTATCCTGATTTTAGCCATGCCTGCCTACCTTCAAGAGATGATTTCAAATGGTGTTAATCATCCTTTTAGTTAAGAGCCAGATGGGATATGTCTGGAGCCTGACATGTTTATTGTTAGTTTAGATTTTATTTTGACTTTTTTTTAGGTTGTCTTTTGTGAGACTTTCTGTCTTTAGCTTTTCTTTTTTTTTTTCTTCTTTTTTTTTTTTTTTACCATGGCAGGTTTATCTAGTTAAGGGTTAGGGGACTGGCTCAGCCATTGCATTCTTTTTGCCACGTCATCAGTTACTTCTAGTGATCCAGTGCCAGTGGAAGCTATAAATGCCATCACATTTCTTTAATTTGTTTTACTGGTGACATTACATTTGTTGGGTCATACACAGTCAAAATCTACTCTTTTCATTCTGGCTCAGGTTGATTTTAAAGTAAACGCTCATTTCTCAACAAAATGTTGGTCTGGAAGTCTTATGAATGGTTTCGATTAACCATTCATTAACCATTCATGTATTTCTTCTGTCTTATTTTCATGGTAAGCTTTGATTATGACATTTCCACCTGTTGGTCATATTCTAGACTTGTGAGGGTCTTTTTCGTCACCAAAGTAAGGCTCTTATCATCATTTGCCAATGTGTTGACCTGTGTGTTGACACCCAGGCCAGTTTATATATGTTTTTATTTTTTATCAGAATAAACCTGATGTGGCTGCTGTTGTCGGCTCACCCCATTTCTGGAGAATTTGCTGTTGCAGTTACAAAGCTTCTCCATGACTTGTGCAACTGAGACTGAATCAGATTTGTGAAAGAAATTTTGTCATCTGCAGGAACTTTCTAGGGTCGGCTGAGTACTTCTGTGGCTGACCACAAAATGTCTTTATTTTCAATGGTTTTAGGAGTGACTTTGTAGAAGAATTGCTGTTACCTTCACCTCATCCAATGTACTATAGACCATCTACTGTATGTACACGTACCTAGAAAGGTGCAGCTGACCAATAAAACTGCATGGGCATATGCAGAGTAGCTTGCAGGTGGATGCACATATACAGATCCATGTGGATCACTCTAGGATGGCTTATTGTACCCTTAATAAAGTCCTTATTGTTGATAAATAGAAATACGTTTCAGGATCAACTCCAGACATTTGAACTGCTTATCTCATAAATAAATTATTATGTATCTGATTTTGCAACCTATTTTGACTCAGATGTCCACTGAAGAAGAGAAATATGAGAGAGTTTTCATTTCTCCAGTGTAAACAACCCCAGAGTGAAGCTGGGTGAGTCACATTGTGGTTGAATAGTAAGCAATGTTGCCTTATAGCAAGAAAATACCTAATTTGAATGTCAGCTTGAGTATTTCTGTGTGAGGTTTGCATGCCCATACCTACATGGGGATTTTCCTTTCACAGTTTGAAAAAGAACACGTGTTGCAGTTGTGGTGTTTCCAGATTGACTATAGGTGTGAAAAAATCACCTAAAACCCAATCACCGTTGGAATAAGCTTCCAACTTCCCTGCAACCCTGAACAGGATGAACCAGGTATAGAGGAGGAAAAAGCTAAGAGTCTACTTTATGCTTGTATTTATCTTATAGTTATTACTTGAATAGTATTTGTCACATGACAATAGCCTCCATTTACTGCGGCTTGAACAAAGAAATTAGACATTCTGTTATCAAAAGTTATAAGTCCGTATTGTGTCCAACTTTTCCAAGAACGGCTCCATTTGGATGAGAGGATACAGAATAGAGCCATGAGCCTGAGAGTGTGAGAAAAGAAACAGAAAGAGAAAAGCCAGATGGTTTCTTTTTAAGATGGTTGTTCGCTATCAAAACTCTGAGTCCTTACTGAGAAATAAAGTCTGTTTCTTCTATCTTCAACATGATGATGAAATATGTGGATTTTACTGCAGCTTTACGGCCCTCCTGAGGTTAAAAAAAATGCTAGTGGATTGTTCATATATCCATTAACAGAAACAAGAGGAAAGCATGTGCTGGACCTTTACCTCAACTGAAAAAAGTGCATACATCAGATACATCAGGTACTTTGCAACCTGTGTGTGTGTGTGTGTGTGTGTGTGTGTGTGTGTGTGTGTGTGTGTGTGTGTGTGTGTGTGTGTGTGTGTGTGTGTGTGTGTGTGTGTGTGTGTGGATGTATGTGGGTTTGCCATAGGGCCAGAACCACATTAGTGCTATTACAGACAATGCTTCAAGTTTCTTGTTGTGTCATTCAATCCACTGTTGGCTATTTTAGGTAATCCCTTTTTAGATTATCCCCTCAGGCATCCCACATTTAACACCTGTTGTTTACCTCTCAGTCATAAGAAGACAAACTGCCTGGATCAGACTCTGACAGTGGTTCTGTGGCGAAATCACAAGAGAGCATGTGCAGGGTTGCATCCTCTGTTCCCCCCCCCTTCCTCCCCCCATCCGTCTCTTTTCTTTGGACACCTTCACCAACAGCTGCACAGTGGAGCTGCTGACATCCTCAGGGGCAACCATGTCGTAAATGTGAGGTTTGAGGGGGTGAATAAAGAGCTCCAAGCCAAGATAACCGGGAAAGGGGGAGCTAATTTCATTAGCTCCATACAATGGCTACAGAAAAAGAGCATATCATTGCAAAAAGAAGTCAAAAGTAAAAGATGATACAGAAAACTGCTGTAATTTAAATTAAAAAAAAAAAAACCAACTATTATAAAGCTCTATGAGGTGGAAACATCCACCATGGTTGAAGTTCTTTTGTTGTTCTTTTTGTTCTTTTTCTTCTTTTAATTTTATGGTAGCCTTCCTTGTTCTCACAGTTAGATACTGTATTGCTCTCTTTCTAAGTGAATGCCTGACTCCAAAAATCCCTGCTTGCATGCAAATATCATCTGGTTCACCTCAGAACTGTGTCTCTCCTCTCACAAACACTGCTGCTTTTTACTAATGTCCTGCTCGCTCCTGTATGAGCCAATAGCAAGCCAGATGCCATGCTGACATCACTGCTTCTCTGTGGCTCTGCTTTTCCCAGCAGAACATCGTATAGCAAGAAAATGAGCAGTGTTTAAGTTCACCTCAGTCAGCGGTTTTAATGTTGTGGATGTGTGTGAACATGTCTCTGACAAAAACATTAGAATAAAGGATCCAATGAGCAGACTAATGTCAGACAGGACATTTGCTCTTATTCTAAATGTAAAAACAGAATTTCTTTTATGCTTCTGGTGACAATGTGTACCGATGTGGTCTGGTGTTTGTAGAGATTACTTTTATATTGTTCGCTGTTTAAGCTGCTGGTATTTACTAAACTCTGCTTGCAAATGCTAATATTCAGATCAATGTAACTTTATTTGGACAGCACCACTTCACAACACTGTTATCTCAGGGCATTTCATAGACGTGTCTATTTGAGCCCGTGTAAAATAAATAGCCTAGTTACGGAAAACTATTGGAGATTCTGAAACAAATCTGATTCCATAGAAAATCAGCTCGTTACAGCAAATCTTGACTTCGATCCGATGCTCCATTCTGAGCATGTATGAGGCAACAGGAAGGAAAAAAAAAACTCCCTTTTAACAGGAAGGAAAAACCTCCAGCAGAACCAGTCTCAGGGAGGAAAGCCTTGTGCCTCGACCTGTTGGGGTGGTGAGGACAGGAACGAGACACCGACAGGCACTGCAAGTTGCAGGAAGGCCTGCAGAGAGAGGACAAATACAGTTATGATAATAAGGAGCAGAGAGATCAAAAGAAAGCGCTGAGTGCATCATGGGACATCCCTCTGAAGTTTAAGCCCAGCAGTATAACTAGGGGACGGCTAGACCACCTTAATTATAGGATTTACCAAAAGCAAGATGTTAAGTCTGATCTTAAAGGTAGAGAGGGAGACTGCCTCCCAAACCCAAACTGGGAGCTGCGGTTTCAGAGAGGGGCCTGATGGCTGAAGGCTCTGCCTCCAACTGTATCTCTTAGAGACTCTGGGAACCTCAAGTAAACCTGCAGTCTGAGAGCGAAAGCTGTTTGTAATATATGGAACTATGAGATCACACATCTGATTCAGTTGTACGGGTCATTTAATGATTTGTGCAGAAATTGACAACAATCTTTGTATTTGAATCAGGTGATGCAGCAGGGATCTGAGCAGAACAAGACGGATGTCTAGATCTTATTAAATAGAAGCTAACTGACTTTTGCATTGTTGCCATTAGCATGGAGGATTTCTGGACTTTCCTTCTGCGTGTTAGCACAGCCCCTTTTCGTGTCGCATTCAGGGAGACATGCAGACAGTTTAAGGATCCTTGTGGTTCCTTCATCAGCTTTGAATCCGAGTGGGTGGCTGACAAACTGGTTGACTGGCATTCCCCCAGAGACACAAGGAATGACAAAAACTTAGAAAAACAAAGGCAAACCAAAACCCAAATTGACTTGCACAATAAAATCCTAATTAGCTACTGGCAATAATGATAATAAAAATATAGTCTAGACATGCTGTATTGAATAAAAAGTGGGGATTTTATGAGTTTGTAATGCACAGTTAAATTAAAAAAAAAAAAAAAAGCTCCACAATATTGTCTGCAATGCCAGTGACAGCTTATATCGTCTTGTTTTATGAAGAATAAAACAGCTTTGCAGTTCTCTTGTTTGCTGATGTCAGGGGAAAGTATGCTGGTGGGAGTGAGTGAAGTCTGGGTCAGACTTGCATGCTGGAAAAAGCTCAGTGTTTCATTAGCTTGCCTCCACTGTTGCTTTATTGTTATTGAAGTGGCTGTTCATTTGGGTTAACTATAATGAAGAGCCAGCACAGAAGTCAGGGCCATGGCACTCCCTTAAACAGCCGTGGAGATAGCTTGTGTGTTAAGCTAACAGCAAAATTCATGGGAATAGTCAGGTCTTTCTATCCCACTTATTAAAGATTGAAGCCTTGAATCTGCTCAAAGGTTATTGGCAGCTCACTTTTCAAAAAGCCAAATCACATTTTCTTTTGTTAAATCTGCGTAGAAAGATAACAATTTGTGGTTTTATATCGAACTACTTGGTTTATTCATGCCAAAGAGGACATCTTCCAAAAGCATGAAGTATTCTTTCAGCAAAATGTTCCCCTACCTGTATCTGGAGGCTGGAATTTAAGCCCTTCATTTACAAACTTGGCAAAAATTAGTGGCTCTTTTAAAGTTTTCCACAAAGTGTTTTTGTTGCAGTTGTAAAGTGAGCTCTGGTTTTTTAATGGATTAGGCAAGTTGAAAGTTAAAAGCCGACGGTTGCAGTAAAAATGCCAGTTTATTTTAAAATATAGGCATGAATATTAGGAGAAAAGTCCTTTTCTAAATATTTAATCAGCTCAGCTGTCCACCTAGTTCAAGGGGAAACTTACCTGACTGATGGGTCATTCAGGTGAGATGCAGCTATACAGAAATTTTCTGGCTTCTTTGGAAATTCAGTGTTTGCAACAGTGGCTGAGACCAAATCCTTTGTTGTAATTGACTCCCACTTTCTTTAACTGTGCAGAGACAGTGTGGCGATGCTGGCTGGTGCCAAAATGGATACTCATAAAACAAGTAATTCTCTAACTTAGTTTCTCATACACTGCTTGGAACAAATAAGGCAAAAAGTCTTGCGCTCTGTCTGCTTTAGATATGTGTAATATGGTGCACTATGTGAGATTACTGATGGAAATGTGTACTGATCTTTTTGGAATGGCTAAAATGTAAAAAGGTCTATTTTCACAGACTTCTGGTGAGGAGCTTTTCCTCATGTGTGCGGCGTGCGGGTTCCCTTCAGCTCCCTTTGATCTTTTTCTGGAATCAAATGTAATGATTGTGGGTAACTTTGAAATCTGGAAACACACTTGCTGCATCTTGCAGCAAAGCTTCTCAGCACAGCTCTCAATTTTAGGTTGTTATTTTCCTAGCATAGTCTATTTAGAATATTAGAATATTGGGTGGTACATTAGAAAATTATAAAAGATTTGATATTTTGGGAAATATATTTATTCAGTTTATTGTCAAGTGTTAAAATATGAAAACCAATGTCATCTGAACACAAGGACCAGCAGACGGTTACGTATGCAGTTCATATACCTATCCATGTGACTGTTTTTTTTTTTTTTTTATAAGGCACTGAAGAATAGAAACTTCAGAAGTCTATTTTGTTTAAATATTCTCTTTTTTTCTAACATATCCAAATGATGGGTTAGAAAATAAGCTTGATCTGAAAACCACATTAATGACAATTAAACAGAAATTACAGTCCCCCTGTGCAAAGCCCCATGACTTATAAATTCTTTAGGAAATAGAGTAGTATATAAACTAATCTTGGGTTTGTAGATTTTCTTTTTTTTTTATCCAAAAAAGACCAAAAAACTGAACTTCCATCTCATCAGTTATTAACATTTATCCTAAAACTACAAACATTCAGCTCCACATGGAGCTGTCACCAAAATTTTAAAAAAAAAATTGGTACCTTATCATATGATAGTTTTTTTTTTGTTTGTTTGTTTTGTTTTTTTGTAAAAACATGAAATGCATCATGTTATATTGTGATCCGTTTTTTGTAAGAACATGAAACACAAAGTATCCAATGCTGTAATGCAAATGTTGCAACTGGAAATACTGGAACATATTACGCTTTGTAGAAATTATTCTCATCAAGCAGAAATATGTCAAGTTTATGTTGTACACACAGGGATGTGGGACACTAACACACTACGTCACCTGCCTGCGCACAGTGACACGTTTGCATGTGTCTGTCATCATGTGTGTTGCTTATGATTAACATGTAGCCTACTGATGGTTATGCCGATCTGCTAGCTGTCTTTTGAAAACTAAATTTAAAAAGATATTAGCTATATGCACCTGTTGGACTGGGAGAATTGAATTTCCAGGGGCAAAACAAGTCCTCCAAACTTCACCATTCTGCAATCTCCCCCTTGTGTCAACCTTGTGTGAAGTACAACCTAATCTCATCCACAGTTTCCTCATTCAAAGATGAACACGGCTTGTAGCCCATGTTTTTACCACAAAACCTATCACATTATATCATAAGTTTCATGTTTTTACAATAAACAAATGGATGAATATCCATCCATCCATCCATCCGCCCAATGCCAGCTGGGATAGGCTCCAGCCTCCCCGCGACCCTGAATTGGAATAAGCGGTTCGGAAAATGAATGAATGAATGAAATGGATGAATAAAGGATGAATGCAGTATTTATCTAAACTATCACTTTATAAAGTGATACATTCCATTTTTATAGGGCTGACAGCTCTATGCTTCTGCAGCTCTGTGTATTTGTTAAATCTTTAACTTTTCTGATTAATCTAATATTATCAGAAAGATCATATCAGGGTTTTCAATAAGCCCTCACAATCAGAGCCTCCGTCTGGAGAGGTACACCAAGTAAGGACGCTACAAAATGCTGGACTACTGCAGCGATTAAAGCGAGAGCACAGCTTGTCTTTTATGTGGCATTGAGCATATTTGCTGGAGTTGGGGGGCCTAGGTCTTCATGTTATTTAAATAGCTTTACAAGGCAATAATGCTATATTTAGATATATCTTTACCACAAGACTTATAGAGGGGTTTTTTTTCCATGTCACTGAGCATTATTTTCCACAATGTAAATATAGATAATTGAGTCTAGTTGTAGTTTATTTTGGGTCGTTGGGTACAATACAGAAGCTGTATCAGTGTGACTGATGCAACTTGGATCTAAATGACACATCCAGCAATAACTAGATAAAGCCAGAGGATGAATCATAATTAATGTTATTCATACACTTTGACTAATCTTTTTTTGTAAAGCACCTGCAAAATCTAGTCTGCCTCATGAATTGTTTACAGTTTCTGAATCTTTATCTTGAGTTGGTGATTCTGTGTTGCTGAATTACATTATAAATGGGTTTAACGTGAAATCTCTGTTACCTTTCAAAAAGTTAGACTGTATCTTGCTAATATAAAAATTGTTTGACACTGTAAGGGCAAATCTGAAGGGGCAAGATACTTAAATACTTCTGATGGAAGTGCAGCACCTTTAAAGCAGTTTTGTAATTTGTGGGCCCATGTGTGAAATGAAGATCATGACAAACAACTTTATAAAATAATAACATTAAAAGTACAACTGGAGAAGATTTATTGGATTTTTCCATCTTGGTAGAGGGTGACTGTCATCTGCATTTGTCTGTGTCTTCACAGCGGCTTTTAATATAAATGTTATGCACAAAACATTTATTATAATGATACAGAAGGCATGACTTGACACATGCAAACAAGGCCCAAAATAAGAGTTTATAATTTTAGCTAAACAAAGAGTCTATTATGGCTGACTCAGTTGCTGAGAGGAGACGCTGACTGCTGATATTTCTGTTTGTTTAAACTTTTTACTCACAGTGAAACAACGTTAATTTTGGTTTGTGGGATGTTGGTGGTTGGGATTGCAGAGCGGTGTGAAGAACAGATGGTCTGAGTAAAACCTGCTCGAAAACACAGAGCTGCTCGGGACAGTGCCGCTTCCTTTTTTGACAATGGCGGACGGTTACACCATCCGCCATTGTCATTTTGTCAAAAAGAAGTGACAGATCACAGCTGTGATGAGAGAAGATGTTTATTCTGAGCTTTTGTGTTTGCAACACAGTAAGGTAATCATAGCAGAGGACAAACTAAATACGCTGCACTCGTTCAGCAATTGGTGAACACGAGAGAAAAAGTGAGAGCCCCGTTCCCAGCTATAGTACACACATGGGAGCGTGTTCCCACTAGTGTCTTAAAATAGTCACAGAGGGCTTTTCAATTATACAGGCCACGCTGTAAGAAGGGGCCCAATCATAAAACCAGAGTGTTTACCTCCTCTCTAAATCTTATTCAAGCTTTGATTAAGGGGGCAGAAAGCGGCTGGGAAGCTGGGATGGAAAGGCCAGGGGGGTTGATATTGTGCAAAAGAGTGTATGAAACACAATGGGAGCTGTAATTGTCAGCCATCTGTGACCTGAGACCAGCAGAGTATCCGCCATGATGTTAGATCAGCCCTGTAACACTAGAAGTAGAGAAAGAGAACACGAGTGGGGTCATTAAAGAGGCAACGTTAGGTTAAGGTGGGTGAAGCGAAGGTTCATGGCAGTATGTACTAAAAAGGCACTCCTCCACTTTATATATGTCCAAATCAGTTTGTCATGAGAAGTACATGAGACATGAGAAGTACATGTCATGAGAAGTACAAACAAATGAATGGTGTTCTCTGTTGAACCTGTTGCTCGCGTTGTCTCAGCTTGTTCTTGGAGAAAGCAACATTTTGAATCAAAAATTGTAAAAACGGAGCGAGATGCTAACCAGGAACATAAACAAAAATATGCTATTGCAGAATGAGAGGAGTAAGATCCAGACTTTATATCATCTGTCTCTTTACGATCCCTGAACAGTGTCACTTATTCACTCAGAATAGCCCTTCATTTTAGCCTTTTTTTTTTTTTTTTTTTACTAGAAGGAGAATATCCACTCTTATGACTCAAACATTAGAGACCTTTGCACCACAGGATTCCTTCATTGTCATCATGGAAAATATTGGCTCTCCTGTATTCACGCACTTACGCATGTGGAGTTGCGCATGTGTTACTTTATGAGCTTTGACAGCGAGACAACGGCTACACATAAGGGTGTGGATTCTAGTGTTCCCAGGTTCATTGTCCACCTCTGCTTTGTATAACCAGCTAGACCAGTTTGGACTCATCTCCCTCTCAATGAATTACAACACAAAGAATATATTTAATGGCACAGTTTACTATTTGGTGAAGAAGCTTACATGATGACTTTCACCCAGCTGCAAGCGGTGGGATCCATTACGGCCAGTGAGGAGCTGGCAAAGGCAGCATCCAGATCTGTTCAGTGCTTGAGGACAGCTGGGGTTTTATTTGTGTCTTCACAGGGCCATACGGAAATGCAATTTACTTTGATTTTACTCAGAATTAACTGTGAACATTTCTAAATAAGATTTCGTTAATAATCAGCTGTATAAATGTTATAATGTGTGGCATGAGTCACATGGTTTAAGACTAAAGAAAGAATCCTTGAACACAAGTATTTTTTGAAAGATGTTAACTAATTAAATCAAATGAAATGTAAAAATAAAAATAAAAAAATAAAAAACATGAAATCTGTTGAACAAATATTTGTTTTTGGGTATAAGCTTTAGCTATTAATCATTTATGCTTTTTTGAGGGTAAATTAGAGTTTTGTTGATCTTTAATTCAGCAGGTCAACCTCAGCATAAACACCCCCATCTGATCTTTTTCTGCTGGCTGGATGCTCGGGGGATTATGTTTCCTAACGAGCTTCGCCTCACAGGAGGCAGATCATCCCTATCAATATTTCAACGCATATATTAACATTATCCAAATTGATTATTTGCCTCGCCATCTTTAAATGTTGTTTATCAAAGGAAAGGTCACTTGATGTTTTTGGCTGTCCAACAGGGTATCTTCCTGAGGACTCCATAGGAAGACATGGTGTAATATTGATCAATGGTTTAGCTTAGCTTGGATTTATCGTCACTAATGATTCAAGTAAACGTTTACACATCCCCTCAGGGAAGCAGTAAGGAAACACAAAGGCCTGTATGTCTGAAAAAAGAAGTGAGGTCCAACTGAAAAAGAAAAAAAAAATGGATCAGCAAAGATCGTTATTACAACTGCTGTATGCAAATCAAAGTTCAGGTCAGTGAAAACCCATAAAGAGTGTGTTCTAGAGCTCTGACTAATGCAAACCCTGCAAAATGTCTCACCCCTGCAGCTGCGCTAATCCACTGCTCCGTGTGGTTTGGGCTGGTGTCCTGAAGGGTTTTTAACTGTTTTTAAGGCAGTAAAACTAAGATATGTTCAAACTTTTCTGTAAAATGACACAATGAGCCTGCAAAAAAATCTTCAGTCTTCTTTGTAACTTCGCAGCTAACATGAAATAATTATGTTGTCTGATAAAGCAGGAGTTCATTTTAGATGCACTTTTGATGATGAAAATGTAAAATGACAGCATTTTTTTTCTTCGTCCTCTTTTTATTCAAGGACTGCAGACTGTTGAGGTTGATTTGATATAACATTTGATTACATTTGCGAAAAGATCATTAAATTATCCATCTTGGCTAGGGTAGATGGATTTTATAAACACATAAGAGAGCATACTGCCTGTCTAATGCTACATTTGGCGCACAGGTGAAGGTAGGATGATATTACAGAGGGAAATATAATAACTATATTTTTATCTACATTATCATATAAGACAGAGGAGAACTGTCTGAATTCCTTTAAAGCTTATCATTGAACTCTGAAGGCTTTCTCTGCACAAAATTTAAAGAAGTAAGTCAAAGTAGGTAAAGCCTTTTCTGACAAAAACAGGAAGTGAGACACTAAGTGAAAATATCTTTTAACCTCAGTTATGTGGGAGAACTATAGTGCTGAACGACCAATAATTTACATGCTGATGTGAGGTGCAACATTGTTATTTTAACCACTTTATACTATAATTAAAAACTGGGTCATGAAGTTCTCATCTTAAATTACTGATAATTATGTAGTAAAAGAGGAAATAAAAAGGAAAAGCAAATGATCAGGATTTTTTTCCCCTGGATCGCTGATGAAGGAAAGATATTAAAACATGTGATCAGAGTAAAAGGTGACTGGGTCAGGACACTTTTTATTGCTCTGACTGGAGTCTAATGGAAAAAGTGTCTGCAGCACTCAGCTTATACTTTAACTAGCATCTTAGGGTGCATTCCATGTTGTCAATAAACCATATGCTGTGAAGTTGCTGTAAATTCATGGTAAAATAATTTTATACACACATACAAGGTGGAAATTACATATAATTATTATATATCTATTATATAACTATTTTCTGATATTAAGTCCCTCCCACTCATGACAGTTGTGACAAAGAACATGTTAGGATGTCCTATTAGGTTGGGTACCAGAGGTTTAACTAATCCTTTGGGTCAGTTGTGGGCTGGGATTTTTGTGGATTGGGTTTGTTTCTAATCATTTAAATGATCCAGCCAGATCTGACTCTGGAATCTTGTGACTGGGCCAATATTTTTATTGGACCTTTCTACTCTAAATGAGTGATTTTGTCATGCAGGTTTGTGTGACTAGTCTGCAAATGTGTCTAGGTAGACGATTTACGAAGAAATATACTCTACTCCCTCTCCTGAGCCACAGCCACCCACTATGTGTCATTATGCCACAATATACAGACACTTAAAGATATTTTGGGTAATCTTGTGCTGAAATGCAGGCCTGTAAAGGCTAAAATTAATTCTTTGCATAATGCACTGGGACACCATTTTAACCAGACCAGATCCAAAGTCATTATGAGATTCACTAAGCATTATACACTGCTTACAACACAGAGGAAGAGTATGTTGCAATCACACCCTGAGCGAGTTTTTTTCTTTTTAAATGCAACCCTCCCTTGCCGTCACAAACGTAAACAAGCCCATGGTTTGCAGCTCATTCATGAATCCACTACGTTGGAGTTCCTGCTTGAAAGTGCAAGTCTACAAGCTCTGACTCAAAGCCAAGGGACGCCCTTGTTCTCTTTTCACTGTCTCAGCTCTGCAACCATTCATGCCCTGTGGAGCATTCACCCCACCCAAACAGTATCTCCATGGCGACGCACTGTATATAGACCAACCTTCAAGGTGTGCATCTGTCTCTTTTTTTTCATCTGTACCTAAGCGGCCTTTGAACTGTGACAACAGTTAAACGACAAAGTCAGCAGATAAGGGGTCTCCCTCTTCACGGCCTCCGGTCGCCCCGGCAACATTCCTGAGTTGACAAACATTGAGCCTGCATACCAGAGGATCTCCCAGGAAGTATAAAAGGCTTTCCGGCTGTGTTGTTGTTGTTGCTATAGTAGTGGCTGCCAGCATGGGAGTGTGTACAGGTGAAAGTAAAAGTGCATACCTGTACCTGTTACGTTTCATTTAAACTGCAGATAGAAACAGAACAACATCATTATGTCAACACACCTGAAAGACAACACAACTGACATAACAATGAGGTGGGGGGGGGGGGGGGGGGGGGGGGGGGGGGTTTCCCCAATTGCAAAACATTACAACCTGGCATGTTTCCACTGTAGATACACAAAACTCTCCCTGACGACATGTTCATGAACTCTTTTATACACATAAACATTATGAAATAAGCATTTAACACGACACTGAAACGTGTCGTGACACGTTTATTACCTCAGGTAATAAAACAAAAGATCTGCAGCATTAGAGCACCATGGATACTGATAAGAAGATTTTAAAAAGCGGTTTAAAACCTTAAAAAAGTCATTGTTCCTATGTGTTGATGCATGTGTGTGTGTGTGTGTGTGTGTGTGTGTGTGTGTGTATGTGCACACGAATGATTTGTCATGGTCACTGGGGAGGTGAGAGGCTTACAGCCGTTCAGTGCAAACACAAACCAGGGCCATCTGCAAGCCTGGATCTTCTCCAACAGCAACACTAGCGCACACACATATCCGCGCATACTTAACATGGTGTGCTGGGTGTCGGTGGCTGTAGCACCTCATGTTTTGAGGTGAATGCATAAGGTTCAGAGCCAAGGCAGATGTTGTGAGACAACCTAAAAGGATTTATTGCAACAGTTCCTTTTTTTCTAAACTCAAACTTGCTAAATAATTAACATTTTTAAATTAGATCTCCACGATTGCATTTAAACAAGTGTTCCTGCAGAGTTTGTAATGGACTGACATCACACAGATTGGGACTCAGATTAGGCTGCTCTTAGATCGTACTTTAGCTGTTTTTGAGTAATGTTGAGAAAGCAAGTGAAGCATGTTGTTATGAAACAGTGACTGATGCTGTGTAGCAGCAGGCCAAAGAGAAAATGCCTCTTCCACTGCCAAAGATTTGTATTAGAAACCACAGATCTATGGCACAAAACCGCATGGGCCTTCCGCTAACACAACACAGGAAAATGTGTGTTTTTTACTGGAGGGCCAGCATGCTTTATTAAGGTTACATTTAGTTTCTGTCATACTCTGACTGTAACTGTAACCAAGTGTCTTGTTGATTTTACAGCAAAGCATCAGTTGCTAAAATAAACTACCTGGAACAAGTTGCTATCGTGTTTAATGGACATCTGATGTGTTAAACTTCAGCACAACAATTTGAACTTAAACCGGTTTTACCTCTAAACTCTTCTTCTTTGTTTTCTTTCAGTTCTAATGGAAATGTTTTGAAGAAGACATCCTTAACTAATTTGGTCTCTGGATTGTCCTCTTGATCAATGTTGCTTGGCTACAACAAAAAACAGCTGTGGCTTTCCAGCTGTATATACTGTACAGTTACCCATCCATCAAATTGGTCCCATTTCCTCTGATACTCCACAACTTTCCTTTGAACTTATCATCACGGACTGAGAAAGGAAAACATATATGATAGTCACACTGCGCAAGTAAATTCTCGTCCTGACACTTGGCTGCATTCTTTCATCAGACATGCAGCTGATATACATGGAATTATTAGCAAGCGCACGTCCACACTGAGCTGGATTCTTTTAAACTTATATGAACACTTTTGCAGTCAGTGGTTGTATGCAGGGAAGGTTCTCTTTGTTTCTTCATTACGTAGTTTCTGTTATCTGCTATGCAGACAGACCTTCTTACCAATCAGACTGGAGGTTGGTGAGGCTGGTCACGCAGTCATTTGTCCTAAACACAACACTGCTCTGAAAAAGGAAACAAATCAAGCTCAAACACAATGAGTGGAAAAAATAAGAGTTTTGCAATGTGAATGCTTGGCATACAGACCACGGTCTGTAATCTACTTTGAAAAGTGATGAAGCTTATCAGTCCAGACAAACCACTTAAAGTATCATGGGACAATCAGTCAGGCTTTTGCTGGTGTGTCTCCCCAGTGGTTAAGAGATGGAAGATCACGACTGTAGCAGCTGTATTGTATTAACATATTTGTCATGAACAAAAATACACACACAACAAAATGAAAACAATGAAACTAATATCTGTAATATGTTATTCAACCAAATCATTTACATCTTGTCAAAATGTTTTGTTATTTCTTGGAAGAAACACATCTTTTTTTATTTATTTGTTTATTTTAATAAGGATAATGCGCATGATGAACACTTTGTAAAACTTCTATACATTGTGTAAAGATAATAGATTTAGCTAAAAGCTTCTTTCCGTCCTCCTGTAGTCCTCTTTCCTGTAGTCCTCAGACATTTACAGATAACAAGATGTACAAAAACATGTATCAGTTTCTATTTACACAATAAATAAAAAACAATCAACTTACAATATATTGCACATATTAAACCGTACCTATGTTGACAGACTTGACTGATTTTGAGCCATTAATTAAGCTCTTTTTTAAAAACCATAAGACTGGAACTAGATCTTTTCATTACAACAGGCTGAATCGCTGGCCAGTTATCCAGTTATTATAAATCAATTAAAACTTTTTGTTTTATTACATAAATACAAACAGATAATAATATTTATAGATGATTGATTTATGATTTGCAGGGAGGCTGGCTTGCATGAAAATAAGCTTATCACAAAAAACTGAATATATTAAGCTTTGGTTGATTATTTCTTTGTCCCCTTGGTAACAAATCCGATGCTGTTGGAAAGTCACTTTGTTTCATTTTAGATGGTGCCACATTTAAAAGGAAAATGGATTTGTGGGATGAGCAGCAAAGTTCAGTGTGTGGGTTCCATCCATGAAAATCTTTCCAAATCGTTTCTCTCAATGCCAAATGTCTTATTCTGCAACTGGTTGTTGTTTTGAGCTGCTGCGACCACAGATTCTGTTCCTCAGATGCTTATCATGTACCGGATTAGCTGTATGGACTCTGCTAAAACGGTCAGTCAGTGTATCGTCCAAGCATGCCAGGTTTGATGGATCTGGATAGCCATGGAGTAATTACTCAAAACCAGGTGCAGTCATTAGTGGTGACACCAATGCCATCTTCAAATGGTACTGGTATCTGCAACATCTGCACCAGAACCTGAACGTGTGGAAGAATGCTGTGTTCAGTGATGAGTTCAGATTCCATCTATGGTCAATGGATCATGAGACTGAAGTGTGGGGAAGACATGGAGATGCTGATTGCTCCACTGATGGGATAAATTCAGTCGTCTGTAACCAGGGGTTACAGGAGTGGTAACTCACCGGCTCATCCTACTAATGCATCTTCTCTACAGATAAATGAGCAGACATTGTTACAACAAACAATCATAATTTTCATACTTTTGCACAAAATTTATTATCATTTGTCCTATTATTTTATATAGTGTGTATAATATTAAAGGAGGTAAGATCATTCTCTCAGGCTGTAATACAGCACAGAGTGACATGTTCAGAGTGACAGAACAGATCCGACTGAACTCGCTCGTGTTACGTTAAGTTATTGCACAATCTGACTGGGAGCGCACCCTTTTTTTTTTTTTTTTTTTTAGGAGGATTTTCAGATGAGTCATCCAAGCGTTCTGCTGATCCTTGAAATTTTCCATTTTCAATATATCTGATGCATTAAATTGCTACCAGCATGTGTCATGAAGCTGATAGGATCTCTGGAGAAGAGATTTATTGTAAGATGGCATTTTCAACTGAGCAAAGTCTAAATTTGAAACATAGATGTAGCATGAATTCTAATCCTACTAACACTTCATGACAAATTTCCCTACACAGAATATGCTCATAGTTTCACTAAATGTGTCTAAAAAAAATAGCAATCATTTGAAGCATCTATGTCACATTCTGGCATTACTTTCTTTGAGATTTGCTTTTGTAATTTACCTTTTATACCACTGAAAAAAATGCAACAATGATTTTTTAAAAATTATTTAAAAATGTGCTTTATAACAATATAAATGAGTAAAGTAGAACTTGTTATATTGACACTTTGTGACTGAGATAATGTCACTACATGTTGTAGCTTCCATGTTTGGCCATCCAGCTTCTTCACCACTGTTAGCTCTGTTTCCTCTTATGTGTCTTCCAGAAAAGTATTGTATGACTTCACATTATTTCTGTCTTTTGTCTTTCTCAGCCATTATCATAAGGTATAAGTCTTTTTTTCTTCAAAACTCCCCAGATCTCTTGAAGAAATAACACATACTTATTCAAATACACTTGCTTTAAAAGCCTTAACATTTCCATGATGGGTACTGCTGAACCTTCATGTCTGCTGACTAATATTTACAGCCAATCTATAGATAAAGATTGGGAGATGTAATATGGCCATGTTGATCTAATGCATATGTGGTTTTCAATTTGAAAAAAAAAATATGAGGCGCATATTAAACACTGTTGAGGCTGCACACTCTCCATTATTTCAGAGTCATATGTTGCCACCTAGTGGCATCTACAGGGAGTTGTCATCACTCAGAAAAGGTGCATCATGATAAAATGGAATTACTTGGAGACTGCACAAATGAGAAAGCCTTCAGTTGTAGAAAACACAGCATACAGAATGTAGTCAAAGAAGCACTGTGCAAAGTTAAGGACTCATTTACACAGTATCACTCCATCTCTGAAATGATAATAGTAAATTATGACATATTATTAGTCATGTGTGGTATACTGTATATTTATCTATTATGCAAGGAAAGTCCAGTTTGTTTATACAATGCATTTCATGTACAAGACAACTCAAAGTGATTTACATTAAACATTAAAAGTATTACGTTAAAAAGAAAGTGCAAAGTGCAAAAAACACTAATGAGCACATTAAACATAGAAGAATCAGAACAAACTATAAAGAATTAAATAAATGGAAGAAAAACAGGCAACAGACTTCTTTATTAGATTACATATGATACAAACAGACATTCTTTGTAAATATATCATTACTATAACCATCACTTTCAATGCAAATATACATATACATATACAAAATACATTCAGAAAGGAAAAACGTTTTGATTGATAATTGGAAAATCATCATGGACGGTTCATTTGATGCAAACAAAGGGACCACTCAGTTATAAAACACATGAAATCAGGCAGTTTGGGGTAAAATCGGATGCAAAATGCAATACAGCAATAAAATGCAAATTAGAGAATCAAGTAAGCAAACTAACACAGGTAAATTATAGACCCAAACACCCACAGAGGGGTGCAGCAGCAGTACCAGCATCCTCTGGAGAACAGCACTGACTGCATGACTAGTTTTTCCCATCATGTAGCACGCATCAATACCATTTATCTATGCCCAAACAAGGATTAAATGACTAACTATCATCAGTCCACAATGCTTTGATAAATGTGTCATCAAAAAGAAAACTACCCAAATGAGAAGAAATCAGTATGTTGCTGGGATCAAGTTTGGCTGAACAATTTGTTTTTCTCAAACATAAAGTTTCCCACAGCAAAAGAAAAGGTTTTATATTTCATTTCCACAGAACTAAATAACTGATAAAGCTGTGAAAAACTATGATTTTGAAAAATGTTTAGCGTTTTGGTTTGTTTCACGCTTATGTTATCAAGTATTTACTTTGTGATGTTTTCAGTGGAGCTCCAGTGCCTTTTTTGTGTCTTTCATTATCAGCTACAAACACTTGAAACAGCCGAAAGACTTCCAACATCAGGCCGCCCACCTAAATCAGGGACAAAGTGCCTTGGTCAGACCAGGTAACACACAAGCCATTAGTCACCATGATGACATGATCATGTGGAGGTGTGAGAACATTAAAGAATGACAACCAGATAAAAAACTTCAACCATGCTCTTCAGATAGTCAGATAAAAACCAACATTGCATAACAACAGTCTGAATCACTGTAAACCAGTGAAAAGAAACTCTGATCAGTTCAGACTGAGCAGTTTGGCCTAAATTCCCACCATAAGGTTCAGATGAAATCAGGCTCTAATTATTACCTGATTCATATCCTTTAAAGACAAAATGCATAATGATGGATTCATCTGCCCTTTTGCATGCTGCCTGTCGCCATCCTGGTTCTTTGAACACACATATGATAACTGGGATGTGAATCTAAGTCAGAGCCTATAAACTCCTTAATGGCCTCTGACGTAAGTCAAGGCAACTTATCTACAACAAAACTCCAGATTTAAAAGTATTTAACAGATCTAATGGACGAAAAAAATATGTGTAGGTGCACGACGGTGCAGGAGTGGAATCATAACAATTAAATAAATGAAAAATAGTTGACGGTTGTGTGAAATAGGAGATTTCCTTGTAAACTCAATTTTATTCAGTTACAGTTCTTTAAATCTGATCAGTCACAAAATGGTAATATTAGTGTTGCTTGTCTTGTGCAGGTCAGTAAGTTCAAAAGGCTGTTGCTGTTTTGCTACAGTAGGTGGCGCTGCATAACATGAAATGAATGGACGTCATAAATTTCTGCTTGAAATCACCAGAAATAGTGTGCAATATATAATCATTTTAGCTTGCATGTGTGAAAGTAATTGCTGGGATTATCATTAAAAACTGTAGACAGCAGCACAAATGCTTTAACCCAAACAAAGCATGTTTCATTTCTTGTTTTGTTCGGTCATCTGTGTCACGTTCAGACCTCTGTGTCTCTGCAACGTCAGATCTCAGTCAGTCCATTTTAATGAGGCCATAAAAAAGTTTCAATTGAAGTTCAATGCTTTTGTTTCATCAGTAGCCTACTATTTAACACACACACACTCCCCCTCACACACAAACCCCTGGACACGCACAAAGAAAGAGAACGCCAATTACTAACATGACCACTGGTGACAGCAGGCAAAGCTGCACAGTTTTGAAGTGTCTCTAAAGGTTTACTGGTTACTCATCACTATGTTTTTTGTTGTTTTGTTTGGTTTTGCTTTGTTTTTCCCCCTTTCTTCTTTCATCCACAACAGAAGACGCAGAAAGTGTCTAAACCACATCCTATATTTTACTGATCTACTGTTTGGCAGAGAAACATTTTCAGTGACTGAATTTTATTAAGAAATTGTGGAAGTAAACTTACCTGAGTCACCTGTGACACTTCTTATAGCTAAAGTAAGAATATACAGTTGTCCTCATATGTATTCATATTCTTTCATTAAAGAAAAGGCTGAATTTACAACAGTCACTCAAATAACTGGAGACTTAAAAAAGGAACAAAAACAAAACATTTGCAAAAATATAATTTAGTAATATGAGATTTTTTTTTTTTTTTTTTTTCATTTATTGGAGTTGAAGAAAGAAAGAAAAACAAACAAACAATTTGGTCCTGGACAAATTAAAACACGTTTCTGTTGAACAGTGGGACAGAATACCTGTCAACAGGTGCAGAAGTCTGACTGAGAGGAACAGAAAACACCTGACTGTAGCAGAAACATTAAAGGATTATTCAACAAAATATTGGTTGATGAGTGATGTAATATGTAATAAATTATCTTATTTGTTTGCTTCTTAAAAAAAATATTTCTAATGATTTTCATAAAAATTTTATTTATTATTACTTTAGTCAATTTCAGCTTATTTTACAGGCAGCTGTGTTTTTTTTTCCTACTTTAATAAAAGGGTATGAATAAATATGAGCTCAACTGTATGATACCGTTACTTATCATCACACATATCGGAAATTAATCAGAGCTATTATCAAAACATTTGTTTGAAAACTATTCTCATTATTGTACCAAAGAAATAAAAATAAACCTTTTTTGTTGTTTTTTTCTTGCAACAATAACGAGTTAAATCCGAACTGCAAACTGCTTTTATGCTTAACCAAATCTTTGTAAAGTATTCAGATTTATGGATACCATGTTAGTTGAATCCTTTCTTGAATTTCATGATGGATTAAACTGGGATTTTCCTAAATGTCTTGTACTTTAATGACAAGGTAAGCTTATATGTACAGCACAATTAAACAACATATTGATTCAAAATACTTTACAGAGACATTAAAACATTAGAAAATAAGAAGCATAATTTAACATTAAAACAGATGAGAAAGGGAAAGGAACTAATATTGGATTAAAAGAAATTAAATCATGATTCATTCCATCTTAAAAGAAACATATGCAGATTTGGACTTAAAATAACTACTGAAATGTAGCAGAGAATAGGTGAGTCTTCAACCTGGATGGAAATTATGTCAGTTTTTCAGCTGATATGAGGTGATATGAGGTTTGTTCCAGACATGTGGAGCACAGAAGCTAAATGCAGCTTCTTCATGCCTCGTTCTGACTCTGGGAACAGACAAGAGACTGGATCTAAAATGATAAGAAAAAAAAACAGAACAGTATGTTTGTTTGGACCCAGTGGCTCCTACGAGTTCCCTGTGAGATCAGCCAGTCCTCCAACTCTTGTCCCCAACTGGTTCCAAATGCTGCTGCACATGTTCAACTGCAGCACATCACATCCATTCTGGCTTCGCTCCACTGCTTTTAGAGTTCAATATATCTGATATATTATGTGAAGAGAGCATGAGCATAAGCCAACACTGTCCTGCTGGTGTTATGATAGACTCACTTCCACTGCAGCTTTTTTAGAAGAAAAATTTGCTGTCGATGGACTGAGTTCTTTTTCAAACACCTAACTATGATGTTGGGTAAGACATCTGCCCCTGATATGAGTCTAGAAAAACTCCCTTTCCACAGAATACATATCAGTTGTTCTGATGGTGAATTATTACCATCTGTGAAATCAAGAGTGCTATTTAAGTCAGTCGTCTTGTCAAATAAGAATCCAGAAGCATTTGTAAATGCCACCTAAATTTCTCTTCAATAACTACCCCATCCTAACTGCAGGAATCCCATTCTCATCCTCAGCTTGGAGTGCTAAGCGTGTCCACACCCTAGCTGAAGTGTTTAATGAAAGTAGACTCCATGACTAATGATTTTAGAAGGCGTTTTAATCTTCCAGGTACGTCCTTGTTTTTATATTTTCAGTTACGGTCATCTATGAAAGTCTACGGTGTGACATGGAACATCCCACTCACCACTCATCCTTTCCACTCAACATTGTAGTATACATGTTGGAAAACTATGAGGTGCATGTGAACATCATTTTGGCACAAAAATAACCTGTAAAATAAGATGCTGGCCCACCGCTGGAAGGCCCCACACTCACTTTCCAGGGTGTAGTGGATTAAAACTCGCATGTGCAGCTATCTGTGGATGCAAGGTGCCAGCATGGACACTATTTTGGCTTGGCTATTGACAAGAGTAAGGATTGCAGATTTGTGGTCTAATAATCTCTATCTGTGTGCATATTACTTTTGACAAGATTTTGGACAATGTATCCTGCTTGTAACATGAGGAGATCCAGGGGTTTTATGGTGGAGTGGGCGATCGCCATGGGGTTTCTGACTTTATCTGTCCTGTCTGCACCATTTGATGTAATATTTGACACTCTTGATTTAACCATTCCACGGTGTGGCGTATAAATGAATCCGACTTCATAACCAGCTTGTAAGTCTGCTTCATTAAAAAAAAAGAAACATTACAACAGTCTTTCCCTCAGCCAGTCTGTAATAAATGTAATACTGCACAACTACTGAATGTTCCAATATAAATGAAAGGAATTAAATGGAACAGCAGCCAATGTTACATCACACTGTCAGTATTGTCAATATTTGTCAGTGTGTAGTGTATTGTAAACCAAAAAAAAGGGGAAAAAAAAAAAAAAAACATGCTTTACTTTATCTATAAATACTTGTTTACAGTTTTTTTTTGGTGGAAACAAAATTGGTACAAATAATATACTTAAGTATTGTGTAACTCATGATGAACTAATGCATTTATTAATGAAGACTTTGTCATGAATTCCTGTTGCTCATCATGAAATAATGATGATCTCAACGTTGATTCATGTGTTTGCTTGATCATTAATTAATAATTAATTAACATTACTTCACTGTTAATTCATCAATATAATGACATATTTGCCAGTTTAAATAGAAACATCAATAATTCCCTGCTACTGATTTTCTTTTCATTTTTATTTATGCAAGACACACTCAAAGAAGTTCATTTGGGTGAACAAGGATTTAAAAGCACTTTGTGTGACTATTAATAAAGGTTTATTGTAGGTTTTTTGTTTGTTTTTTTTTCTTTTGTTGTTACTAAAGCAGCTATGTATTTGATATAAAGCATTTCCTTAATATACCAGTGTTTTATCTTTATTAAATGTACTGCATTAATACAGTGATATTAAAACCCTAATAATCACTCTTACTAAGCACTTTTACATATCCATGTTACCCAAGTGAACTTCTTTGAGTGTGTCTTGCTTTGAATAATTTTTTTTTAAAAAGTAGCAGGGAACTAAATCATATATTTGTATCTAAACTGGCAAATTGGTTGACATACTGATGAATTAACAGTGAACGAATGTTCATCAATCAATTATCAATTGGGGTCAAGTAGATGTATCTAAAAAGGGGGGTTGGAGGTATCTTTTTATATAATGTGTCTGTCTGTGTATTTCCTTAATGTCTGATTTTAAACTGCAAAGCGCTTTGAGTTACATATTTTATGTTGGAAAAGCGCTTCATAAATAAAGTTTGATTGATTGATTGAAGTAAACACATGAATCAACATTAAGATCATCATTTGTTCATGATGAGCAACAGGAATTCATGATACAGTCTTCAGAAATTAACGCATTTGTTCCTCATGAGTTACTCATTACTTAAGTATATGATTTGTACCATTATTATAAAGTGTTACCGTTTTTTTCTTCATGTTACCTGAACACTAAGGTACGGAAATGTATTATCCTCTTATAGTTTCTGGGTTTATTCTCTGACATTACTATGCTTTGGACAGATTGACAAACTAGGCCATTGCAGATTTTCTTGCCAAGACCAGGATGCCATTAAGCCTGAGCATCAAGAAGAGCTCTGTGCCATGTTTCACAGATGCACAGCAGACCTGTCTCATTCTGGGGTGTTGCTCGTTTCTCAGCCCAGCTGAACATTTACGAGAGATTTACAACGAGGACGTTAGACACCTGTCATGGTTTGTGCCTCCTGCCTGCGTTGTGTGTATGTCTGCTGTGGGTGTGGCTCCTGGTCTCCCTGGTGACAACTCCTCACACCTGCTGTTCATCTCCATCATCAGGCTGCATCAGATCCTCATGGTAAACTCTACACTCATCTGTACGTCACTGCGTAACCAGACAGGACTCAATCCTACATGCCAAGATTATAGGATGTATTTTACACTTTAGTCTTAACCCGTAAAGACCCAACCCATAAATAAATTTTCAGATAAACCAATTCTTTCAATGTTATTTGTCCCTTTAACAAAATGTAAAATAAAAATGTACCAACATTTTTTTTTTAGATATTTACCATTAATACGTGTAACACATCAATAATCTTAATAGTGTAATTTACTTTTTAGTGTCCATTAAGGTGGAAGACAAATATATGATTTTGTTCTACAGGATTTTGAGCTAAGTTTTTACCATAAAGTGATGCTAAATGTCTCAAAAACTGTATGTATCATACATGTTATGGTGGGTTTGGTTCTTATAGGTTCAAAAAATTCAATGCTGCATTGTTACACAGTTCATTTTTAGTTATGAGTGTTTGCTGCTACTGCATCGTGGTAATCCAAGACAGATAGAAATGAGGTTGTTCATCCCTTGTAGCCAGTGATAAATGACAGGGAACCACAATGGCTCTCCAATGTGGCATCTGATTGACAGCACAGTAATATAAAACTGAGTTTCATGACAATGTCTGTATATACAACTACGATATACATTGCAGTCTCCAACAAGTGGAATGCGCTGCTTTGACAACACTGTTTGTGTATACCTACTTTTATGAACATCCCTTTGATTGTGCTCTTTTCCTTGTCATCTAATCAAACATCTGTCTTAGTGACTGATGAGTTTCATTTCTCTGGTCATAAATCACGTTGTTGTGTGGCAGTACTTCCATTATGTAGGCGTGTTCGTACTAAAACAGACCATGAACACAGCAGCATTACTCATACATCATACTCATCACATGCATCACACTGCATGTGCATCATATCTTTAATCCAAGCGTCAGGATTTTCCAAAGTTGATGAAAGCCTGTTGAATTTACAACCTTGTTGAAATTTTTCATATGCAAAAGCAGAAAAACTTGACCGTCGTGTTGTACTTGAACTCAACATTAGGAGCTAATTCAATATTTCATCATTCATGCAGTTTGTTGTGGTTTAATTAGCTGCAACATTTTACTTGTGTTCTTGCTAATGATAAAATAGAGTATAACGCATCATATTTCATGATGTAAATCAAAAACACACAATTTTATAAACAGCTAAATTAAAATGTGTCCCTGAAGATGCAGTTCAACGTTGAGCCCTTAAAAATCTGTGCCACTAGTTGCCTTCTATTTAAGTCTGCTGTTTGTAAGACGACTTGAGACATGAAGTGTTTCCATAGCAACAAAACTTTATGTATTCATTTGAAATATACCTTTTTACATTGGCTCATAGCTGGGCTGGAACCAAACCAAACCAAAGTTTGGACAGGTCACCAGTCACGGAGCGATTAAAGACCAAAAAGCTACCTGAACTATTTTTATCGCAGTGTTAGTTGTCTTCAGCACCCCTTACTGGTGACTGAATGCAGCTTGGGTCATCTTAAAAAGGAAAAGCTCAGAAATCTATGCTACTCAGATAATTAAGTGTCTAATAATACACACTGCTGTGATACTAACCTCAACAGATGAGCTTGATTTGACTACTTTGGACTACTGCGCCTCCACCATCCTTTATGAGAGCCATTAAGGCTTCTGATACCTCATTAGAGGAAGGAGGTTTTCATAAAAGAGACATGTAAACATTTTTCTTCAGAAAACACTACCTTTTTAAAGACAATGCTAAGGTTTTATACCCATCAGGATTTAATCATCCATATCAGCTATGAGAAATTAAAACACAAAAATTCAAAACTGAGGTTTTAGAGGCTGCATATATTCACATATTCTCATTGTGGTTATGTGTTTGCTCAATGCTACTCACTTGGTACACCAGGCTAATGTCGGACATGTCCGACAAATTCGGTGACAAATTAAAATCATCCACGAACCAACATTGGCTTTACAACCTATTCAACCATGACTGCAGTCGAAGTCTGCTTTGTTTACTGAGAAATTTGTCATCAGGGCTCAGGTGTTCCCTAAAATCTTCTTTTAACTAAATTTAAAGGAAGTTTAAATTCAGACTTTTAGATGAGCAGGGCTGATTAGCAAAGAAAAATGCACCTGAATTGATGAGAGACACCAAGATTTGGTGAAGGGGGGCGTTTTAATGTGTGTTTATGTTGTAAAAATAATGAGCATGGCTATGGATAAATTAACTCCAAATGACAATAGTTTGTGTCTCTCTATTTGCATGTTTTAATGCATCAAGCAAAGCAATGTGAATGTTTGTGCGATTTGCTAGACAAATTCTTGCTTTGGTTATTATTTCAGTAAAACCTTACTTTGCAAGTCTGACTATATGTTTCCGGTCACCAGACAGGATTCGAACTGAGTCACACATAATTAGCAACCAAATTTCCTCATATAGATGGCAAATGTTGAACATGTAGGAAAAGAGATATATGGAGAGAGGGAAACATAAAGACCAGGACTACAAGAGGTCAATGAGGAGGTGGAGGTGGGTTAAAACAGAAAAAAAAAGTCACAGAAAAGAAAATATTACACTGATTAATACATTTTCTATTCACACAATGTGAATGATTTCATTTAAATATCACTGTTTTCTCATATTCAGACTTAAGTGATGGATAGATGACAAGTTACACTACCCATAGAGAGAATGTAGTTGTGAAAATTTGTAGTTTTGAATAATTTTTTACAATGTGTATTGTTAAAAAATTATTCCTATTAACTTTTTCTCAATTAGTGGTTAAATCTTTACATGGTTTCTTACATGTTATTACACAGTTTACCACTGAGTGACAGTTTGAATGCCATTAGAAATTAAGCAGGAGTCATTAAATCAAAATTATTTTGCTGAAACAAAGAAATCATGAATTTGAATAGGTGCCTTACGCAAAATTCAAGACATTACCCTCCCAAACAAAAGAGGACAGAAGAATAAATTAAATTTATATCTAAATATTGACTCAGCAGGATCATAGTAAATAAGCAAGGTTGATGTGCAGGTGAATACATACTAACAGCTATGTTACTTTATATGTCATTATGTTTTTACTTGTCATCTGGTGCTTGAGTTCATATTGACTTTTCTACAAAAACAAGCTCCCAATAAACTGATGAGAGAAAATGACTCCCCCCTCACGCAGAAAGCTTTAATATACACCAGAACAAGTATGATACACAAACATTTCAGCAAAATAGTTTCCAGACCACCAAATGTTAAAGCACAACCAACATGCTGCTGAGATCTGTAAAAAAGAATCAATAATATGAAAATCAACTTTCTATTCTAAATACTTATATTCCTTGTACTTTAAAGGGGGTCTGATCAAAAACTCATTAATCAACTTCTTCTAAAGACGATGTTTAATTATGAAACCTCTTGCTTTAAATTATTCATATACATAGACTTACCTGCTTTTCATAAAGTGGAAGTAGCGGCCAGTTTAGTACTGACATGCTGATTTAGTGGATTTCAAAGTGGCAGTGCTTTGAAAATCAGTTAAATGCCAGAAAAAAGATCATTTTCTGGGTCAGCAGGACAGCAGCTGTTCAATCTTTGTTATTTTGTGGTGATAATAAAGTTTTCCAGGTAAACAAAGCAGTCAAGTAGCCAAATGACATGAATCAGGTCATCTAGAAGACAGAAGAACTGCAGGTGTGTTTTTGATAACACAAAATTATCATAAGCACATAGGGCAAAGTTTGAATTAAATTAAAAGTCATCAAGATACAACAAAAAAAGGTCAACCCATATCTCAACCCAGATCTGCTACAGTTTGCACATGTATATTATGCATAAAACACACATTTAAAAGATTAAACTAGGTATCAAAAACATGTATAATTAAATTAGAGGCAGGTCATATAAAAAAAAAAAAAATAGTAGGTTGCAAATTATGCAATAAAGCAACGTCATCATTCGGCATGAAAGAACTTTATTTTTTAGAAATAAAATAAGCTTCTCTGTAATGTGATGCATAACAGCTTAAGTCCATTTTATTTAGCCTTTGTTTGCAGCTTGTAGCTTCACATGTCAAAGCGTGGGAAAGCATTTCCACGCTGGCCAAACTGGTTTGTAACTGGCAGAAATCATGGAAGCGGCGTGCAGCTGTAGTTAACAGAACTCACACCAAATCGCGCATAAAGAGCCACGCCAGCAGAGCCGTGATGCTCCTTCTCGCTGTGGACAACCCACGTACAGAAGCAGCCACGTAATCTGTGTGTGAGTGATCGATCGCTCTTTCTCCATCTCCGTGCCGTGGGAGGCGTCTGTCAAACCTGTGGAGCGTCTGTGCGTCCTCGCTGTCTGTGTCTGTCGGTCCGTGGAGGACACTTACACGTGTCGCCTTCAGAGCAGCTGAAGTTTGGACACCCTAAACCCGTTTTTCTGCTCTCTTTTTTTGGGGGGGGGGGGAGGAGGATCTTCCACTGTGATCCAGGAAGACTCATCTCATTCTCGCTTGGAAGGAAGTTGAATCAAACAGGTGCGTGAAATACATTCTTTCTCATCTCTTGTCTTCTTTAAAAAGAAAAACCACAAGCAATGTTTGTTTTGTTTCATTTATACCACCCTGAAGATCCACCCTTTTTTCCCTTTCATTATTTGCGTTAACTGTAAACCCATTCATGATTTCTCTGCCAGGTTGTAACCAATTCCTACAGGTGGGATTTGCCTCGAAACAGAGCTGCTCCCATCGGCAGCTCAAATATGCCCACACGACAAATCTCGGCCAAACCAACCTGTCTTAGAGAAACACTGGGCGGTGGCATCGTTTTGGGGTTTTTTTTTTTCTGTGTTTTATTCCAGTGTTTCACTTCTCCCCTCCTCACCGCGCGTGTTTTGACACCCTTGCAGCTGTGTGCGCGTGTTATTTGGGAGCCAATCAAGCCGCCATGGACGCGTTAATGAAGGGTTTCTCTAAAGCCAAGGATGGAGTCGTGGCAGCGGCGGAGAAAACCAAGCAGGGAGTGACTGGAGCCGCTGAGATGACGAAGGATGGGGTTATGTTTGTTGGTAGGTTCTGGGAATTCATCTGAATCATGATCAGGTGATCTAGAACAATATATAAGGAGGACAATAACACTTATACTTAGTCTTCGGCTACTGTGGTCATATTTGTGTATAACTTGTCTTCTTGTTTGTTTCAGGAACTAAAACAAAGGATGGAGTCTCCACAGGTAACAAAGTGTATTAATACAAGTCTTGTCGGTCTTCAGAATCTCTTAGTAATTTACATGTCGACTATTTCTGTCTGGGAAACGTTTTAAACACAAAATACATACTACGTAAAGTAAACCTTTCCTTCTAAAGAATCATCAGGTGGTTCATAAGAGAGTTATATTGCAACCCTGCAGGTGAATAAGTGTCATATTTTACAATCTTCCTGAGCACAACTTGTTCTACTCCCTACAGGGCCTTGCCATTTGTCACACATAACAAGCAAAGCAGCCGAGGGAAGCTGCATGTATACAGGCACCCAGGGAGATTGCTGAATTGTTGTCTCCTATATGCTGGCTGCGAGTAAAGTATGTTAAGGCTTTTAAAGGCTGGATTATAAAAAGATTATGAGAGAAATATGTCGGGGCATAATGTCTTGTCAGCGATCTGCATGCAATGATCTGATAATCTGCTTTCCAGAAGTCCACGCAGGCTAAGATGATGCCCTGTGAGTTGTCAAGTCTTGATTAATTACACTGATGGATTGGTGTGAGATGTAATTCCCCCTGCTCCAAGCTTGTTGCTTATTCAGCTTTGAAATGCTAAAAACAATCTAAAAGATTAGAAAATAAATGTAAAATATGAGGAAAACAATGGTTTTGGCTTTTGTAAATTTGTGCGGTTGCATTAATCATCAGCTTTGGAAGCACTGGTGTGGGGAACACCTAAAACATCAAGAAACGCAGTGAGTTTTAGGCACTTAGATACTGCAAATGTCACACACGCACAGTCTTTTCCCCAGAAAGCTGCAAGAAAAGCTTTTAGAAGGAAAAATGTTAAGATGCGCTGAAGCATACTAAATGCAAAAATACACAACAGTGCTTTGCTTCGAACAGTCAAAGGCAAAGAAAACTCAATAAGCCTGCAGAGGAAAATGTCTCCAGGCTTTTCTTTGTACTAAGCCAGTTAACCAAATGACTCCACAGGTGGCAGTCCTGCTTTATTCTGTACAAATCTGTAAGAATATTTTTTAACTCCATTATTTCTCATTTTTTTCTATTAAAAAAAAAAATTATATAATGTGTATATATATATATGTGTATATAAAATATCTTTTTTTTTTATTTTTATTTTTTTATTTTAAATCAGTAAAGGAACACTGCAACCTTTGGTGGTGTTACAGCAGCAGAAAATCGTGAAAGCAAATGCTTTGATTTTTTTCCTTTGATGCTTTTGATTGAGTGTAAAAGCAACAGCTAGTAGCCACAGTACTTCCTGAGCATGTCATTAAAGAGCAGCAGCTTCACCATTAATGTCATCCAGAAGCACAGATGGCTTTGAAATCCAGTATTTGTAGGATCTGTGTCATGTTCATGTTCACAATCCTCGCAGGCATAGAGGATCTGTACAGCCTGCTCAAATGTCCTCACTTCTATTCTTTATCTCCTCCTTTTTTCCCATAGTTGCTGGTAAAACTGTGTCTGGAGTGTCTCAGGTGGGTGGAGCGGTGGTTACCGGGGTTACCGCTGTGGCCCAGAAAACTGTGGAAGGTGCAGGCAACATTGTCGCTGCCACTGGGTTGGTCAAGAAGGATCCAGCCAAACAAGTAGGAAAAATACACTTTATATTATTCATTCATTCATTCATTTTCCGAACCGCTTATTCCAATTCAGGGTCGCAGGGAAGCTGGAGCCTATCCCAGCTGGCTTTGGGCGACAGGCAGGGTACACCCTGGACAGCTCGCCAGTCCATCGCAGGGCCACTTTATATTAATTAAACTGAAATGAAACGGAATTCTTCATCTTTTTTTTTTTTTCCTTCTTAACCAGCGGATGCATGAAGCAAATGTAGCCTGATCAGACCTTTTTGATTACACATGAAGTAACTTCTTTAAGCATTCGAGTCCAATTTCCGTTGATTGTCTATATATATATATATATATATATATATATATATATATATATATATATATATATATATATATATATATATATATATATATATATATATATATATATATAAATTGTGTATAAACACAGCTCATACATTACCTAAAGCATCTTGCAGAATAAAACTTATTACAGCTGGCAGGTACACACTTCAGTCCCAAAAACAAGAGAAATTTATTCAAAATCTCTAACATTTACAGCGCTGCAGAATTTTTTTGTGGCATGTTGTGTTTCACTCAATATTATGGGAAGTCATAAACTAACAGTTTCTTCTTACATCTTTAAAATTGCCGGTTTAGTGTTGTAGTTCAGCCATGGAAATAAGTGAGTTTGCAAAACAAACTGCAGGAGTTCGAAATAACAAACCACATAATTTTTGCTTTTTCTTTTAGTACTGCTTGCTAACAGCTGGACGAGACAGTTTCTTAATAGCATGACACCTTGTTTTTTTTTGTTTTTTTTTTTAACCTTTTATCATGGGGTTGTATGCAATTCAGAAAGCAAATTTCTGCTCGCATCTTAACTGGTAACTTTTTTTTTTTTTTTTTTTTTTGCTTTCATAATAAATCAAAATTTAATTCAAAATCAATTTATATATTCAAGCTTGCATTTCTACAATGAGAAGAGTGTATGCAGAGGTTTGGAGTTCTAGTAAATCACTTGTCTGAAGAAGCCTTTAATCAGAAAAACATAACCTGTAGGTCTGTCCATAAACTGAAGTTTATTTGTATCAATGCAAAGTATTTGTACATACATGAGACTATTAGTTTTCAGCGTAATAATCTTTCCATTTTCTATAGTAGCTCCAAGCTAATGCTTCCTTTTGTCAAAATGGTGTCCTGACCTTGAGTGATTTGTTGTCACTTCTCATATTCGCTGCAAGTTTTTCTTCTCTGAAATGAAAGCTGTTACATACTGTTACCTTTCCTGTGTTCTTCATCAGTCAGTCTGGCATTCGTTTGTCAAGGAGAGAGGAGGAAGCAAAGGCAGTTTACCGTAGCAAGCAATTTTCTGTTGAGACACAAGTCAAACATGAGAAATGACTCTCCACCATTTCTCTAGAGAGTTCTTTTGTTTTGTATTTTACTGTCTTTCAATACGGTCCTGTGTATAATGAAAGCCGAACAAACATTTCAGCAGCAACGTTGATTCGTTGTTTTTTTTTTTGTTGTTTTTTTTCTGAAAATGTCGGTGTTTCTGTATTGACTACAACATTTCAATGATTTCTTTTTAAACTCAAGTAGCTATGCCATACAACAATGCTTCATGCAAGTGCCTTTTATTTATATGTATATAGATATAGATGGATAGATATTAAATAAATTCATCATCATCTTATATGCTAGTATCTGGAAATCAATACACCAGCCATTTTGAATGCACACCTTGGTTGACTTGGCAAATAAATGCAAGAAAATATCAGGAGCAGAAAGGAGAAAGATTTAAAGGGGACAGAGCAAAAGATAAGTCAACATCAGACTCGGGCTGCACGATTATGACCAAAATAATAATCACGACTATTTTGAGCAATATTGTAATCACGTTTATTAATCATGATCATTCATTGTGTCTGAAAAAATATGTATTTTTATTGCACCACTTGTAAACACACACACACACATATATATTTATATACATATATATACACGTGTGTGTGTGTGTGTGTGTGTGTGTGTGTGTGTGTGTGTGTGTGTGTGTGTGTGTGTGTGTGTGTGTGTGTGTGTGTGTGTGTGTGTGTGTGTGTGTGTGTTGATGCAGCTGTATTTTCCATTCTCGACATGACTTGCTCTCATCAGTCTAAAGCTTGTTAAATCCTCCACAAGAAGCTCCATCTGAAGCCAGGAGGGATCAATGCAGACAATGTCTGGTTTTTGTGAAATGAAGCGGGCTATTTAATGTCTAACTAGCAACTGCCACGTGTTGTAAAAATGTTTGTATTTTTTTCCATTTCCATCAGCTGTTTAATCAAAACAATTAGTTTTACCTGCAACAAGAAAAATGTGGACCTCAAATGTCCAACCAATCCAATAATGAAGCCTTAGCCACGCGTTCACCCCTGGTGGTTGGCAGACTACTGGTTGAGAATTGTGTGATCAAAGACGCATGCAGCAGAGATTGCGTTTTGATTGTAAATATTGTTGGCGATCAGGTTTAATTGTGGCCACCAAAATTGCGAACACGATCAAAATCCAATTAATTGTGCAGCCCTACATCAGATTGACTTTTACTTGCTTGAGAGAACTCAGAGTTCAGGTTGGATGCCAAATTAGCTGGTGCAACAGAGTACAACACCGAAAAATATGCAAAAACTAAGAAATGTCTCTTAAAGGAGTATATAGGGCCATCTAGTGGCAAAGTTGCACACTGCAACAAACTGAATGCCCAATGAGCATAACCTTCCAGTATCTATCAAGAACGGAAAAAATAATGTGGCTGTTTAAACACACACAAAAAAGAAATGCATATACTGTTTATAGGCTCTCTCTCTAGTGGAAACAGTTTTATTTAGTTGTTTTTGGGGGGTTTTTTGTCAGCAATGTTAGTGATTTAAACACTGAAAATGAATAAATCACAAAAACAACATATCAAATGCTGGACCTCAGATATGTTTTTAAATATATTGTGTTAAAATATGAGCTGTGCTGCAAGCAGTATTTCTGTCAAAATGAATATAAACGGATCAATGCAGTGTATATATTGAACTGTTTACATTTTCATTTTACACAAGTTTCTATCAGTGATTGTTCACAATTGTCTCATCAACGCAGCGACATAGGTAAACCATGAAGGATGAAAATGATGAGCCTATGAGGAATCCTGACCAGCCGAGCTGGCAGGCAGAACAGACAAACAGATGGACATCAAATTAAAGCAGCCTAACTGATTGGGAAGTCTGGCAAGATTGGGAAAAATATCAGTGTTTTTCAGCAGGACACTGACATACAAAGAGCAGCAGATTGTTGTCATTCAACCACCATTCTCAGCACCTCACAGTCATTAAACATTAATGTGGATTTTACCTAAAAATAAAAAAAAATTAATGCTAGGTTCGAAAAAGTCCTTCAGTGACTGACACACAAACCCATAAAAACGCACCCACAGAGGACGGTGGAATGCTTAGTCTTGATTAATCTTCTCATCTGGTTGTTTCACCAATTCATCAGCTGCTGGTGACTCATCGCGATGCAGACATATTAGAAAGGTAGAATGATGGAAAATACCAATTAGACCAAGAGGCAGACAAGTGGAACTGAAGGAGTGGAGAGGAGAGAAAAAGGGAAAAGTGTCTCTTTGTGTCAGAAAAGATGCAGCTTGATTTTTTTTTTTTTTTTTTATATGTTCCCCCCCCCTTTAAAGCAAGTACGTGTGCCTACAAAGGCACACACACCTTCCAGGTGAGCACATGGAGGCTGGAAGGGTGGTGTTAAATACAGCAGGAGGTGTAGATGCAGAAACTGCTTTACGGTCACGTCGTCCATCAGTGGTCGTCTCACAATCTCACGTGTCGCTGCACTGTGACCACTCCTTATTAGGGAAGGGCAGCTCAATGGCAAAGTGTAATCATGGTGAGTCGGGAACGGCGTCACTCACGTTTTTCATTAGCGCTTTGAGCCTTGTCTTTTTCTTTTTTTTTTTTTTTTCTTTTTAAAAAAAAAAAGCAGGTCCCTCACTCAAAGTGAGCGACTATCACAATGACTGGTGAAATGAATGACCTTCAGTGAATCCAGGTGCAACATTTGGGAAATTCTGTGTTGTTTACATACAAACTTCTATTTCCCAACTGGATTAATTCACCTCCCTGCTTGCTTTTGTGAAGGCAGTATCATGCACTGTAAATGCAAATGTTTATTTCACCAATTTTCACTCTTTTAAATTACTTATCGATTATCAGTTATGTTATCAGACATCTAATTGCACATCAGAACTAGCTAATCGGGTTTAAATTGGCTTTTGTGTTTGTAAACCTGCATTATAAAGGTAGCCTTCACTGTAGTTCTGTAAAATATCATATTGGAGGGTTCAGTTTTAACCCACAAATCATGATGTTCTTCCCCCTAAACCTTAATCAAGTAGTGCTGCTCCTTTTTAATATAATCACTCAGCTCACAGAAAGAAATCTTTTCTAGTTTCTGTATTTGTTTCTCTGGCATCATGAAGACGTGGACAAAAGGGATCCAAATATCAAACAGCTGTGTTAAGAATGGGACAAGCTTGACAGAGTAGTAGAAATGGAAGTGACAAAGTAGCAGGACGAAAAGCCCAAATGGCAAATAGGGAGGGCAGATTTGACAGAAGACCCTTCCTACTGGCCTTGGTACTGGCCAACCAACAGATCCACCACCATGTATCGACAAAACAATTTATATTTTAATATCTCTCAGAAGGGGTTGCACTATCCAGGAGCTGGTCCTGTTAAAAGAAAAACAAAAAGTGGTGGTAACTTTTCCTTGACACAAACACATTTACCAACTGCAACATCTTTACCTGAGGAGTCTGAAACTGACTCCTAAAGAGAGGAGACTCATCTATTTTTTACCTGTCTGAAAGCCATCTGCAGCTCATTCTCAGTCCCACTGTGTTGGTTCACATCTGCTTTCTAGTCAAAAATGATGAATTAGCCAGTGTGAACCAGGAAGTGATATTGCCAAAAATACTAAACAAAACAAACAAACAAAAAAACTGTAGCCCAACACAGCCTGCAGGATACAGCGTAAAGCAATCCCTTCATGTTATCATAGCTCCCAAGCCTAACTACTGGATATAACTGCATGTATTTATGTGTTGTCTCTATAGCACTGCAAGTAAACAAGCTAATACTGGGAAGGGGAGAGGACTTAAGCAGCTCGTCTATACATGCCAATGTTTGTTTGGTTTTTTTTTTTTTTTAAGTATACTTTGGGTGTAAAATTGGTAAAATATTCTAAATTTCAGATTTGAGGTGTGTGGTTTAGTTAGAAAATTGAATGGAAGGTGTGATATGTCGAACATGAACAAAATGTAAATGAGCTTTTGTCTTCTTCCAGGGCGAGGACCCCTCAGCAGTACCAAATGCCACAGAATCACCAGCTGATTCTGACCCAGCTGAGGTCACAGAGGTTAGAACAATCACACACCACCTGTTGTTGTGTTGCTCTGTTTGCGATCCGCTGACTAAAGGTCAAGCACACTTTCATATGATGGCTACAGTCAGTCACATCTTGAATTTACCATAAAGGGGATGTAACAATGAAAATACAGATACAATATGACGGTTAATGACAGCTTAGGAATTAGGTTACAATTAATATGCATTTCTCACATTTATTTCACAATCATCCATTAGAGAAGAGTCTGAGACATCAGGACAGACTGCCTTTGAGCCCTGCATGACAGCAGCCAGGTTTCATAAATAAATAATTGACACTGGGTGGAGTGTTACATCAGCTACAATGTCTGGGATATAATGTTATGCAGTGGGGTGACCTCATCGCCCTGCATGCAAACCAGTAGATCCATTGCCCACCTCTTTATTTTGTCTCCCCCTCACAGGAGGACACCGACGAGTAAATGGCTTGAAAGCTTCACAATCAAAGATCCGTGACCGAAACATTCCATGTCGCTCTGCCAAGTCCCGTCGTGCCTCGTTTTCTAGTCCATCATGGAGTCTGTGCTTAGCATCTGTGCGTTTCTGTTCGAGTGTATGTCTTTACAGTAAATGTGTGTAGATGTTGCGACTGAGAGATGTTGTTTGAGTGTATTTGTGCGTCCTCTGTTCCAAAAGGCACCTCAGGTGTGTGTCATCAGTGTACAGCTGTCGTTTGCAGTGATTCCCTCCCACTGAGAAGGCCACCTGATCGCATTCTGTGTGTGTGAGCGTGAGTGTGTGTGTCTTCCTGTCGACTGTGTGGCTATACAAGTAACTCAAATATGGAAATAAACAACAAACACCTAAGTGTCTCTATATATATATATATATGAACAATTTACATTGATTTATGGAAGATGGAAACGTAATAATCTCTATTTTTGTCCGTAAACTGTTTTTTGTGATGGACTATAAAGTGCTGAGCTCTTTGTGCATTCATATTGTATTTTTTAGCATGTAAAGTACAATTCAGCTTAACTGCTGTGTCATAAACTTATTTGGATGTTAAATAAAATATGTAAAGTGTGGAGTGAATTATGTATTTCAGTAATCTTTGGAGGTGCTTCACAATGAAATAAGTACATGTATGCAGTCTGTTCAACCATTTTCATAGACATTCAGTAATTCTTTCTTATACATATATTGTTTTTGTTAATTTCTCCTTAAATATTCAAAGTAAAAGAACGTGAATGTACTTTTTAAAATTGTCAAATTATGTAAGGTTATATTAATCTAGGTTTCACTAAACAAAACTACTTTAGCTTAAAATAGCTTTTTTTTTTAAAAAAAAAATATATATATAATCACCCTAAATACAGTGCTCTAAATTATTAACCATAACTGTTGTAAAACATGAAAATGTTCTGAAAATGTACACCTGTTGGTCTTTTTTACATTTCATCAATATATTTTCAAAAAAAAGAATCCTTTTACAGACTGAGTTACATGTTAAAACAGAAGCATCTCGCTGCCGTCATCTCAACAACTCTGTCATCCAACTACATTTGTAAGTCCACAGATGGCTTTAAATCAACTATCTGTGGATCCATGACAGCTTAAGATTTTCTCACCATGAAAAAATGGGAAGAAAAAAACATTTCCATATTTTAGGAGGGATATTTATGATTTATTACCATGTGACGTGTCTAAATTATTAGATCATAATCTTCTGCTTCCTGGTATTTATGATCTGAGCAAAGTTTTTACCATAAAGCAAAGCAAAACCTCACAAAATGTGTGTATAAAATATAAATTGTGTATAAAATATGGCACGTTTGACTTTATAGGGTTAAGGAGAACAGAACCACTTCTCAAAGTTGTTCTTTAGCGGTATCCTGCCCCTCTTCCCTCACTGATCCTAGCTTTTAAGGATATTCCACAGGTGTTGATAGTGTTGAGCTCAGCGGATGATGGTTGCCATCACAACAAAGCTTTCACTCATTGCAGGCAAAGATTTTCTGGTATATTTACTGCAAAAGTCCAGTTCTTCCTTTTTATACCCTGGCAGAAAACGGTCTGTTACAAACTGAGAGGTTATTTTGACAACTTCAGGCACCCTTAAGGTGCTTGCCATCTTCCACCACATGATTCCAAAACATCCCTCCATCACATTGCTGACGTAGCTGGAACATGGCAGTATCCCACCAACCATCTTGAACTTTCTTCTTCTCGACCATCTACTGCGTCCACTGTTGAATAAAACTTCATGTATTTCTGAGCCCGCTGCAAATATTTATGTCAGCATTGCTTAAGGGTGCCTGACGTACAGCTTTATGCATAATTGTGAGTATACTGTATATAGAGTTGCTGGAAATTTCATAGACACCAGAAGTATCTATTTTTCTGCTTGTCAGTCTTTTTTTAACATCTGCTCTCTCAATACGATGCAGACGAAGACGTTCCTTGATGTCCAATAATCTGACTGAATCTGTTTAATCTGAATGCAAACTGATTTAACAGTACAACAGTTTTCCATAACGTTGCATAAAATGTCCAATATTTTCATTCTTTTTGCAAATTGTAGGACGTTTCCAAGTTTTTCATTGGCAGAAAGATCCTTCTTTTCCCCCCAAACTGCATGGAAACCATGACTTAATGTCAAATGACCTCTTTTAGTATTTTTCTTTTAATTAAGCTCACCTTGGAAACTATTATTAAACCTGTCTGAGCTTGCGGTCAGTGATCTAAACAGAGTGGAGAATTACCACAAGCAAAATCTTCCACCACACAACAAAAAGCCAAACATTTCACAAACTGCACACAGAAAAGTTTGAACAAATGATATTTGTCCTGATTTGGATAGATGCTGGTGCACTGGTTGTCATACTTTTCAATACATAGCAGCATGACTGGCTGGCTGTTGTATAATAGACATTTATATACTCCCAGGCAGATACATCAGTTTCAGCTTCTAACGCCGAAGATGACAAATGACAAAACTGACTGGTGAGGGTAGTTGTGACTGCATACATCTACTATACATCTATTATCCTGCATGTATACGAGCAGAAAAGGTTTAGATCCAAAGAAGGCTGTGATTCATACAGAAGAGCAGATTTTACTCCAATCCCAAAGACTGTTGATACTCTGCCCCTCCATATGGCTGCACATCCAGCATCACAGAGCACGACATTGAGTCCTTGCCCAATGGCAGACCCATCACAACTGGTACACGAGTGTTTGTGTGAATGGGTAAATAAAAACAACCAGACTGGATGTGCTACAGATCCAATTAAGACTTGTGTAAGGAAAAAATAGTTCATTTACCCAAACTGAAGTCTTTAAAATAAAATGTGCATCTCTAGCGATGGAAAGTAAAACAGAATCTTAAGAGCAAGGGTAAATATCAGCAGCAAAACAAAAACTGAATGACAAAAACAGAGAACAAATATTAACAACAGATCTAGAAAATGTTTCCAGAGAGGCTTCAGAAAGCTTACAATTGGTATCCGAAAAGCACCTGAGGGGTCCTAAGTAGTTATTCTTAGAAGGGAGGGGGGGGTTGAAGATGTATGGATGAGTTTTCTATCATGACCAACTTTAACCAGTCGATCAATAATTTGCTACTGGAGAAGCTAGTAAGGAAACAAGATCCACTCATATTGTCTGCTGACACCTTATTAAAAATGTATTTGTGTGTGCTTTATCCATTAAATTGCATCAGGAAATGTGAGTCAGCGTGAATGATGCTGATGCAAAGACGATGGATTCTTAAAGGTTTTTCTACTTAATAATCCAGTTTTTTAACAAATATCCTTTTTTTTTTTTTTTTTAATAACTGGCAGAGGCAACCTGAGTGCTGATGAACACACATTGTTGTGATATTTTGTCTTGACATTTGTGTATTCTTTTTCTTAATCCATGTGATGCTTTTTCTTATAAATCTCTTTTTTATTGGACATCATTTGAAGAGCTGAATGCCACCTTTTGTGATGCATTCACAAACCTCAATTTACCTGAATTTTAAGCCTTCAGAAACAATCATACCAGTATGTCAAACAACTTCTCTCCTAAACACACTTCCCCACAACCTGCTTTCTCTTGCACACCAATATCTGGATATTTAAGAACGTGGTAATATCAACATGGAACTGCATAATTAAAATGTAACAATAAACAATGAATTTCTTCATAAAAAACATATAACTGAGACTCTACATTCGGACATTGTACACACACTGTGATGCCTAAAGCGCAGATGGATTGCAAGGCATCTTCACACTCATTATCTCACGAGTAAGTGGGACAAAAACAGACAGTCAGTCGATCCCCCTGACAACGGTAGCAGCAGTGTCTGTGCAAGAGTGTGTTTGTGTGTAAGTGTGAAATAAAGCATGTGTCATCCAGCTCGCAATCATTTGTGCGCGTGTTGTTCAGGGATTTCAGGATTTTACATCTTCTGTTATTTTTGCTACACCAGATGAGAACATTTCTATAGACATGTAGTTTAAAAGGTGGAATAATCCAGCCTGTAGCCATAAAACCAGCAGCCGCTTGATCAGAGTGATGCAGGTTGGCCTTGACTGTGTGCTGCAACCAGCTGTCCAGCTGCAGGCTGCGTTGTCTATGAAGACAGAGGCGACAGACGTGCTCTTACAACAGTACGTCCTTGAAATCAACTGGAGCAGCATTACGCCTCTGAGAGACAGCTCTGCTCATCCAGATCTTTTAGTCACCCAACAAATCACAGCTTGCACTGCAGAAATACACTTCTAGGTCTGCAACACAAGCCTTGGTTTTCTGTTTACCGCTCACTTCTTTATTTAGTCAAAATATACATTCTGTCCCATCTTGTCTGCTTACTGACAGATCGGTGTGTTTGTGTCCATTTCTGATGCGTTCCTGCTTGTTTGATTATTTTAACCCTTTCATGCATAATGGCCACTATATAGGACACCTGACTACAAGCTTTTTTCTTGCATATTCATGAATAAGATGGTACTGTATATTTGCAAATGAACCACTTCAGTGGATATTAGTGAGTCATCCAATACATTACCACTCACTGAAAAATAAATAACTGAACATAAATGAATAATTTGTATTTTGCACGTTTGCCCTTGCGCCAAATCGGAAAAGACAATACAGCTATATTTGATTAAATATTACATAACTATGATTATATATTATTTTTTACATTACATTTAATAGACTACATTAAAATTAATTAAATAAAGTCCAAATATCGCTAATAAACAAAAAAGTATCACTGCATATGTCTGTAGAAGTAAAATACTGTATCTAAAAAAATGTGGCTTTGTTAAAATGTTCCTTCATTAATAGATGAAAAGGTTAAGACACACACAGGCCTTGTTTTATCTTAAATACCTGCAGTGAAATGCCTTAAGTTGGTTCTGTATATTGCTGTGGTGCATTATATATATATATATATATATATATATATATATATATATATATATATATATATATATATATATATATATATATATATATGAGAATGTTGTTGTTGACATGCTTTCATGGGAAATGACCAACAATGACTCGTGCACTGATCCTGTTGTTCTGAAGTCCACCACATATACAGCCTTTAAATATGACATTAAATAAACACAAGATTTATCATAATTAGAGTAAAGATGACAAAATATGCAAAAGTATGAAGATGAAATGATTTATTCTTTCTGTATTTGTGTTGTCATGATGACTTCAGTGAAATATTCTCTGCGCCGGTGAGTGACACATCTAATAACAGCATCTGATCGTCACGTCGAGCGTTCGTGTCAAAACATTTGGCGGGTTGATGTGCAATCATGACGGCAAAATTCACAACCAGTTCAAAATGTGTTTTACTGAGAAGATTACCAGCAACAATATAAAAACCCAATTGATCCAACCAGTTCAGCCTTGTGCAGGTTTCCTACAGCTAAGCCGGACATGTCCGTATATAAACCAACAGCTCATGGAGAAGATAGGCGGAGGCTCTGCGTCCTGGTTTTACTTCTTCTTCTTCCTCTTTAGGGCTTTCCATTCTCCCTCCTGAGTAGCCAAGCTGCCAAAGAGCTCTTTGACCTTTCTCTTCCTCTCTGCATCCCTGAAACACACAGTGAGGAAATGTTACAGTTTTTTCCTAAAGGAAGGAATGCTGAGGTTCACGTTCATGTGGACACCAAGCTAGCCAACCTCTTCATGGTCTCATTGAGCTTCTCTCTGGCCAGGAAGCGCGAGTCTTTCCTGATCTCCCTCAGAGCGCCCTTAAACTCCTTCTTGTACTTGTGTTTCAATCGCTCCTTCTCTCGCTCCTCTCTGGTGCCGCCATGCTTCTTCCCATAATCCAAGCTGAGAAAAAAAAACAGTAATAAAAACTGCAAATGAGATATTAAAACAGACATGAAGGTTGTTGAATAACGTAAAACGGCAAAGTGTGGCTTAGCAATTCCTATTTCGCTACCTACACTTCAACAATCTTGGGTGTGAGCAGCTTCAGAGGAATTGGCTTTTTCTTCTCGAAGACCAGCCGAGTGTGAGGAAGAGGAGAGCTGCTGATGGCTGTTAAGATGTTACTGTGAAGTTCCTGTGACAAAAGCAACAAACACCAACGTAAACAAGAGCATAATCCCACAAAGAGAGAAGAGTGAAGCAGCAACAAACATCTGGCACTAACCTGCAAAGACCCTGGTAACGTTTGGGAGGGAAGGTGCTTGGAGAGAACTATTCTGATTGGCTGAAAGATGTGTGTGAAGGAGGCGAGGTCTTTATAGAGCTGGCAGCATCTCTCCACCAGGTCGAAACAAACAGACAAACATGTCAGCCTGCAAAGATAGACAACAATTGATTCAGGTTTAATATTCCTACTTGCTAACCAGTGTGGCTGCATGCTAAGATAAGAAGCATCCTGGACAAGCTTGGAAAAAATTATCAGAACTTCTGAAAATAACATCATTTTCCAATCACAATGCATTTTTCAACAAGCAAAGTTTCTGATCAGTCCTTAGAGCAGTTCCCAAATGCAACAGATGTGCAAATTTTGACTTATTCTGGACAGAAAAACCTTTATCATTATTATTATTATTATTATTTTTAATCTTATAATATTTTTTATCATCATCAACAGGCTCTGTGATGATCAAGATATAATTTGCCAGTGTCGGATACTGTATGTAAGGAGAATATTTCATATGTAGACAATGTAAAAAGGAGGCTGTCAGGACCTTTTCTTCACATCTGTATGCAGCCCCACTGTGGTGAAAGCACAAGAAGGGTTCTCTGAAAAAGCGTGAGGCTGATGATCTTACAATTTTGTTGTAAAAGCCGCGTTCCTGCGGCGCCAGCCGGCTCTTCTGTCAGGCTCATGTCAACTCTTTCCACACTTTGATGAGGCACCCAATGCGTAAATCTATATGCCGCTTAAATGACTGTGAGAACTGCCCAGTACGGATTCTGTCAGTGCATCATGTTCCCAGCCAACACTGGCACAACTGTTGTTTTTTTTTTTTTTTTACTTTTGTGTGTGTGGTGTTTTGTGTGTTCTGATACTGGACCTTTGAGTCTGATAATAATAAAGATGATGATAACTATTAGTCACACTGCATCCCCATGCAGTTTATAGAACAGTTGTTTTCCTGCATATGGATCAGGCCTGTGACATTCTGAAATATGTAAAAGGCAGAAATTCATCCAAATAATCAACTCCTAGTTCTACTTCATGGGGTCATTATTCTGTAATAACTACCCATCTTCATTTTCAAATAACACTGACACACTTTCCGCCCCGTTGCATGTTCACTCCTCAGTTTTCCACAGCCGCTTTTATCACCCCAGCAGTAATTACAACATAGGGACTACACATGACACGCAGCTGCTGGTGAGCTTATGTCACTGGACGGCCTTAAGGAAGGCAGAAATGAGAAAATAACTGGGCAGCCGGGTGTGAGGATGTGCAGAGCTGTGTTGATGACAGGAAGGATGAAACTAGACTGATTCAGACTGCAGAGAAAGAAGAGGCTCCATTTACTGAACATATATCAGTGCTCTCTGCAAGACAGCTTCTGCACAACATATTACTAAATAAACCAAATGCTGCTCTAAATTAGGATTTTATTTTAGCTACATTTTCTCTTTAATTACCTTGCTAGTAACAAAATGTCACCATTTCTTCTAAACGTAGCCACTTCTGAGTGTCATGAGTAATAATTTTAGCGGAAAAAATAAATAAAAATGTATTTCCCTCAAACTGTGCACAGTCGTGCTTCACTGAAGCCTGTTTGCAAGCTTTGCTTCGAGCCCACACACCAGCTGCTGTGTGAAAGCATGATGGTGACTCGGAGTGTTTCTGAACCATACAGTGTGTACAGGTAAACACACAGCGATGGCTTCTTATGTTTTTTACATCAATACAGCATTATACAGCAGCATTATAATAAAGACCCCCATGTAAAGTATCATTTTTTTATTTTAACTTCTGAACCTATGAAGCTATGTGAAGAAAAAAAAAAGTTGAGATTTTCCTCACTTGTCATGTTCTCTGCTTTCCAACTGTGCCTTCTATTGTCTCAAAATGAACTTGTTTCCACAAACAGTCGTTCTCAGGCGTTTTCAGACCCTTCAATTAAAGTAAAAACTAAATTCACAATTCCACTCGAATAACTGGACACTGAAAAAAGTAATAAATGTATAAATAAAAAAACAGCTAAATCATAATTTAGTGGAATAAAACATTGCTTTTGAATAGGAGCTGAAAGAACCGATGGTTCAACAAAATATTTTACTATATTAGTTCATCATGTTTGTGCGCTTGTTTTTTTTTTTGTTTTATGTTTTTAAATAATTCTTTTGAACAACAATTCAAAAGCAATGTCATGATTTTCATAAAAATTTGATTACTTTAGTTAATTTCAGCTTATTTCTATGACATTTGTTTTTCTTTTCCTTCTTTAACAGGAGTGTGTGAGTAAATCTGAGGACTGTACACTCACAGTCACTTTATTACAGTAGGTACAACCGTTCAATTGCTTGTTAACACAAATAACTAATCCAATGGCAGGAATGAATGTAGTCATGGCCGGTGTGACTTGCTGAAGTTCAAACTGAGCATCGACGTGGGGAATAAAGTAAGATTTAAGTGACTTTTCAAGGTGACGTTGCTGTTTGAGTAATTCAGAAACTTCTGATTCACTGAGATTTTCATTCTTCCCCAAATGTTTGTAGGGTTTGGTCTGTATAAAAGGTCTTGTCAGAAGACAACAGGTGGATAGTTAGAAAATTATTTGAAAAAAAAAAAAAAAGGCAACAGGAACTAGTTCAATTTTTTCTTTTTTAAAATCTATTAAAAAAAATAATCCATTGTAAATTTTTTGTCATTTTTATTGATCTTTTTACTTGTCATTTTGGCATTACAGCAGCAGAATGAATGGTCTGGCTACTAGCAAAAAAGGTTTGTACATTTTTTTGTTTTTAGTCTCCAAAAATCAGCAATATTGAAGAATTGTGAGAATTGCAATTTAATTCAGATCAGCATCCAAAAATTAGAATTGAATCGGGACAAAAGCATATCATCACAGCCCTAGTACCCATCTTCTGATGGATTCTTCCACAAGGGTAATGCACAACTTCTTAAAACTCAAATAATTGCTAACTGCTTTCTTGAACGCGACAAGTTCACTGTAGTCCAGTGGTCTCCAGTCACCAGATCTAAGTCCAGTACAACTATGTGATGTCATTGTGCCAATATGAACCAAAAATCTGAGGAAAGTTCCCAACAGCTTGTTAAATCTGTCCCAAAGTTCTTTAAGCACAAAGGGGTACAACCTACTACTAGTATAGTATACCCAATAAAGCATCCCACTGAAGCATTATTGTTGAATATTTAACTAAAACCTCTTAAATAGTTTTTATTTCAAGTTGGAAGTTTCTTCAGAGGCTCGCAATAAACACTTTTTATTGGACTTTTTGTTGCAAAAGCCTCTATTTGCTACGGTTGGATGTTACTAGCATCCAGCGGAGACGTGAATCTGCTGCCATTTTACTTCATCTAACGTGCATTTTAAGGTTTTATTTGACTTTATGAGAAACACAAGCAGCCTAAGAAAAATCAAGCTGAAGAAGGGCAATGTTTTCCCCAACCGACCAGTTTCTCCTCGCTCCTCTCTCCCCTACCTGTGGTGATCTCTCTCCAGGTCAGTTCTGAGTTCCAGATGTTGGGTTGCACACAGCGGCAGGCTCTTCTTGCTCCACGTCTTGCAGGACTCTGAGGTGGACAACACCAGCAGATCGCTGTACTTCCCTGTCGGTCTGAAAGGTGGAACCACTTTGTAACCTGCAATATGTTGATCATCAGTTCTCTGTCACACAAACAGACAGAAAAACAACCACGACAGACAGGTGGAAACATGTTAAGAAGCCTGAGTGTGAATGTACCGAGCAAAGACTTATCCTGCACGGCCAGGTGGAGTGTTCCAGTCAGGAAGTTGATGAGCTCAGGCAGGAAGCGCTTCGAAAATGAGGCGTACTCCACCGCCAGGCAGCACAGCATTAATCCTGAGGTTAGGTCACTTAATGATCTTACTGGACACTAAAAATGCACAAAAAAAGGAAAAGGATTTAAAAAAAATAACAATACAGCACATCTAAGCAAAAACACACAGAAGCCAGCTAGAGGTAACAATGTGAAAACAACTCCAACAACACGACAAATAACGGATGTTTTCACGGTTGTGTTTACCCTTGTGAGAGCTTGGCTGATGTAAAGCAGCGCTGGAGTTGTAACTGGGTGCCTGAAGTCGGAGGTGGGAAACAGCAGTGCTGTCACCTTCAGGTAAATTAGCTTCAAACACAGAAAACAAACATGCTGTTATTACTTTCATCTGCTGAAATCAACAGACACATCCAGGCATAAGATGACTTATCCAGCTTGCTTGTCATCACTGTCTCCCAAATTCCGCTTGATTTTGGTTTATTTGTATATTTAATATGACTATGATTATGTTATCATGGAATAATTAGTTAGTTTGGTAAAACTCTGACCTTTTCTTGATACTTTCATAAGATATAATACAAACCATGTCTAGTGTTGGAAAAGCGACATGACCTTTGACCTCAAGCACCTCCTCCATGCTGTGGGCAGCATCTCTGAGGATGTTCTGCATGGCCTGGCAGGCTGCTTCTGGAAACATCTGGCACAGAGCATACAGCTCCCTACAGGTGGGGAAAAAAAAGGAAAATTGTCAAATGTTTTTACTTTCAGTGAATAAATATTTGAACCCAGATTGAAAACTGGAAAGAAAAGCAGCTTTATGAACTAACGGGATGAGCTTATCTATAGTGGGGAGTTCAGGCGGAGTCCTGGTGGCCAGCTCTCCGACGTACTCCAGGAGAAAACCAAACAGTTTCTGAGGCAAACAGAGGAAAACTTTTTAGTTCGTGCAGCTCTACACTCTGCCAACCAAGATGTGCGCATTAATCTGCTTCCAAATCGCACCTGCAGTTTGAGCTTATTGCCAGCAGCCAAACTAGGATGGTTGCTCTTCTGGGTCCTGGCCACGATGAGGCGCTGGTTGTCAGGGGTGTGACCGCAGAGCAAATCCACCAGGTCGCTGTAGCTCTCAGGGGCTGAGGAGCAAAAGTGAAAGCTTAAACTGTGCTTTGTGTTTACATGCTTACAGTGCCTCAAAGTTTTACTAAAACCTTTTACCACTTCCTGATTCTCTAATATATATTTAGTAAGAAGTGGAATTACCAGCAAATGTGTAGGGCAGCTCTGCTTTGGCTGCTTCCTGCTGGGCCTTCATCTCTTCTTTGGTGAGGCTCTTCTTCGGTTTGGTCCTGGCCTCTTCATCCTCTTGGTTTTTTTCCTCATTGTCGCTTTCATGCTCAGAGTCCAGGTCAGAATGGCCATCCTCTTCCTCTTCACTGCTGCCCTCCTCCTCCTCCTCTTCATCATCCTCCTCTCCATCTTCACTTCCCTCCTCTTCTCCATCTTCCTCACCGCTCTCTCCCTCTCCATCATCCTCCTTGTCTTCCTCTGATTCCTCCCCGATGTTCCACTTTCCATCCTATGCACACAAATAAAACCGTCTGCGTGTTCTGTGGAATCTCCTTAACGTGTTACGTTGGGTCATACCTGATAGGCAAGAGTCTTCTTGTCATGCTTGTCCAGGACGAAGCCGTCATTGAGGTCATCAGCAGATATGTGGATTTGACTTTGTGTGCCGGCCCCGCCTTCGTCTCCCTTCATCCTCCTCAGACGGTCAGCCTGGAAAACAACACAACCTGTGAAGACTAAAACCTGGACAGATCCCAAACACAGAAAACATGAGGTTATTATCATCACCTCTAGTTTCTGCAGCTTCTCGTTCTCCTCCTTTGCCAGCTCCTCTGCAGTCTTCATCCTCTCTGAAGGCTGCGCCTTCATGTCGAAGCCGAGCTCGCGGACCATCATGTCATATTCTTCCAGCTGGAAGGCCAAAAGAGAATGCAGAAGAGAAAGGAAAATCCGTCTCAGGCAACACAGGCAGAAAAACCAGCAGGATTCTGGTGACTGTATTGCATCCTTACTTTGGGTTTCTCCTCCGGTTTGTCCACATGTTCAGCTTTAGGAGTTTTTTTAATCATCAGAGCCTGAATGCTTTTCCAGTCCTGATCCAGCTTCTCTGTCAGCTCCTGCGCCTCCTCCTTCTGCACCTGTCGCTCCCTCTGAGAACCAAAAAAGATCAAGCAATCATGTGGATTAAATCACATTTAGAATGTAAAAGCAAAGCAGCCATGTTAAGAAAAAATAAAAGTTATAACAAGACTTTGGTGACAGTTCACCTTTTCCTGTTTGGACTTCTGGATGAGCTCCTCGATGAGCTCCTGCCTGGTCTTGGACCTCTGGCTTCCTTCCTCCGTGTCCTGCTGCTGTTCCACTGATGCTTTCTTCCTGAGGAGCCCCCCTCCTCCTCCAAAGTGGGAGGCAGTCAGCTCAGCTAGGTGGAATAGAAAAGTACAGTTACTTCTATAATCCAGCCCTGACATGTAGGATTGAACTGGCTGAGTGATTGCACTAGGAATAAATAAAAACAAGGACATCTGTGGGCAGAAATGACATGATAAATAGTTGACTAATTTATAAATGTATAAATAACTGTGAGGGGAAACAGACATACGTGGATTTCCAATTTACTCTATTTATATACTAGGAATTAAGCTATGGAAAAACATTCAAATATTGAGAAAAAAAAAAGTTCAAAGTTTCCAAAACTTTGGACTGTGGTGAGAATACAGTCGGCTCTCTGTACAGCAAAAAGTATTCCGTGTTTAGGCTCACCTGATAGGAGCCCTTTCTCCTCAGATTCATCATCACTATTTACAATGTCGTTGAATTTCTCCATTTCAGCCAACGACTGTCCGTAATGAGTCAGTTCTTCCTCTTCGTTCAGGTTGTATACATCTTTCTTTTCATGTACACGCTTTGAATAAAAAAAAAAAAAAAAAAAAATTTAAAAAAAACAATTAAGAAAGAAAGCAGAAAGAGAGTAATGGAAGTTAAATGATGTTGTATCACTGTAGTTGTCAAACGTACATATTATCATGATATAATTGCTTATATGGGATTATTACAACTTTTGACTTCTGTAGCCTGGAAAAATACATAGAGAAAAAAATTATGACCTCTTTGTAAATGGACAATATACGATGTCACAATTGCTGATTCATTTATCATGTTTACAACTGTGATCTAACTGTCCGCACCATGTTATGTCACGCTCGCTCGCTGTAATACAATTGAGTAAAGCGGCGGAAATATTATGCTTTATTATCAAATACTATAATATCAATAAAAAGCGAATGCATCCACAACGGCCAGGGTGTTCTTCCAGATAACATCACTGACCTGCCTCTCCATGGCAAACCTCTGCAGGATTTTGTCTTCTGGTGCCATCTTGCTGTCGTATTCTCCAAAACGTCTGTCAACAAACTTATTGGACTTGTTCTTCAATCTGTATTCCTTCAGAAGGGTTTCTTTTCTCTACATAAAAAACAAATGAGTAATCGTTGGCTTTAATGATTGATTTCTACCCCCTGTTCAGTGAAATATGAATACATAAAACCACTAAACATACTATATTTCTTTAGTTGAGCGTTTTATTCTTTATTCGACATTATAACACAACATAATCTGACTTTTTTCTTCCACTCAAATCCCTATAACATTTTTCTCTTTCACTGTGTTCAAATCAGCCACTTATCACTATTCACATACAAGTAAAAAAATAATACATGAGAGGGGTTTAGTTTAATCAACAATGTTAACAAAAATGTAACAACATTAAAGAGGATACTTTGACACCTAAACACACATTCTTGCTCTCAGACAGCATTAACATTAGCTGAAGCGAAAATAATGTGTTTCACAGCGACTGATGTAACTTAAGATGACAACAATCCCAATTACTGTTACCAGAGGTTTTTATACAGGATTCAATCTGCAAGGTGGTATAGATAGATAGATAGATAGATAGATAGATAGATAGATAGATAGATAGATAGATAGATAGATATGGGAATGTACAAATACATAACTTTGATAAAATTTTTTAATGCGCGTTTTTAATTTTTTTTAACATGTCGGAACTAAGTGTGTAGAAACATATACTCGTTCCTTACCTTATTGATGGCTTTGGACCGAGATACCCCTGGTAGACCCACATCATGTTTAGCTTTTCTCCCAAGAATATCAAATTTCTTTCGGTTGATTTTCACTTCAAAAGGGTTGTTTTTTATTTCAGTGCTTGTCTTGGCTTTCCGGACCTTGTCAGCAAGGTTCCTCTTCTTTGGTGCCTTTCCCATCTAGTTAAAAAGCAGTGGATTAAAAAGCAAACATCATTGATTCAGCATCTACTGAAGTCAGTTTAAATTGGTGTTTTTATACACTGAAAAATGTACACGAACTCCGATAATTCTGGTGAATATTAGGAAACAGGTTTTTTTTTTTTTCTAGTACAGTCAAAGCATTAGAGTAAAAACAACTTAAGGGAAAAGTTCATTACATTACATTACATGACCAACCACACCAGCTACAATAAACACCTATTAAACAAACATAAATTATAGAGAAACATTGTTTACCCTTCAGCCACGTCCAGGTTTCAAATTTACAAATCCAGTTGGAACTAAACAACAAACAATTACATTCGGTTCAAGCTTTATTTAACACATATTCGATATCACGTTGTTTCACTGGCTTTCCATTTTCCAGCGTGCACAAGCTGAGGTCAGGGTTGAAGTCAGTGACGTGAAAGAGCTACTTCCGGTCGGAGCTTCTCCAACAGCGCCCCTAGCGTCGAAAAGCAGAAGTTTGTTCTTGTCAGATCAATGTGATCTGAAGTCGCGCATTTACTTTGGATTTAACCAAGTTAATCAAGTCAAGTTATTAAGTTTATCTATAAAGCACATTTTAAACTAGAGTTAAAGCAGATACAATCACTGGGAGGTATTAATAGCAGCTGCATAGTTAAACTACATTAATAAAACCTCGTTAATAACTAAGCTAAAAAAGAAAAAAAAAAACATGGTGAAATTATTTACGTACAGGTGTTAAATACAACTAAAAAAGTGGTGTTAAAGATCCACAAAATTCTGATGTGTATTTATGCACCAAAATAATGTATTTTCCCTCTTTTTTGTCCACATTTATTTATTTTTACAAGATAAATCTTAAAATCTGTTCCCTTTATTCTTTAGAAAGCTGAAGTATAGGGTAGATTTCAAAATAATTGCCTAAACTATAAAATGAGAGTTTGCGTTTGCATAAGCTGTAGCCCAAAAAAGATAAATATCAAGTGAATAAAACTGACTCCTAACATAGATTCATGAGGATTTCCACAATCATGAGATATCTAAATGGGAACTCATTTCTAGCGTCACCTCACATTTATTTTGTGGAAATTCTACAAATTTTTTTTTTTTTAATCTATTTTTTCCCTTCTGTTTCACAGGTTTCCTTTGTCAATAGCTGGGAAATATATTAATAAGTGCATCTCCAGTCTTAACTGTTATGCCTTTAAGTACGCATAATCATTTAAAAGTAGTCCTATTTTTAATCTGTAGCTTCCCAGTTGTTGTTTCCAGCAACCACAGATTCAGATATTTGGAATACATTTGCAAGAGTTTGTCTATTTAAATTCTCTTTCCTGAATTCTTGACACAAGGTTGTTCAATAATCACACACTCATTAAACTATAAATGATTAAGCACACAACACTGAATTTTAGGGTAGTGTTTTTGTTTTTATTCATGGCTGTATCAGAGGCAGAACCATGACAAACAGAAGAGGTGGGAGTGTTAAGTATGTAGATGGAATAATGACACAGTAAAAGTGGAAGTACTTCAGAGGATACACATCAGCATAACTGTGAGATTTGAAAGTAAAAAAAACAAAAAACAAAAAAACAACTAAAATATTAAGCTGTCTAAAATTACTTGGGACATTAGTATCATCAGAACGCTAAAGCTAAATAAAACTCAACTGGAAGGGGAAGTTACAGTCACTTATAAGCACAAACTGAGCACTTCAGTTATCTTTCACTTAGCGCTCAAAGTAACCCACCTGTTCTGAGCAGGGCCTGAGTTTATTAAGGATTTCCAATTAGAGAATGCCATCTCTAGACATTTTAACTTTCATTTAATCATTCATGAAAACCTGATGAGAAAAACACAAGCTAATAAACTGGTATTAATACCCTGAAACCTCAAACTGAACTCCTCTGAAATCTAATAATCAAAATGAACATAATTTCTCCAGTGTATATGTTGCATTTACTGACAACTGGAAAAACAAGTACTCAGTGTCGAAGCATTTTTGCTTAGAGTGGCGTTTTAACTCAGCAAACTTCTTGGCTAGGATTGATCATGCAGCTTTCTAATAGTGTCAGTCACTTACTGTATATGTTTTTTTAATGTATAATTAACTGTGACTAGTTGAAAGCAATGTGTGGTACTAGTTCCCAAACAGTGGTTTAGAAAACGGGAGGTTCACGGTGGCCCCAGCAAGTAACCATGGCTCAATTTACTGAGGAAAAAGTATAAGAGGGCTGTAATTAAAATATTAAAAAAACCAGAAAAGTAAATAAAATATGTAATCTCCCACAATACGTGGCATTGCTGCCTTGTTAGGACTTTCACATAAACAAAAACAAACTAAGGGGCAAATTAATAGCAAAGCAACACCCAAACTAAACTATGAATGAAATAGATAAACATTCCTTCTTTGTAAAAACTTAAAGCCAGTGGTAAATACACTAAATCAAGCTTGGACTAATTATTAAGCACAATGCTAGCTCACATCAGGGAGGATTAACCCTTTGAAAATTACACTTAACATGGCGGCTCCAGACAATATTATCCGCAGGCTGATGGGGAGCTGTCTTTGCAGACAAATCTATCTGGCTTGTGAACAACTCAAGCAACTTTGGAGCAGAGGAAGAGTTTAAAATGTCAAACATGATCATGAATCCTCTCAAAAGAGCCCAGCTGTAGCTTTCTCTGTGTGCTAATATCCAGTTCCAGAAATGCACAACAGTATTCATATGCAATGTGTAGGTCTCATTTACCACCAGTTTAACAAGATGGAACAACTTTCTTGTTCTGTATTGACTGTATTAAGTTGTTCTGTTGTTTGTTGTAGAAAGACACTTCTGACATATTTTGATACAATCCCAATACATTCTAGTGGTTACAATGGTGAAGTAATAGTAAAAAAAAAACAAAAAACAGTGGGATAAAACTCTACAGCCACCATCTGTGGGTCTGTAGCAACAGACATGCATAAAAGGCCAGGTGTAGTGGACAAGACAGACCACATCACTCATTCTGAACAACAACAAAAAAGCCTCTAATAATTAAAAACCTTTATGCAATCGTTTTTACAATGTATACAAAATTGGCACACACTAACGAGGAAATATTGGTTAATAAGCCAGCAAACAAATATTATAAAAGAAAAAACAAGAACAAAATAAACAAAGCACATCAGCGTGTAAGTGTGGCTTTCTCAAAGGGTGCAAAGATAAAAGACAAAACAGCGAAAAATGAAAAGAAGCGGCGGCCAGCCTGGAGGACTGATCCAACATTCTCCAATCTAGGACTCTGTCTTTTTTTTGTTTTTCTTGAGGAAGGAAGGAGTGCGGAACTTCTTTTTCTTTTTGGAGGGTGATTTGCTGGGAGACTCGTCGCCTTCCTGGTCCGCGGGGTCGGCGGGTTCCTCCCCTTCGGCTGCGTCTGCGTTGGCAGGCACAGGGGTGGAATCTTCAGCGGGAAGTGCTGGAGCTTCGGAGGGGTCGTCTGGTGTCAAATCAGGAAGGGTCTGTCTCAGGGTGGCTGCATCACTCTCATCCTTATAGGTCTGTTCGGGCAGGGACTCTGGTGGGGGTGGGGAGGGTGGAAAGTTATTGATCTGAGAAGATAAAGTGATGGATGTGCTCACATGGCAGCAAAATCTACAACTAATCAGTGACGAGATAAGCTGCAGAATCCACCCCATTTTCTACTTAAAGCACCGACTTTACCCTGCTCAACGCCATCAATACACTCAAGACACATCATTAGAAGATCACATTTTGCACTTTCATAGGCAACATTCCTAGTGAGAGCAAAAATAGCTTGTCCTGCAAAAATATATACGCTAAATTTACAACTTCTTCATATCTGAAACAAATCAAAATGTACTTTTTTAAAAAAAAAAAATATCAGTCTAATTATATTTATCGTGAATGGCATCAAGCAACAGCACAACTCTCATTCAGCAGGATGTCTTCCTGCTGGCGCACAGCATTTTTGCTTTACCTTAATTTATACAGGGAAATCTTAACGAGTGTAGTTCCCTTGTTCACTTGTACCCTGTGTACAAACAGAACAAAGTGAAGCAAAATAATAATAAAAAAAAATAAGGAAAAACAAAAGTCAAAGTCCACAACATTAAACTTTTAGCTTCCAATTTGGATAGAAAAGCCACATCATGTAAAAAACAAACAAATTTTTTTTTTAAAAAAAAGCTATAAAGCTGAATTAATTCCAAGCTGGGACAGCACTCAAGAAGCAGCAAATTATGAATTCCTTCTTCCATTGCTGGCGCCCGTGTTACTTAACAGAAAACCTGCATATTAGTATTCAAAAAGAAAGCAGAAACATTTGCTTAGAAAACGTCAGCACTGATACAGCCATGCGTTTAGTTGACTAAACATTCATTCTTTGGCCAAAAAGGAAAGCTTCAGCAGATTTATGCTTTCAGGAACTATTTTTTTTCTGCAAGATTCAGCAGATACTACAGCAGTCTGACCACAGACTAGATGACCCATTTTAAAATGCTCCCAGCAAAAACAGATTTGTGCTGCATCCAGAGGGTCAGCATCAGTACAACAGACATCATCCCAAACAAGCTACAAGCTGCTACACTCCACAATCAGCTGCCACACAACTGCTTTGTCTTTATTAAATCGACACCTGTGCGACAGAGACTAGTGTGACAGGAGATACAAAAAAACAACACGTCATACTCATTTTTACACCTCACAAGTCTCTCAGAACAACACAGACAGATAAAAATGGAGACCAGCCAGCACACAGCCAGACTGCAATTTGGTTTCAAGCTAAACCACCAGCAGCCAGTTGGTTTGAGAAGCCACACATTAAAACAAAGCACTGATGTACCTGGTAAAGGACTCGCCTGCAAGATAGACAACATTGTAAAGACATTTTTGAAAGGTAGGTAGACGTTCTGTGTACATATAAAATGTGCTTATGTGCAGAGGAGGTGGTTAATTACATCGTTAATAATTAGGAGGAAGGGAAGGTTATCTAATGTAAAATACTGAGCTGGTTGTAAAGGTTTACTTCAGAAGCTTAGTCCCTTTTTATTTTTTTATTTTATTTTTTTTTTACCATCAGTACAGATAATAGGACCAGAAATGTATCATATGACAAGTGAAGGGGGAAAAAAAACCTGCAAGAAATCTCCCACATGGCTATTTATTGGAATTATCTTGTTAATTTCTTTTTAAATATAAAAGGGAAACTGTAAATACAACTTATAAGAGAAAGGAGCTCTGAAATAACCCGCAACAGCCCAAATCTACAGTCAGAAGAGTTCAGGAAATCGAGTGAAAAGTGACAAACCCAAAGAACGTGTTAGTTACGACCACAAAACAGCTCTGCTAGTTAAGCCATGCAAAGGAAAATTAAAAAAAAAAAATGGGTAAAACGACCAAACACAAGCAGGGAGAGTGAGCGGTAATTAGGGTTGCGAGGAGGTGGAACAGCACATACTTACTATGGCAACAGGTACTCTTTTGTATTTCCATCTCCTGATTGAAATCGCAGCCACAAAGAAGAAAAAGCACAAGTAGAAACAAATGTCTATGCAGATCAAACCACAGGCACTGTGTTAAATTAAAAAAAAAAGAAAAAAAAAGTGGGAAAAAAAAAAAATACAGAGAAAAAACAAAAAAAAGGAAAAAAAGAATGGTTCCAGACCATTCTTGGCAAACCCCAAGGAGGATGAAAATGAAGGGGATAGGAAGTACAGTACAGAAACATGAGTTCCATTACAGCATCACTGATATTAGATTACACCCACAACCTCACAGATTCTCCCCTTCATTCTGACCACATCAGAGTTATCTAAAACATCTCATTATAATTCAGGAATAATTTTTAGGCCAGTTCTTGTATCACTGTGAATGATACTGCTGACATAGGTGTAATCCAATGGTAATAAAGACCAAGAGGGGGAAAATAAAAATAATAATCATAGATCTGCCCTGTGGTCTCATTTAGTTCCCTTCTATATTTGTCTATATTCAGTCCTCAGACTGGAGTAGATTGTTGCTTCATAGTATTTTAATCTGCTTTTCCCCCCCAAAAAAACCAAACTAAAAACAAAAAATAGAGAAAAACCTCTTGGCCTGTTATTACAGAAACACAACACGACACTTGTAGTAGTATTATTAAAGACAACAACAGACCCCAAACAGACAGGCAGGTAGAGAGGAAGAAGCCTCTGTGTTCACTTTGTGGATCCTAGAAACACCCGAGTAAGAACTGGAGAAAACCCATGCCGAACCAGGCAGGACCAGGCCACTGAGGTTCACTTACCTTCCTCTGCTCTAACTGGGGTGCTGGGTGGTGTGGATGTAGGTTTTGGGCCTTTAACCTCCTCTTCAGACTCTACTTGCTGCTCTGGATCTAAAATAAATAAATTAGCAGTAAGAACCTGTTGATCTCAAACAAATAAGGAAAAGATACACTTGTGAAAAGTTTTTTGCCAAATAGTGATATTACAATGCAAACAAAAAAGAAACCAAAAAAGGGGAAAAAAACAACAAAAGGACCCAAACCAGGGAAAATCTTTAATCAGGAAAGCACTGCAAACTTATTTAGACTATAACTAAAGTCCACCTCAAAAATGTATAAACATCCCCAAAACCTGATTAAAGAGACAAGGTTGAACAGAAATAATAAGGGAAATATGACACCAGTAGATATAAAACCAAGACAGGTTAGCAGGAAGAGAAGAGGGACCATTATTTGTTTTCCAAACTAGGGATGATCTGATTGGATGACTGAGTTCAGATGCAGCTTCCTCAAAATCTTTAGGCAGAAGCACTCTTTACACGAGGAGAGAGAACCTTTACAAAACAAAATAGTTTTAATATCAAAAATCAGTGCAACTCCAAGCATCCTCCCTCCTCAGTTCTGTCCAATCAAACTGCAGAAAGCTATCTGATCTGCCGCAGCTCTGATGCCTTTTGACAAGACATCAGATACAGGGGATGTGGGGGACAAAAAACAATCAAGCAAAGGCTTCAGAGACTGAAATATGGGTGGGGAGGGTGCTTGCACATGGTGAAGAAAATGGCAGCAGAATCCACACCCTCAGAGGAAGGAGAGGAAACAGCAGGCAGGGATCCCAACACTCCCAGTGCAGTGGTATGTAGCAAGATGAGTCAGGGCTGAGCGGGGAAGGAGGGGAGGAGAAGGCCGGAGCTTAGGCAAGCCTCCACTTTATCTGGTTGTACCTGGAGCCTGACCTGCCTCAGCTGCCTCTCCCACTATCGGCTCCTTGCTGAGGGCTTGCAGCACAGCACTGTGGAACTCCTTATGTGGCGAATCAGGGACCGATAAAACGTCGCCTGCAGCTGAAAATACGTCGTCTGCAGTTGTCCCTGCAGAGTCTGCAGCACTTGTAGCTGGGTCGGGTCCTCCAGATAAGCCTTGAGAAGAGGAGCTCAGCTCGGAGGCTGGGGTGGGAGCTGGAGGGTGCGCTTTCTCTAAGCTGGGTGTGTCAGTTGATTGCAGAGGTGTGGGGGCAGGTGTTTGACTCTGTCCTGCAATTTCAGGCTTTGGACTGGTTATACTGGAGGACGATCCCTCCTTACAGTCGTCTCGTTGTGGCACTGTAAATCCACGTGTGTGTGTGGAGACATAAAATCGTTTGGCCAATCTTACATTTATTCAGGATTTAGAAAAACAATCATTTCAACCCAAATTATAAAAACAAAACAACATTTTACTGGTAAAAGAAAAAAATAAATGCTACTGGTACCATTATCTTCAATAACTGCAGCTTAATTCGTCCTGAGTGAGTTAAATGGAAGATTTCATACATTTCATGGGGAAAGTTAGATAAGTGTTCACCAGAAGAATGGTGCTGTGACATGTGTGACACACTTTCCTGGTGGCTCGCTGTCTCCTTACCACAAAACAGACATTTCATCATAAAATCAGAGGATTAAAAAAAAAAAAAAAAACCCAAGAACAAATCACATGTGTCCATGGCACAGGAAAGTAGTGCTAGCAAATTCACTTATGAAACTTAGCCAACATGTGATTAAAAACATTTCTACCATGAACATAGAAGTGTATTTTTTTCCCCCAACGAGCTAAATCTCTATCTCACTGCAACAGTAAAACCAAAAACATTCAACTGCAAAATAAAGGGACATAGCAGATTATCTTAAAGACATCATGAAAATAATCTCGCTCTCTGCTTTTACCTTCGCCTCCTTTCTGCTTCTGCTCCACCTCCCGGCGGTATTCCTCCAGCTCCTGGTCAGTGAGTTTGGTGAAGGGGTTGGGACCCTGCTTGCTGACAATAACCTTGGGTTGGTACTCCTTTTCAATGATGGCCTTGGATGCGGTCACTAGCTCGCCCTTTAGGACACAGAAAATGGGACATTTAGGGGAAGGAAGCGTCCACGTAGTGAAAGCTATGCTGAATTTCTCATATGTAGACGATTGGCTGCAGTTGCAGATGTTTTGAAACAAACTATAGTTAAATAAATATTTTCAGGTACCAAGCCGGTACAATAAAAAAAAAAAAAAAAGAAGATACTTTTGATTATGAGAAGCTGCAATTTTAATGCACAGACGTGTCTGAAAACAGTCCAAGTCAGCACGACAACCCGAAAACAACACAGACAAGTGAGAATGAAGTATTTGTGACTTTTGGGCATAAACAGTAAACCATGTTTTTGCCCATCTAAAACAATAATCTATAGAAGATAAGTATTGAAGGCACCACCACTTAATGGAAACCTTTTCATTAAAATTCATTCAAGGCAGCAATGTGGACATTCATGAGCATCAATCTGAAATTAGTTTAAAAAAACAAAACAAAAAAAACACTGCAGTATGTTTATTTTAGAGCATTCAGATAAAATTTACATGAATTTGTTTCCATGCAAATTGGACATTTAAAGACCCAGACCCATGCAGACCTAGATATCACATGTCTGTCTGCACATGACTGATGATCTAAAGTATACAGTGGGAGTTAAGGTTCGGACATCCCCCAGACAAAATCTATGCAACAGTTAAATAGATAAATGAATGTTTTGTAAAATCTTAGAGTAAGAAAAAGTTAAAGAAATATTTAATGCTGAAGTCTGTTTCACTAAATTTTATCCAGCATTAAAAAGACAATTTGAAAAGGGATGCCAAGGTCTTTACATCCCACTGTAGATGAAACATATTTGTAACTGGAGCATTAAGTACCTTTCTAATTGATCTAGCAGGACTATAGGACCCCTCGGACACATCAAGGCCATCAATAGTGTCTGTACAGTCAGAGAGAGGGGCATCCTGCAATAGCAAACCCAGTGAGGGGCGGCACAACCGAGCACATTCAAGTTATCAGTCTACTGGGCAGTCGTAAATGCGTGCTGACTTTCACAAACATATCATCTTTCACACTCACACAAAGGCGGAAAGAGCGTGATAACATGTCACCGAGGAAGAGGTAGTTCCAGTAAACCCAGACAGACATGACTTGTTTGTTTTGTACTCGAAAGTTCTTCCACGGCAACGTTCTGTGGGGCGCAAAATGTTACATCAAGTAATTCTTTTATCTTAGCTAGCTTCATTCTTTATTCTGGAAATTATTATTTTTTTGTTTGTTAGTTTTGTGACTTTCCACCCCTGGATTCACTCATGCACACACACGCACACACACGCGCAAGCGCGCGCGCGCGCACACACACACACACACACACACAGGAAACACACACACAGGAAACACATGCAAAGAGAGATTATCCTGGAAAGGGATGAGTTGTTATGAAAAGTGTTGGCAGCAATGGAACATTTAGCCATGGACATGCACTGTAAAAAGGAAGCTAATGCTGGCGTCAGGGGGCATAAAAGATTCATTTTTAACCCTCCATGTTCCACATCCTCACAACGTGAGGACAAAGCTTTCCAAGATGCTTCCAGAGCGAAGAGCTCCAGAACAACCTGAGGATGAGTCATGCAAACAAACCAGTATGCATGTTCTCATGATTGACATGTTTTCACCTGTTAAGAGGTGAAAATATGCCACATATCCTAAAAGGTGCACATGCACAGAAGTCAAAATATAATTGGGATTTTGATGTTGCTATGATGCTAACAGCCTGAAAGGGGCAAACTAAATTAAATGCAGAAATAAAATATCTCATAAGAACAATGTATGAATATGGACACAGCCTGAGCTGACAGGTGTGGAGAGCAGAGTGATGTTACCTCTCCCACCAACTACTTACCTGCAAGATTGACATTCTCTGTAGTCAAAGAATAATGTCACAGTTACAAAGTCAACTCATGCTCTGGTAAATATTGTGGAGGAAAAAATGTGTGCCGTTTTTAATGCTCACTCTGTACTGAATTATGCCATATGACACAGCTATAAAAACATCTTCAACTTCATTGCAGCTCAGCGTCCATGATAACTTCATGCCCAATATTCACACATTGCAGGTTTAAAGGCGAAACTCCAGACCTGGACTGAATGTAATAGAACATTTTTTCGATTGGAAAGTTTTAATTTGACTGATCTAAACATGATATCCAGCTGTTTCATCATCAGACATATTCATCTCCAGGTCTGGACGGTTGCAGCAGCAGGGCGTTCAAATGCAGAGAGTACACAGACTGACCTGGTTGAAGGAACGTTCCACGACAGTGCCAGCACACAGAACCTGAGACTGAGGCCCTGCTGTCTTTATGTCCTGAAGGTTCTGCTCCCGGATCTGCAAATGTCATTGGAAATCATGAAGAGACTACAAACACTCAGTGTGTGTCCTGGTAGAGACATTTTATGTGCATGAAGAAGTGGTAATCTTCTAATCAGAAACGGTAAAATCAGAACAAATTAAGACCAAAAAAAAGAGGGAAAAAAGCAGGAAGAAGATGAACAAAAAAAAGTTACAGTACCTTATTCCTCATTTCCAGGACTTCCTTAGGGTTGGTGTTCAGAGGGATGAACTGATTGGCTACAGCAGCCTGGCGGAGACCATCCTCTTTATTCCACTGTGAACATAATTTTAAGTGTTAAAAGACAACTAAAGTCAGGCACACAGACAGACAACATCCAAGCACAAAAATAGATTCAAACACAATACAATGCAGGCTTCATAATACAAAATCATGCAGAAATAAAACTGACAAAGTTGGATGACTGTTGAAAAAAAGAAAATAAAAGTCTAAATGTAAAAGTAAACCAATGATGATGAAGCACATTTGGAAGAGATTATGTAAACTTTATTTACATTTCCTTAAGAGTAATTAGTTTAGTAAGAACCTGCTATACTTCAGACTGGTTGCTGCAATATGCAACTGTGCTGATCATTTTTAGCACTGTCCTTCTATCCACCAAGACTTAAAATGATGCACAACAATTCATGTTGTCATATCAGTAATAACAAATACAATTTGACTATTAAGAGAATTAAAAAGGTGAAATATTAAGGGTTGCATCCCACCTCTGCACATGTGCATGTTCTACAACTAACCAGTATGCACATGTGCAGAGGTTGGATGCAACTCTTAAGCCACCTGAAATAAGCACCATATATTTAAGTATTTGTTAATATATCTGAAGTAATATTATCATAGTATTGTAGTAAAATGAATCTGGGCTCCACCTTTCTACAATCACAATCAGTGTAACAATGTACCATAGAGATTTTATTATAATTAAAACTTTAAATTCCAGCAGTAAAATTTTACATAAATCTTTCATTATGATATATTATTATAATACTTGTAGCCTTGAATTGTTTTGTACTCGAAAATAATGTTTTTTTCTGTAGTTGTTACGATTTTTTTTAAATCTACAGACTGTCAAATACTGTGGTCCTCAGTTATACACAGAAGTGAAAAAGATTTGACGTACTGGAGTACAAGGTGCAGCAAAGTAGAATTTAGTCAGTATTTGTGCTTCTGAAAATCATCATCATTGATGTTCCATTTGAACTAGAAGCAGACACTTTGAAGATCAACTAAAAATGTCTGACCATGGGGGGGTCGGGGGGGTGAGAGGATGAGGGTGTGGAGAGGTGAGGGGTTGGTGGTGGCAAGAGGTGGAGGAAAAGTGAAGAGATGTCAGACTGAGACAATGAGGCTGGCTTACGAAGCGAGAGTGGCAGTGAGGGGTGAGCTGGCATCACCAAAGTCATTTTCCAGGCTGATACACGACAACAAAGATGACAGATATAAAAGAGAAACACACCCCAGAACAGTTGCCCATTGTGGGACAACAACAAAAAAAAGAAGCCATAATCATAAAACTACAGACTAATAAAATTAGTGGATGTCTTCGATGTCTTGCTTGCTGAATGTCTTGCTGTACCCTAACGGGTACATTTCACAGTGTTTTTGTAAACCTGGTAATGCTCAGCATTATGAAGGGTAGAATTTGTACCCAATTCTTGCACCAAACTGAATAAGCAGAAGGTGAAGAGGGGAAAAAAACTCCATGCAAAATGTTTATTAACCTCTTTTAAAGTAAGCATGTAACTCGCAGTGGAAAGCATAAGCTCATGGCTTCATTCATGTGTTCACTCTGAGCTTGGCTGGTTACCTGCCAAACCAGGGGCTAGATGAGGAAGGGAATCTGGATGGGAATAGCTTGAGTTGGGTTGGTTGAGTATGAGATGAACATGTAAACACGATATACTCACTGAGAAAGAGTCTCACAACACAACACTTCCTACTTTCCCAACAGGAGATAATTGATTTAAAGGTCAGATCAATTTTCATGGTTTTGGTTACGTTTTAAAAAATTTTTTCTTCCCAGACAAAAATCACTCATGCAGGCCTGGAGGTGTTTAAAGCTGCTTTAGAAGACTGAAACCAGAAGTAAAAGTAACACAAAACGTGCAACTCGATAGTTGCAAGTACTGGAAAAAAAAAAAAAAAAAACCATTAAAAAGAAGCAGGCTGCATCACTCTTTTGCCAAAGTCATGTTTGCTTTTCTGTTAAATCTTGAAGTAAAAAAAATAAAAAAAAATAAAAATGCTTACAGACATGCTACTTCCTGCTTTGTCTTCTAAATTATCTGCTAGATTTATTGGCAAATGCACAAAGCAATGCTGTGTGCAATTTCGGCAATTACAGTCTCAAATCTCTATACATCTCTATACGTCTTCAGCACTTTGATTGACCCATCTTTAAGCAACACAAGTAAGCAAAACGCAAAATGCAAAGGAAAAATTAAGTACTGAGGGGTTTTGAGCAACAGTGTGGTCAGCAACATCACCTTATCTTGCCACATTCACCTGCCTACTCGAGGACCCATGCCACACCCCTGCTGCTCGCTCCTCTGGGAAAAACATCAACACCAACAATGCATTTCACTACTACACATGCAGTGGGCATGCTGTGGACAGGTGGCCTGGCATCATGAAGAATCAGGACAAAAGAGCAAAGAATGTCTAAAAGTAATCACTGCATAGATATGAAGTAATTAGCAGATAAGGCGACTGTAACAGAAAGTAGGTTAGTGGTCTAATAATAGCTATTTTAGTCACTGAGTGCTCCGAATATGGAAGTGTCAAATTCTTCACTATCAGTTGTTTGAATCCAGACCTTCAGGATGCCGACCACCAACCCAATTCCACCAACAAGGTAGCTGTCAAATCTATACTATGAACAATAAGGTAGGCACAGACCAAGCAGTTGGTTATACAGCTTGGCACGCAGACACCGGACGAGAGAGACTGCAGCAAGGGTTTGACGTGATCGTGTGTTATGTTCGTCCACACCTTAGGCTTCGACTTGGGGCTGCTGCCGTCGGGCCCATCCTCGTAGGGCTCGTCGGGGCGGCCGCTGGCATTGAGCCAGCGGGTCTTGTCGCGCTGGCCGCGCTGGAAGCTGTGTTTCAGTGGGGAGCGAGCACCAGAGTCACTGTCCTCCCCATATGTGTAACCACCGTGGGCGGAGGAAGTGAGCTCAGCGTCACTGTACTTTTTACCTTTGTCTCGCAACGCTGGACAGCGATAAGGATAACCTGTCCTGTAGCCCTATGAAAAAAGACAAAGAACAACAGAGATTACAAAAAAAACTTGTAAAATCTGCAATCAAGAGAAAATGTGTCACTTTAGAAAGAAACTTCAAACTCAATACACTTATACCCAGTGCCAAAGGAATTCATTCTAGGTTCTCCCACAATGAATGAAATCACTGAAATTCATGGCCAAATCAAAGTTACCTTAGTTTTATCAACTAAAATATTAATTTCTAACTTATGTTCAATAAGAGTCAAAACCAGTAGAGTGAAACATGCTTGTTGCTGAATTAGGAGTAAACAGAAATATATGCAGTCTAAAATATAGAGGTTTCCTGCAAGCAATGTGTACAGTATACAACATATTCACTCAGCTGAGAAAATGCACTTTTCCTGAGAGAAATAAGAAATGTAGGTCAGAGACAAAACATAAGTTGCTATGGTTACCTGGCGACATTGAGAAAGACATCTTATGATACTTATAGTTATAAGGTTCAAGTCAGTAGACCCCAGTTACCTTTAAATGACTGATTACCTTTGCTGAACACCTTCAGCATGTGTTCTGAGGGGCAGATGTAAACCCTTAACTCTGCTGTCAGTCTAGAGACTGGAATTATCAGGACCAACTCATGTAGTCTTATAGGGCTCATTAACACCTGGATAAATCCAGAGGAGTTCGTTCCACTGGGCAAGGAATGCCAAGAAATGTTTCACCGTTTTGGTACGGCTTGTCTCACCTAAACCAAATAACCTGGATAATTTTATGCAGTTATACACTTTGTTATACACTAAAACAGCCACTGGCCAAAAAGAAGAAAACAGAAAGCACAAGGAAGAAAAAGAAGAAGACCCAGCTGATTGACTGGTCCGGACTGAAGGCAGCTCGCTCACTGGTTTCTGTTTTACCTTAGTGTTTAAACCTAATGAGCAGCAGGAGAAGAGCAAGCTGACCAGAGTTAGTTTATCTGGATATTCAAACAAACCAAACAAGCCGTGCTATCTGTGGAGGCGGACCAAATAGTGCCAGAGTGAATGTGCCTGGAGAAAATCCTGAAGCATATATTGCTTCTGCACCAAGGCCACTGCTGTACCCTCCTCTGACCCATAGAGATCACAGACCCCCAGTGTTTTTAACTCTGTAAAGCGCCATCAGCACCCACATAGCAAGACGCATCAGACTCCATGTCAAGTCACAGTTTAGTTGATACAAGTCTATGCAATGAAGCATTATTAATACAAACTGTGCCCCTTCTGTGCAAGGGGTCGAGATAACTAACAGTGTTGCTGTGAATTATCCAGTGTAATGGCGTTTCACCCCTATGTTGTAACCAAACAAGATGGTTTCCTAAATCTTTTCTTTATAGAAAAAGAAAAATAAATATTTAAAATACAATTTTTCCAAAACTTAACCAGTTTATAATCAACTCTCTTTCTTAGTGCTTACCAAGTTGTCAAGCATTCTCATGAGAGCCTCAAACTCCTGCTCCCCGACTTGCCACTTTGGGTGTGTTGATGACCCATCGCCAGCTGGCTCAGGGACCCGTGGTCGTAACTTATACTTTGCTGGGTCCAACATCACCAGATTATCTGGCCCTCCAGCGCTTGCCAGTGTTCGCACCTGGGAAACGTTAAGGGTGTATGCAACCAGACAAAAGATTGAAAGAAAAAGAAGAAGAGTGGACGAAAAAAGAAAACCAGCACACACAAAAAAAAAAACAACATACAGAAATTAAGATGAAGAAAGCGAACAGTTATAAAGATGGAGACGAGGGAGAAAAGCAGTCATTAAAAAAGATGAACAAACAAAGTCAAACTTGATCCAAAATTAACATTTTAAATTGAATTTGTGCTTATAGATAAATAACAATCCAGATGAAACTAAGTGCATCCTACCTGGATCTCACAGGCTGTGACCAGGTTGTGGATGTAATAAAAAGCTTCCTCCACAGTTTCTCCTACAGAAACCAAGCCATGGTTCCTTAAAATAAGAACCTTGAGACATAGAGGGGAAAAAAAAACCCCACTAAATTGTAGGGCCAGTTTTTCTTTATCATCTGTCTCTCACACATGCACACACACTTCTGTTACCTTGCTGTTTGGCCCAAGGTTCTTCTGAATGAGGGAACTTTCTTCTTCATCCACCAGTATGCCGTGGTAGTCATGATAAGCCACCTCACCCAGGGAGAGAGCCTCTGGTGAGATCGGCAGCAGCCCGCATTTCATGGCAGACACCTGCAACGGAGCACAGAGTGTCATGCAACATGTGGATAGCTATGAGATTACAGTTAGCATTCCTGGAATAACTATGCATCTCTTACCGCAGCACCTGCTGCTGTGTGTATATGCACAATACACTTGATATCAGGCCGTGCTGCGTAGATCGCAGAGTGAAGAGTGAAGCCGGCCTGGTTGACTCCAAGGTTGGTGCTTCCTCGGTCCACTATCTCACCTTGGAGGTTAATCTTGACCTGAGAGGTGTGACACACAACAAAGTTGCAGTATGGTCTAGTTATGACCCATTTCAATGGTGGGAAGCAAAATTCTGGATTGTGAATAAATCAATCTTACCAGACTGGAAGCAGTTACTTCACTATAAAGAAGTCCAAAGGGGACAATAAGGACGCGCTCCTGGTCTGAGTTCACCCTGACCTAGAAGTCCAGAACACATGTAAAATTATGTTATAACACAGAAACTGACTCAAATTTAAATAAAACAATTAAAGCTGTTGGCTGACACAAGCATTTCCTCACAGCAACAGATGAGAAATTAGAAAAATTAATTCAAGATTGCCATGATGTCGCCCAAACACACATGCAAGGAAAAAAAATGCTCCATTTTTAGGAGAAAATATTTACTACCTTTCTAGTTACAAATATCTATTACTGTGATTACCTAATACTAGTAGCTTGGCAGATATTTACACATTTTTCCAAGAAAAGCCTTCAGTCTGTAAGACTCTTGGGCCAACCAACAAGCATCAAACACAAGCATTATGAGACGTGATGTCCCAGAGCTGCTCAATTGGATTCTGATGTGGTAAACAGGCACACCAGATACATAGCATCAATACTTTCATCAGAAGAAACCCAGGTCTCAATTCAGCAGCAATGGGTCTGAGGATCTCATCCCTGTACCTAATGGCAGTTGTTTAGGTTTGGATGAGCTACACAACAATGAATCATCTAAGGGTAATTTCTAGTCAAATGAGAACCATGACTGCACCATTACTGTTAAAGGCTGCTTCATATTTATAATGCCAACTGAGGAAGTAGAGGCCTGCAAACACTTTGTGGGCATCAATAATTCTAATATAGAGACTGCTGCTTCTTGTAAGAGGTTTATGAACCAGCATCTACAAAGGTTTAAAATGTGCATCATCTGGCATTTTCTGATGACTGAACAACCGATACCTCTAGAAAACCAAGCCAGGCTTTTACGGTGCCTTTAAATACAAACTTTTGTATGGAAATGTTTACAAAAACAAATAAAAAGACTGCAAACTGAGTGCTCCTTCAAGACGGAATACTTTATTTCTACCTGAGAGAATGAATTATCTTACTGTGAGGTGGTTATAGATGAGCTCAGACCAGCCAAACAAGTCAGCAAGTCGATAAAAAGCGGCCAGCTTGCAGCGGAGCAGTTTCTCGCCCTTGTCGTAGGAAATAGAGTCGGAGCCACGCAGATCATTGACAGGAGTCACCATCCCCAAACCTGAAAGATGGAACAGGGTCCCAGTTACAGGAAAGAAGATGAATGGTAATACTCATTAAACTAGGTGAAGACAAGGAGGTACTACATGTGAAAAAACTAATCATTTGTTTCTGATTTTCTCTCTCCTTGTAAGCAGGAGATAGAAACCCTACTGAAACCCAACTAGACTAATGCAGCATTACTCATCATGAGTTCAGACAGCAGAAATGGGGTCAAAATGTTTCATACTCTCATTCTGTTCTCGGCTTACTCATGTTGAGTGCTGCCATGCCTCCTTGTGGTGCAGCAGGATACATGGAAGGCATGCTGGTGGTCATAAAATCTGCAATCTGCTGCAGCGCCAAGAGGCTTGTGGGTGTCTTCCCCTTCTTCAGCTGATCCTGGATCATTGTTTCCAGCTCATCACAAAATGCCTGCCGATCATAACAGTCAAAAACAAAAAAAAACAACAAAAAAAAAAGGGGGGGGGGGTTCAGTCTCTTTGTTTCAACTTCAGTACTCTATGCCATGTGCAGCCTTTTCTGCGTGCATAATTTTAAAAACAAAATTTTAGTCTGATTAAACACAATAATGAGGTTTTTTTTTGGAGTCATGAAAAAAGTGCAGACTGACCGGACTCTGTAATATCATGGAGACTCTTTTCCTCTGCTCCATCATGTTAAAATCCTGTCGCAGATCTGGCGCCATGTTCCGCTCCCTTTGGTACTCTGGACTGCTTTCATCCACTCGGTCAAAGTACCGCTCCTTGTGTGGGGCTGTGGTGGGAGGGGGAGCCGTCACCACTCCGGCACCTGAGTCACCGTTCATCCTGGGTGGCCTCCTGAAATAGTGATGCAGGAGAATAATATCAAACATAAAAAATAAATAAATCAAACATATAGCAAAGGCTACATGGCACAAAGTAACTATTGGTAAATCAGTCAACAATGAATATTGTAATTACTTATTAACTCCAGACTGTGAACAATTAGTTTAAGTCTCCCTGCAGAAGGCAAAAACTTCCACAGTAAAAAGTAAAGACAGTCTAAAATCACAACCACCATCCTGTTTCCACCTGCATGTCCGGGTCAATACGTGATGGTTTGGTGCAGTTTGGTACACCCTGATCTCAGGTGTGTTTCCACAGGCAGCATTTCAGCTGGATAGCGATGGATGCATCAGCTACATAAAATAGTGACATCACCCATAGCAGCGCAACGCCTGCCTTGAATTATAACAAAGTAAGACAACAGAAGCAAAGGATGACACTGGTGGACATCCAACAGTTTGTTCTTTCTTCTTAGCATCTGACTTACACCGTTCATACCTACAGGAAAAGACCAGTCAATGGAAACAGAGCTTTCAGTCATTTATCTAAACACATATTAGCAAAATGTAAAAATGATAAACTCTTCCACTATCCATTTCAGATTAAATGACATGTTTTGGCCTCCAGCCACACTTACATAAACCATTTGGTATGACAGGCCATGCACTGTAGCCATCTTGTGTTGTCACTGATGGAAAATGTTCTAAATGAGTTGGTGTAATAACCTAAGCACATGTTTTAGTCAACTGTCACTATATTATTTTGTAATGTTGTTTATGAGAAGCACAGAAACTTTCCATTAAAAATAAATAAATTCGATGCTAGCATTTTAGTGTACAACTGAAATATTGTTTTATCTAACAAACTGACCAATATGTCATAACAAATGTGAAACAAACCACATTTACACTATTTTCTTTTTTAAAGAAATCCCATTTTTCTAGGTTTTTATCATTTATTTAAAACTGTACAATACAGCACCTGCAGAAACATATTTACATATTTCAAGGAACAGACATAAAGATGTAGACAGAAGGCACTTTTAGCCATTAAGACTGTGAATATCACCAGTCCTAGAACCAGAAAACCAACCACAGAGCCTACTCTCCCCCCTACTTCCTGCCATGATCATGTGGTCCCTCTTCTCAAGTCAGAAAGGTTTTCATTGATTTCCATCAAGCACTTCCTGGAATCACAGCACAACTATCAATGCTTGGCAAAGGAAAAAAGAAGCTGAAAATAGCAAGCTGAAAAAACATCAGAACATACATTCTTTGCTACAATCCAAGCAAGTCCTGTTATGTTGTTCACAAAGTCTTTTTTATACCAAATTACTAAACTGGCTGAATTGTAATGACATTTCCCTTTGGCTAGTTAGCTGACAGACTTTAGAGACACAAAGCCGATAAAGTCAGATATCAGATCAATATCCATCCAACTTCATGGTTGTTGGAGAGGATCGGTAGCCTCCACCTGTCTGTCGCAGCTACTCAAGCTTTGCCTCTGAAGTACACATGGGTGAATCTACATGCAAGCATGGAAACTGACTTGTGGGGCTGTGCTCTGGTGGAGACTGATGCAGCCCATTAGTCCGCATCGATGCAAATGTTGAGCCAAAACTCCCATGACAACTACAGCCTGAACTCCAAGCATCCAGTGCCACACAGAGAGCCGTCAGACCCTCTCAGCTCTTCTGTCCATTTTTATGTCTTCTGGGATTTTCCCACAACAACCAAACATTTTCACAAATCTTAAGACACCTGCTTTTATCACAGCTTTACAATTCTTGGCAAACACAGCTTCACAAATTGAATTATATCTTCTCAATAAAGTAAAATCGTTTTCTTCATAAAGCTGACTGCTGCTAAAAAACATGAAAAAACTACAAAGTAGACAGAAGGAAAATAAGAGCAGTAACTGTTCAGGAAGAAAACACAAAACAGTGCAGCACAGACAGGGTGTCATTTATATTTATGGTTTGTCTTCAAAAATCTGTCTTTAAAAAAAAAAAAAGAAAAAAACACACTGACCTAAAACAAAGGTCTAGAACTAAATCCTGCCAGTGGAAAATCTTACAATCTCCATAAAAAGCAGTCAGAATCCTATTTGCCTTCGCAGATTTATGCATTTCCTCATTAAATAAAAAGGAAGCCAAAGAAATGACCTGCTCTCATGAAAATGGCAAAAAAGGGTTTGGTTAGTGGGATGCCATGTACCTGATTAAGTTCTATAGATTTTATTTTCATTTTATTTAATTTTTGGTCCATTTGTTTATACAGTGTACTGAGGGCTGGATGAAAAAGGGGACAGAAAATATGAGACTTTACTTTTCCTGCTCCTTCTTTTATTCAAATCTAACTTGAAGATACATTCAAATTTTAAAACATGTTTTGATTTATTGAATGAAGTCTATAAATAAAAATAAAATAAAAAATGAATTAAAAAAAAAAAAAAAAAAAGGCCTCATTTGCTCTCACTGCCATCATTCTGGACCAAATCTGGTTCTGTTTTTATAAAATGCAAGTTGTATAGTTTGTGCTGCAAATTTCAGCGATTAAACATGAAATGAAACCCTTCCAAATAAAGCTTTATTTATATTTTGTCTAATTTCTCAAAGTTGCAGATATGATTCAAACATGAGCTAGCTACTCAACAACACCAGTGACTGTGTTACTTTACAGACCAACCCACATCAGCCTGGTTTATATAAGTCATAATGCTTCCACACCGCTTGTCAGTCTGTATTTACTTTAGAGTAACTAGCTGTCAAGTCACATACTGGGATTGTTGGTTGTTCATGTTGGTGTTTATTGTTTGGAGCGACAAGGTTAAATAATTGACTCTGCTGTAAACAAGACAAAAAGCAGTGACAAAACCTTACAGAACTGAACAATCAAGTCATTCTTCCTACTGGTCTGCAGAGGATAATGTACTTGTTCAGACATCCATCTGTGTAGGAAAGACAGGTGTCAGCATTCTCTCTAATGTATTTTACTGTGTTAAAACCAACCAAACAGGGCCAGAAAGTGTTTCTGTGCTTACATCACAAACTAAAAGGCTCATCACGAACAAAGGACGAAAAGTGGATTTTGAGTTTTTGCTTTGTACTAAACATCCATTCACTGTGAACATTAATTAATAAATACAAGTTAGACTACCTGCAAATCAGCAACACTCCAGGACTCCTGAATTGAGCTTGAGACTCTTAAAAATCATTTAACATTCTGATTAAAATTATTTATACTGGTTTATACTGGTGTATGTGTATTCTTGACTATGACAGTTGAAAACCCAATTAATCCGTTAGTTGATCATGCTCCTTTTAAAGATTAAACAAAGCTCAGCATGCATTCATTCACCATTGGTGCTCCAAGTCTGCATATAGACATCTACATGTGATCGAGTTGTCTCATAAATGTATTTCTGAGAAAAGAGGTAGTCTCAGAAATATCTGGGCTGTGAGCTGCTGGTGGTTGTGTTGAGACTATTGATTTAGAGTTTTGTTCTGCTGTGGAAAAGACATACGTCAACATGGACAAAGATTTGGTGGAGAGAAGTCAAGTGTAAAAATGGCTTTGTTACATACTTGTAATGTGGCAGCTGTGGCCATGCTTTTCACCTGTGCTTTCAACCAAACAGCATTCAATCAATCCATGGTGTCACCTCCGTAAACGCATTGCTAGCTTCTAGAAGTATTGCACATCTGCATTGGAAAGGGGATTTTCTCTGCAACAGTATAAAACTTCCTTTATACTAGAGTGTCTAACCCGGCTGCAAAATAAATATTTGGAAAATTGTTTCAGAACTTCTGGTAGCAGTGATGCATTGTCAGCAACAGAGCAGGAAGTTATTAAATCTCTAAACCTAGAAGAGAAGATTGAATTTAATGCTCACCATGTACCTTCTCTCAGAATTAGAGCACTGCAGTTATTGTGTAAAACTTGGGCTGCCATCACCACAGTGTCCAAGACTGTGCAGCACACAAAACCATCAGATCATCTACATCTGCAAATGCATTGTGAATCTGTTATTTGATGGAATAGGTAGAAATATTTGACTTCTTTAATGCATTGATGTAGGAAATCAAGTCACTTCTGCAGGAATCTCAAAAAAGGATCTGTTTGAACCAATTTCCTGCTCCACTGACCCAAATGAATCCCTCCAGATGTAGTATACCAGACACCAGCATGAAAATCTCCTTTACAAATAAACATAGCTAAAAGAAATTTTTAAATCTCAAAGCTGTTTATTTTTGGTGGACAACGAAGCAAAAGCAACTGCTGCTAATGCAGGAAGTGTTCAACTGTGCACAATGTCATTTCTTCAGAATCCCCTGCTCTCATCTCGCCTCACAAATGTAGGAGTGCCGGGCTCGATAAGAGTTATTCACTATGGAAACCGAGCAAATTACCATGGAAACACAGGGCAGCCTTTAAAGATTACTGTTACATAAGAACAGCTGTAAGCTAACATCATGCCACAAGACAGTCAGTTTCATAGAGCAGACAGCTTCAATAAATTCAATAAATTCAATACAGCTTTATTTGTACAGCGCCACTTCACAACAATGTCATCTCAGGACACTTTAGAGACATCAATTCTAACCACTGTGCAATAAATAGCCTTGTTAAGGAAAGGAAAACCAACAGATTGCATAAAATCCCGACTCCAATCCAATCCTCCATCCTGAGCATGCACCAGGTTACAACTGTGTTACATATTTTACAGAGAAAAATTAACTGCTGTCTAAGATGCTGATTAACTTAAACTATAACTCCAACACAAATACTGGGATTCTATGGCTATTCTGCTTGTCCTAACTCACGCTAATTCTAGTTTAAGACTAGACTCTGGTTAGAATGGGAAAATTTCACTATGATTTATTTCAGACCATCTTCTTTTCCCTTTGCAAATACCAGTGGCTGATATTTCAACATTAAAAATCAAGGCAATTTCAATTCAGTTTATTCAGTCATATTTTGTTGTGTGTGTGTGGTCTGATTAAGCAATGAAGAAGAAAAAATAAATAAATCACAATTTGCACAAATAATACATGATCTAAGCTAATTGTCAAAGTATCTAAAAAGAGAGGGAAGAAACTAAAGATGAGAGACTTGTGGTTAATGTGTCTAATGGACAATGCACATATGTGTCCTTAAAAGAAAATAATTCACAGATAAGCTGTCCCCAAGTGACTGGCTTTTGTCTTTGAACTTTGTGTCACTTCACAGAAATGTTTTTCCTCATGTAGGAATGTTGTGATGACGCCGCACTAAATAAACATAGAAATAATAAACAGTAGAAAGAGTAGAGATAACGTATGGAGACTAACAGGTTCTTTATACACTTCTCCCATTATAAGCTAAAATTACACCATACACTGGTTCATAAAATAACCACAATGTACTTTTGTGGGATGGAAGCTCGTGCTGAAAACATCTTTTCAGACTGAGCTATGACTAATGATCCATTTCATTCAGTCCAAAAATCTGCCATTCAAGCGACTGCCAGTGAAAAGATTATTCTGTGCTTTATTAAAGATAACCTGAAAATGTTGCTAGTCTTTCTCTGGCCTTTTCAATGTGTGTATGTGTCCATTTTCAGGCGCTAAACAGAAGCAGTCAGACAGACAGGACCTCTTTATATCTCTGAGCTGGATGCCTGTCATTACTGGGGTCTAAGAATCCAATAGCAACTGCTCATGTGTTACTGTGTGCACCGTCTCTAACCACTAACTACTTGGAGCAGTGGGATTGCATTAGGTGTCATTTTAGCATTCCCCCATGCAAGGTCTTTTCTTGCTCCGTAAACTGCACTTAGCATTAAAAGAAATGGTGTTTACAACACAAGCAAACAGCAGACAAACTGAAGTAGTGTTTGACAAATTAAGAAGCAACAGTTCATGTGTATGCTGCCTGGTGTCACTGCTCATTCAATTTGGTCACAGCAAAAATGTTTAGTAGCATTATTCCTGCTTTACAAACAGCGTTTCTCAGTTTAAATAAAACACCAAGTCACATGCATTTTGCAGAATGTCCTTGTTGCCCACATTTCATTTAGAAACATGTGACTGATCCAAGATAGCTGAGCATGCATCAATCCTACATTTAGGGAGAGACTTAATCCAGGAAGCTGCACAAATTCCATTTTCCCAACAGGAAGCAATAACAGGCTTTACATCAATCTCTGCATGACTACCAAAGCAAGAAGTTTGCATGTATTGGTGAACCAGCAAGTACTGCTGAGACGTCAACAAAGAAAATGTAAGTAACATGCATAACTGTAGCAGAATAACAAAAGAGCAGTCTTAGGGCCATATTTTATTGATTGCACATTGCACTTATTGATTCATCAACTAATGCTAGTCATTCAGAAAAACTGATCGGTAAGCTATAGTTGCAAACAGACAAAATTAACAAGAAATGCCTGAACATAGAAAATGATTGACCTGGCTCTTTTTTTTCCTTCAAGAAGCTGTGTTACAACCAGAACTGTAGAGGAACACTGAATAAAATGTGTTATAAGTGAGCCTAACATCATAGGAAGGATAACATGAATGAATTAACAAGACTGAAAACCTAGTGACAGAGACTGTTTAAAAAAAAAAATCAACTTCAGACATTTAAAGCAAATTATTTTACCAATATATACTATTAGAGAAGTACTGGCAAATAGTCTTTATATTTCTACTTATATCACTTTTTGCAGGTCATAGTTTTAATCAAGTAAACAGCCAAGGGGACTGTCTACACAGGAAGTGTTATCTGTCACTAACTGCCAAAGTCAGTAAGGCAAGACGCTCTGTTGTGTTACTGCGCAAGTACAGATCAGTTTATCTGGCAACTTCACATCATATCAGACACATAGTTCCTTGTACAGTCTCCTCTGTCCTACACTCTGGGAGCTGTCTAGCTTTTGACCCTAGCATTATGACATACTGCGTATTTCAGACGACTCTGATGACCTCTTTGGTATGAAAACAACAATTTGTGAATGACTGTTTAGAGATCCCTGACTTGACAACAAAGGACCTGACATATAGAGCTATGGGATCACATTCACAGAGGAAGGAAAGAGAAAGCGAAATAGTGAGAGTGGGGCTTTAAGTGTGAAACACATTTTCAGCTGCACTGCAGTCAAGGGTGTGGGTGTGTAGGGAGTGGGAGTTAAACAAATACAGAGCCACTATCTACTCTGAGTGTGTATGTACAGTTAGTGCAATGTGTATGGAAGGTGGCAAAATAGCACCAGACTGACGGAGCCAAACTCCATCCATTGGGATTTTTTACTCATTCCAACAGCATTATCAGTCCAGGGAGATACAATCACTTAAAAACACAGCCAGTAGTTAATTTTGCCCATTTTCACACAGCAGGTAAAGGGACTTTAAACATAGGATCAGATTTTGGTTACTGCCTAGATTTTGTAACTAATACCAAGTATATCAAATCAGAAAACTAAAATTATTGCACTTCAGGATGTGGGCTGTTTTGGATCACAGCTGTTCCCATCATCATTAGATTACAAAAGATGAAGATATTCCAAGGAAATAATGGTGAATTGTAGGGTTTATCTGACCATTACAAAAACAAGTGAATGCAATGAATTTATCATCATGCAAAACAGTAAACTGAAGCTAATTGTCCCATCCCAGTAGGTTGAAAGAGTTCATATGCTAGTAATGAATGGGTGACTGTTACAATTTGTAATCTTGTGCCAGAAAGTCACGCAAATCAAGGCACTAACATTTCTAATCATTGCACAAGGACAGTTCTTGCATTACTATTTGTGCAATACATTGCAACCTGGTCCAAGTTCGCCCTGAAGTACTAATACAAATGTTACAACTGTGCTAATACTGTATTTGTTTATTATACTGATGAGATTTGACTGCTCAGTGGGATCACTTGGATCACGGCATACAGTTTTCTTCTGTCCTGGGAATGCACGGATATCGTGCAGGATATTCAGTTGTGTGACCTAGTACAGGAAACTGCTCCATCGCCCTACAGTTTGACAAACACAACAGTTTTTAAATAAATAAAAAAAACGCCCAGGCTGAAAAGATCAGCCAGACTGATTGAGTCCATATAAAACAGCTAAAGTACCGGAGAGCATGTCAGCTGCAAAAAGAAAAAAAAAGCCATCACAGGCCTGCTCGGGTAGCAGGCTAACCATACTTGCAGCAGAACACCTCGGGCTTAAAGTGTTGTGCCTCTCGGCTGCTGTTCAGCTCGTTAAAGCGACTGAGCAGATGGGGTTCAATAAACAAAAGCTAAACACAAAAATATATTGTTTTAACTGTATGAAAGCGTGAACAGCAGCCCCTGGTCGGACTCCCCCGCTCACTGGCAACACATTAGCAAAACAGCTTGCCACTGAAACACACCGAGAAAGACTACGGCACAAATAAAAAAAAAAAAAACCAAAAAAAACACATGGAGTCATGTTATACCTGGCAGGCACTGCCGCCCAAATGCAAATTATATCGACTATAAAAATGTTTTTTCTTACCCTCTGTTAAATGTGGTGGTGAAATTTAAACAAAGCTGAGCGTGGGCTGGACGAAGGTTTCCAATGTTTTTATCCTCGACCCTGGTGATTTCAGAGTGGGTTTATCTCTCTGCGCTTGTCCTCGCTCCGCCCATCCACCGTCATCCTGCTTGGGTGCGGCAATGGCTAATATGCGACTCGCTATTGGACACCTGGAAACACGTGACATCAGCGGCGGTTTTGATTGGAGAAACGTGTGAGTTCGCTACACTAAGGGGAGTTGCGCGTCTGTTTCTGAGCAAGAAGTTAAAAGAATTTCACTTTGATACTACGTTTAATTTTTTAAATAAACTATGTCATATTGAGTGAGCGATAAGTATCAATATTGTTAAACGGTTTCTGAGATACTTCTATAATGTAATACATATTCTGGTTTGCTACAGTTGCAACTATTGCTGCAATAACAAAAGACATTTACTGAAAATATATCTTGATGACCAGGGCCGGATTAAAAGTGCACAGGCCCCTGGGCCCAGAGTATTCCAGGGGTCCCCTTCCCCACCGCAACATTGTATAAATTGTGAATGTTACACTATGAAACAGCATTTCTAACATCTCTCAGCCAACAGCAAAACACTAGACGCTGTGGTGTAACTATCTGGCTTTTATGTTAATTTTGTTTCATGTCCAAACTGCTGGTAAATGCCCTACGTGGGCTCCACATGGGCCCCAAGTGGACGTGGGCCCCTGGGCCTGTGCCCACAATGCCCATGGATAATCCGGATTTGTTGATGGAAACATATCTTGACATGAAAATACAGTTTGGTTTAGCATGCATGGCCCTTCAACAATGTGGATTTTAGCCATGCTATAGGATAAGCACTGGTTTGTTTGCAAGGGTTTAAATCCATGCAGTAGGATGGAACTGTCTGTTTTTAATGGAGTACTCTTTGAAGATCGAGATTATCAGTCTTTTATCAGGTTTGCAGCATTGCATTTATGTACAATTAGACATTTTATAAATGTGTTGCCATTGTTAAAACCCACGTGGATTGTAGGGTTGATATATTATGTTTGTCTTTCATTAAACCAAAAAAATCTTATTTTTGGAACTGTTGCACATTTGTATCACAATGGTCACCCACTTTTTGATTCCATGATACAAGTCAGATACAGGATTACACTAAATCCATCTTAATGATCCTCAAACACAAATAGATCATGGTCATATGAGGTAGGTCAACAGTAAGTTTACCTACAATGTGGAATATACACAAATTATCCATAAAATTATCCCAAGTATTTAGTAAATGCCCATCATGCAGCCAAAACAGAGCATGATGGGCTCAATCATGAGACTCAATGAGACAGGTTTTCGCAGCAGAACAAAATGAGAAGGTAGCAAGATGAGTTGCATTGCACTATTTGTCTGTCAGTGGTTTACTATTGTGTGATCAGTACATTGTACTCTGAGTGGATATTTAGAAAACATTAAGCAAAGTTTTTTCTTTTATTTATTGGAGACCCATTGATAGGATTTCCTGTGATTTTTCTGACTCAGTCTTGAAAGTCAAATTCCTCTTTTGCACTTGATATAGCTATTTAAAGGTTTATTGCTGAATCACATGTGTATTCATGACATAACTGCAACAGAAACATGCACAAATAGCCATAATTTTATGCACACAGGGTTGTGATGGTTTCACTTATTGACGTGGTTCTACCACTTGATGGTGCTGCTTTGCCACCTTTATGTTAGCAAATGTTTAGCTCTTTGCAATTCTACTTCAGTTCATCAATACCCAACTAAAAATATTAAAATATGCATTACAAAGATTATGCATAGATATTTTACTTTAAGGGGATGTTAAATTAAGTGTATGTTAAAAATAAATGAAATTATTTTGATCCAACTGTTTTTAAAGCAACTAAACAATAACATTGTTGTATTGGATAATTGTTTATTTTGTACTACTTTTTACTCACCTCATTCATATTAATATTGGATACAAAATAAATTGTAATAGAGGCTTGTCTCAGATAGGAATGCAATAGCTTTAGCTGAATAGCCTACATATATAACTGGCAAATGAATGTCTACAACACTGCTTTTTGTTTGGGAAAAATGTTCGCTAAGTATGAAACTTGTGCGATTCATTGTGCTTCGCCCTGCTAACTTAAGAAAGAAAGTAAGAAGGGATCTTCAAAGAAATATGGTTTTGTTTAGCATTCTGATACACATTGATATTTTTTGCAAAAACATCTAGAGTTTGTGCAGTGGGGATTTCACAGCAGTCTCACCACATACATGAAAAAAAGAATAAAAACATCATGCAAAAGGATTTTTGCTTCTTTATTCTATTCTGAGCAAATTACATAGTTGTGTCTTCAAAGGCGCAAATGTCATCAATATTTACCAGCTTTAGAATTAATTGTATAATATTACTTTAAATTTCCAGTTTTTATATTACACTGCATTTTATATATTAAACTTTCCATTTTAATACCTGTATCTTTACCATAAGTGAACCATTAGGGTTTGACCTCTGACTCTTAAGGCGTTTACCTGTTCTACACCAGTCACAACATTTACAGGCTCCTCTGGACTGATCCCAGACCAGTTTCAGCCTTCGCAGTGTTGTGAATAATTGTGGTCTGCCTTGTAGCATGGATACACCCGCTAGGGACTCTAAATATATCCAAATGGTGTGTCTGAAGCGTGCAGGCATGAAGATCATGTACTTACACTGGAAATATACACCTTACCATATTACTTTCCCCACCTATTGTGCGTGAGTATTGCTGACACTTCCTGCCCCGTTCGGATTGTGGATTCATCCGATACTCATTTCTAAAGCAGCATTAAAATGAGTCTCTGTGTTTAGTGTCTGTCTATCTCTGTCTGTTTACCACTCATTTTGAACTTCTACAGATTCATAAAACTGTAACTCTACAAAATAGTTTGTGTGTCTACTAAAGAAAGGCAAAAAAAAAACCAAAAAAACAGTCAGACAAGATAAAAAAAAAAAAAGACCTGTAAAGACAAGAAGATTTGGAGCTTAAAATGTATCTTTAAAAATGAAGATCTGTCTGAGATGCAGCAAATCATTTGAGTTCCAGTATTTTGTTGGCGTTTCAGCACACATTCTTGGGTCACCTGTTTTCTCTTAGCAGCACATGTCACAGAGTGAGTGAAGATAAACCCAGCTGCTTTTCGTATTTATTTCCGGCAGCACTTGCCATTCCCTTTTAGCTGCAGCTGGCCTTCATGTTTAATCTCTCAAATCATCAGGGGCTAACGTGAAAATAAACAATTTGTAGTGTGACCGATTATGCCTGGGAGTATTGGCATATTCAAGACCATGCTTAAGTTATGTGCATTAAAAAGTTATCCCAGCTCAGCTAGACAGGTAAACGTATCAACATCTGTAACTGAGGGAACCAACAAAGCAGCCACAGAGGTAGACTATGATGTCGTTCTATCCACTGCCTGAAGAAATGTGTGTTTTCCTCAAAGATGGCATTGTATTGCCCTTGCAGTGCCATGGAAAACCCTTTTTCCTCCTCCCCCTCTGCCCTGCACAATGAGACAAGGGTCACTCTGTATTTCCTCCACTGTGTTTTTGACTAACTTCTCCTTTAGGAAAATGTTGTGTAACCTTTGACCCCAAACAGTGACCCTTTAAACCCACTGGCCCCACCTACAAAGGCCCCAAACAGAGAGTTTAAGGGTTCGATTTTTCACCAGGATTGTTGCTTTAGCGTCTACAGAGGACAATGAAGTCACGTCCTTTCCACCCACACACTACAAGGAAGTGCAGAGAAGGCTTTAAAACAACAGAGTGAAGAAGAGATACAGATCACAAATCAATTACATATAAATGTAATCAAATAAAATATGTAATACATTAAGCTGTAATTTTTTTAAGAATACCTTTGCTGGTGACTCATCAATTTAACAAGCAGCTGGGACCTTATTGTGAGTCACAATAAGTCACAATATATATATATATATATATATATATATATATATATATATATATATATATATATATATATATATATATAAACCAGCTACTGCAATAAAAATGAATACATGACCAGACATTTCATCAATCTGTACCAAAACAATTAATATAGGCACTGTACAATGTCCAGGTGCATTCAGAGGCAAGAGGAATAAAATGACTCAATGCAGTGTGTTCATTTAGTTCATTTGTTTGGAGAATTTACAGCAGCATCCTTCTATTTATGTTGGTGAAACACTATGTAGAAACAGGCGGCTACCAAGTAAGGTTAATGCTACATAAAAAGAAAAGAATATGAATAGTGCAGGTTGAATCTGCCTGCGAGCTCGTAGAAAGATGTGTGTGTGTGTGTGAGTGTGTGTGGGTAGCCTACGTCCTCCACCTCCCTCTCGGCCCACCGCCACCTCCCCCCCGCTTGTTGATATCACAGCCCGGAGATGTTTGAATCTGTAGCTCGAGCCTGAGCCGTCGCCATGCTGCGCTGAGAGACAGCAACAAACCAAACTTTGTCACGCTGCTGCCGCCGCAACTCGACTTCGCACGAGCCTGAAGGGAAGAGAAAGACTTCTCACTGTAAGTACGCGTGGCTTTTATCATTTCCAAAGGTTTAGCTAGCTTCGGCTTGCTTTATAAGTTACACCGGGTAGTTTTCTGTTAGAAACTGTTAAGTTGCCGTATTCATGCGCGCTGTCGCGGACTTTAAGCTCAGCTGCACTTGTTGCACAGTAATCCAAACCCCCACGGAGACACAATAGGAAGAAACTCACTGAAACTTTTTTTTTTCTTTCTTCCTTTTAATTAAGTTTCATCCACATTACTTTCCCATAGTTTTTCTTGAAGTCTACGTGTAGAGAAAATAAGACAGCACAGATAACTTCTTTTGTATGTTTTTATTGCCTGCCTTCAAGCTCCCGCATCTTTTCCCCTTTGTTTTAAAAAGTAAAACTGGCTTTGCACCTTTTTTAAAAAGTCACTATACTACCCATATGCATTCAGCGCTTCCTATCCTTTGCACGTATAATGCAATAGCTAAAAAAAATAAAAAATAAAATGTCGACCGATTAAAATAGCAGTTTCTACCAGGAAACGCAACAAAAAGCTGTCAGAACAAAACACCAAGATGCACTGTTGTCAGGCTTTGGAGGACCTGCAGTGCAGCTGGAGCTAAACTTTCACCTGCCTGCATGTGAAGTCGATGTGAATAATAAGAAGTTATTGAGCTGCTTTCTGTTTGACCCCAACACTTACCTGACTGAAATCCTGGTTGTTTTTGCTCTACAAGTCATTAACCTTTACTTTTTCCATCGACATCTATAATCTTGAGGTAAAATGCAGGCTCTTCATAAGGTGCTCTCACAATCAAGATCATGTTCAGTTTGCTCCTCATCACATTTACCTTAATAGATGGATGCCAGACAACTAAATCAGGACTACTCAATTTGCACAAGATGTCTGTTTTTCTAAAATGGCTTTAAAAATTGCATTTAATTTTTACCTAGCTGACATTAAAGGACTTTTATATTGTTTGTTGTTTGCTGTCCTCCATCATCTTCAGTTTGGTGCTGTAACGTGCATTTTGCTTCCCATGCAGTAGTTGTTGTTTTGTATATTTCACAACTCTGGAAATGCTTGACTAAATGCACCTCATTTTAAGAGTTAAAGAAACATCCCCTCTCATTATAGGTTTAGTTTACATTGCGTAAGCGCTGTGGAATTTTTAACATGCAAGCTATTTAGTTTTTTCCTCTAAATACACCAGTTGTGCTTTCTAAATCTGTTTTCCACTGCATCGTTAGTGACATTAACCGTCCTGCTTGTCCTTCCTCTTCGCTCAGCATTTCACTAGACTGCATAGGCTGTGACATCCCTTCCCTTGCGGGCTCAATAAGTAATTCTTCTGCCTCATCGATCTTGATTCCACAGGTCCTTGGCTGGGTCAAATCAGGCATGGGGGCAGTCACCCGGATCTTGTCAATCTGATGGGCTGGCGGGCACCCAAGCTAGCCAGAATTGTGTCAGCCAGACTCCAGTGGGGGCCTGGAGAGCTAGCCTGAGCAGGATATTGCTGTGTGATCATTCACCAGCAGTAGACAAATCATTAAACCACTGGCTGCATGCCGTTGAGAAGTTCAGACATTTCTGTCTGTCACTCTCAATTTTCCCTCAGGTTGTGTTTGTGCTGCAAGGTTGTTGCTGAGCCTGGTCGTATTTGGAATTTCTTTGCATGTAAATGACTCGCATAAACACTGAGAGCTGCAAATGATAATAACTCTCAACTGTACGTTTTCCAGGATATAAACGGGACCCCCTTTTTTGTTAAACTGATATTTTTGCACTTTTAGCGGCTTTTTACGGTTTGAAAACTGTACATAAAAACTTGCCAAAGCTAATTGTTCTGTTTAAACACTCCTGTATTTAATTTTAATTTTGTTAGTGGACAGATTGATTTACAGTAATGTGTGTTTTTGTTGTTTCTTTAATTGGAAACACAGGATTCACATGTGGTAAACTGAATTACAAAGAGTCCTCTTAATAACGACAACATATAGGCATGCAAACCCATCTCTGGAATGTTTTCTTTTCAAGAAATGAATCAGTTTAAAATGGATTGGAAATGGGAATTCGTTCAGGAAATGCAAGACTGAAAGAGAGTTTTGTTATAAACTTGAACTTTGTGCAGAAAAGACATTTGCTTTGGATCTTGAGTGGTTATTTACTTGCATGCCTAGTTTGGTTTCAAACCAAGCTCTGGCTGTTTGTCAGATTTCACCCTTGTTAAAAGCTGGAGCATTGAAATTGATTCTTATTGGAGCGTATCCAGTGTTGCTTATACGGAACTTGCATTGAGAGCACATACTGTGTTTGGGTTCACATCCAAATGCAATATTCACCAACATCAAAGACTCCTTGCTTGCCTGTAGTTAGAGACTTTCATGTGAACCCCTTAATAGATTTGATGGTGACCAAAATTCATTGGTGCCAGAGGCTTTTTATTTTTATGGTAATTTCCCATCCCCTCTTACAGAAAGGGCTGGAAATACTTGCTAATAATCTGAGAGGTAACTCTTTACCTCCTGCTGTGGAAGTCACTGTAAAAAGGTGCTGTCGTTCACACCCTGTTGCTCCCACCTACTCATTACCCCTCAGATTTTCTGCCTGTATTAATTCCATACTTACTAAAATGATATCTCATGATAAAAGATGAAAGATAATCCACATTTACATCTATGTGCATCTTTAAGATGTAAAAAAAAAAAAAAAAAAAACAAGTAGAAGATTTTGATCTAGCATCAACTTCATTGCTTTGTTTCCCAGAAGCATTGCAAACATTAGAGGTTCTGGGCGGTATCTGCTGTACCGATCAGGAGGTGTGCTCTGCTGGTTTAATGACATGCACATCTGGGACAACCCCCACCTCAATATGAAAGGCGCAGACCTCCATTGCCACACCCTAGCATGGTACCCCAGCAGTCTTATGGTAGAATAATGTAAAAACTGGCAACAAAACTAGCATGTGACTCCCTGTTAGTAGCAGATAGTGTGTGTCTGTGTGTTTTACTGGCCATGCATAATACATTGCTGCATTCCAGAGTTGGCTCAGCAAAATTACTTCATGACTGAGTGGTGCTTTCCGATCAACATGCATGAAGATAGTCCGGATGTTTAGCTTATTTCCATGTTTTTCTTTGTTTAGCAGAACAATAAAAGTAAAGAACACCCCACACCCAGAAGAAGGGTTTGGCTGCTATTTCCATTGACCAAAAGCAGGTGTTGTAAAAGAAACAAGAGTGTTTTTCATGCTAGGAAAGGGTGACAACAATCACTAATAAAAACTGTCCAGGAAATTAGTGAACATCCCTAAGGTTTAGAACCCACAGCTATGATTGATACTGCTGAGGGTGCAGGAAACTCGCTGATCTGTTGCTGCAGTGCCGCTGACAGCTTACTTGATGTTTTGAAAGGGTTCCCAGCGATGTGTTACTGAGAGCAGGGAGCCGGAAGGGAATGGAGTGATGAGAGGGTGAGTGTGCATACAGTACATTCTGTTGCTGTGGTCTCACACAGCTGACTGGAAGTGTTTCTTTGTCCTGCTTAATTAGTCAATACTAATTTTTTTTAAAGGTGATGGTTTTGCATTAGGAAGGTGTTGAGCATACAATTAACTGGGATGTCAGTTTTCTCTGAACCAGCTTGTCGCTCGTCCATTTTTGGATTTGCTCAGTGTTTGCAGAGATGAAAGTCTGATTCATTGCTTGAGGATGCAAAGAATGTTTACAGATTTGTGTGTTTAGAAAGACAGCATCTGAACCTGCCGTCTCTATTCACTTCCTCCTAAGAAGAGACAAAAATGTTGCCTCACAATAGACACACTCCCACAGACACACATGTTAACCTCAGCCCCCTCCCCCCTCTTTTCACCCGCCACCCCAAATTTCCCCCTCCCCCTCCCCACCAATTGTGTGGATTGACGGTTTCCAGAGGCACGATCCGTGCACTGTCGCTCTCCACTGCAGAGCAGCGTTTGACTGCAGTGACACCGGGGGAGATGCACTCCTTGTTGTGTTGTCACAGTCAGATGGAGACGGTCTGCCATTGGCATGCGCTGTAGTGAAATGGGTCTTTAATGCAAGGACACTCCACCCTTTGAAGAATCTTGTGCTCTTTTTAGTGTTTATCACACTAGATGGAGAGCCAGAAGAGGGATGGTCAGTGGGAGACCAAGGGAGCGATTGTGATAGAAGAAGCTTGGCTGATGGGAAGAGAGGAAAAAGGTTACAACCTAGTGGTGCTGGAAGATCATATTGTGTTTCTGTTTTTTCTTTAATCCATCATGCAAGCAGATTATTTTCTGCTGTGACAGTGAGCCAGGTTGGGAGAGCTTTTCTTTCTTCTCAGCCTGCAGGATCTTCCTTTTCAGATAATGGTAAGATGCATGTTGCACACACTGCATGTTGACACAGACAGTGTGTAAACCATTGGCAATGCTGATACCTTTTTCTTCTTCTGCCATAGCAGTGGATATGGCTTTAACGCTTACCGTACTCTGAGCAGTGCAGAGTGTCTCCAGCATAGTGCTGCTTGCTATTTATATCCAAATCTCATATGAGAGGTAAATAATTCAGTGTTGTGGTGGGTTGAAGGTTTTCAAATTGCATTTAGTGGAACTCTACTCATCCTTTTTTTTTTGTTTTAGGAAATACTCAAAGTTCCAGTTATTTCCTTTTCTCTAGTTGGATGAGTTACAGTATTCTTATGTATTTTCATTAAGGTTTAGCTTGATAGAAGGATGTTAAGTTTGTGTCTTTCTGGAAAGTTGCATTAAACACAGGTGTGTTATTATTGGGTGCAGGAAGCTCAGAGCTAGTCAAAGTGCTATCACTTGACATGAAAGAGCATTGTTCTCCCGGATCTTTGCAGGTCTCTATCTCTGCTGTGCACAAGTGGAAACCAACTTTTGATGTTTTGTTTTTTTTTCTCAGACCACCAACTATAAGTTTCCTGCAGCACACTAACTGATCCTCACTTTTCTATGAAAGGAAAAAACATATGGATTAATTCATTTAATACACCTTGTTTAAGCAAAATGAGCCATCAAAAATATGAGGTATATCATTTATTACAAGAAAAATCAAATATACAACAAAACTTGATTGAATCTGATGGCAAAACTACTTTGAAATGTCTGACAAGAGTGAACAGTTCTAGATGTTGTGACTGAATTTTTGAAAGAACAACACTGGGACTCATGTTAATCAGAGAACAAATGATGACAGTATGGTCGAGGGAAGTGATGTTACCATCTGCACATGGAAGTGTTAGTCAAATAGGTACTTCTGCATTTAAAATCCCATTGGGTCTGTTGCCAGTAACTAAATGAATTTTCATGTGTACCACCTGAGCTGCTCCATTATCATCCCCCTTCAAGGTAGGGTAGGAGATGTTTTTACTCAACTGTTTAAAATTCTCTTCTCACACAACAATAAATACTCATCAGAATTTCTAAAAAATACACAATTTATAAGAACTAGAGCCAGATGTACACACACCGTAGGTACTTCCATAATCCAATGCGTTGATGGTACGTTTTCGATAAATAGACTAGAAACATAATGTGCTTATCACAAAGATCAACAAAAAAATTTCATCTACTTTTGTTTTATCACCTAGCTCTAACATACATCATCACTAGAGTTTGAAGTGAACAGTTGTTCATCACACTTGGGTAAAAGACACAGGCTCTGGCATTTGTAGGTTACATATAGAACTACTTTAAGAAAATATCTTGTGGAAAGGGACAGATGTTTCATGGTAGAAATGCTGACTTCATGAATTTAAAATGAGGGATAATTTAAAAAGAAGCTGCAGCCACTGATTCAAAACATCAACCCTGTTTGGGTTACTTCTTGTATCTTTCCTCTTTAATATCATTTGTGAAGAATACAACAGCTGATGTTCCAGAGGAAATGGCCTCTTAGTGCCCTGAAGATGGACAGATGGACCGACAAAGGTTCATTGAACTGCTATCAGGAAAATAACATACGGACTGAACTTTGGGTCTACAGAGCCTCTCCTATCCAGTGCATTTTTTGTCAGCGTCCAGGGGAGGTAAACAGTTGTTGTGTTAGAGGTGAAAGGAAACTGGCAGCCATGGGCTCCAAATAGCTGAACTGCTGCTGGCTCCAAGGCTCTTGTCTAGCTTTGGTTTGGGTGGGGTCGAGACCTTAATTCACTCCGGTTCTTCGTGTCTGTTATCCATACTCGGATGTCTGTGAATTGCTATTTAATGTTTATCTGCTTACACATGCTAAATCCATCTCTGGCAGGTCCTGGTCTGCCTTTATAGCAGTGTGTTAAACAAGTGACAGGGTATAATCTATTAATCTAATGTGCTGCCACTGTAATCTTTTAAAGGCAGATTAGCTTAAGAACTAATGGCAGGTTTTAGATTTTGCTGATCAGTCATGTCTTCTCTTTCACTGAAAGGCCAGGGTTATTAGCATTTCAAAATTAAGATGTTGGCAAAAAATTCACTCTTATGATTTGTGTTTTTTAAAATTATGCATATAAAGAGGTCTGTTGTAAACATTTCTCCAAAGCACTGTTTTTTGTACCTCATTGATGACTTAGTTTTGTTTTCTTTTTTTTGGTTAAAATCAATTATTCATCTTCTATACCACTAATCTTTGCAGCGTGTTTCTCATTCCTGACCGGATTCACATTGCTTGCTCCCTATTTTGTGTATTTCTTGGTGCACTCTATTTATGCTAGCTAGCTGGCTGGTAGGCTGCCTCGGTAACCTTGGTAGCGGTAGCCCCAGAAAGCTGGGGAGACTAGGCTTCGGTAGGCTCATTTATGAGGAGTTGAAGCATGTCTGCAGACTTAGATGTTTGGACAACCACCTGGTCTGCATTTTTTGTTCCTTGTTGTGCAAACCAGCAGTGGTCATTACAAGAAAGAGTCAGACCATGTAGATACTGGAGCTTTTTATCAAAGGCATGAAGTTACAGGAATAAAACGATGAGAATGCTACAGATGAGCCTGTAGATGTTCTATAAATAGTTCTGCATGGTATTGCTTTCATTTTCAAGTGAAATTGCCATATACCTTTTAATTTATTTCTTTCAACACAAAATTAGGCACTGCTTCATTGTTTTAGCCTTCAGTCAAAGAAAACAAGGCAAATGTTTAATGTATCTTCCCAAGCATGGGAAGTATTGGCGTAGTCCAGTGAAATTGAATTATTTGAAATTGTGGTTACATTTTTTTTTTTCTTTTGGGGGGGGGCATGGTAGATGAAGATGCTCTTTAACTAAAAACATCACAAAAAAAGAGAAGATGACAACATTAATAAATTCAAAAGAATACAAAGGGATGAAGTGTTCCCTCAAACATTTGTTTGGATTTCTGGAAAATTTTGGATATAAAATCCTATCTGGCAAGAGCCCAGTCAGTCAAGTGAGTTTGTTTACCATCTCAGACCAGAAACCACTGCAGAGTCATGCCATTTTAAGTTTTGACGAAGCAGATGTGTAAGTTTGTATCTGGTCTTCTTCAAATCAGACAAAAACATTTGAACTGAGTCTATCATTTTATTAATTTGTGCTCTGGTGGACGTTTATATTTAACTTTCTGTTCTCCTTTCATCTTCTAAATGAGACAAAATGACAGTCCAAGTTAAATTGGAACATTATTATACATTTTAATATTGACTTCAGATAAATTGAAGTGATTTTTCTATCAGTTTGGGTTATGGCATGGCAATGGTTCATTGTTAGATTAAACTAAGTTTTTGCAAAGTTTATCCATATGGCTTTTGGTTTTTATCGTTTTCCTTACATAAGGTATGAATTGATCATTTAGTCTAAAGTAATGTCTCATGTTTGTCTTGCAGGTCTGTGTTGGGACACTTCCTTTTGATCTCTTCAACCATTTCCATCTCTTCAAGGAAAAGTGAAAAGGAGTTTTAATGAATCAATATTCGCTAGCCGACGCTATGACTGACAAGTAAGTGACTCCTCAATGTATTAATGTATTTGTGTTCTTAAGGGGTCCGAGTGCTCCCTTTTTAATTTATCATGAAACAAGGAGAGGTTCAGTCTGTTTCAGCACTTTTCACACACTGAGATTGTGTTATGGAATTGTTCATGTGAGTGTGTTTTGAGTGTGCAATTGGAGGAGAAACGGGGGCTCAGATTGCACAGAGAGAAGTGTGTTGGTGTGGGGGGTTGGTATAAAGACAGTCTGTGTTGCCCCTGCAGACGAATGACATTTGCATCAGGACTGATTTGCATTCTCGTTCACTGTGCTGGTATGTTGCTGTTAGCTGGTCTTTATTTCCCTGACAAAACAGAGTCATTTAAAGGGTTTTGAGCCTTTGCCATCCTGCTCCTCTATTGCTGCTTCTTGGTATTATCCTGGTTTATTTTCCTCCCTTTTGGTGAATTCCTCTTTATCTTGTTCCCTTCCCCCTTTCAGTTTGCTCCCTATCTTTTCTTGCTTTTGTGTCTTTTGTCAACTTTGGCTTTGTTTCTCAGTCCAGTGTTTTCTGGATTTGATCTATAGATGATGGAGAATTTGGGTGCAGTAAGCAAAATAATCTGCTGTCTGCGCCATAATAAGCGGAATAAGTGGTACAGGCCGGCCAGCTGAAAGGGATAGGCTAAATAAAGCCAGGACTAGTGTGTGTGTGTGTGTGTGTGTGTGTGTGTTTCTGTGTGTGTGTTAGAAAAAAATAAAAGGGGTAGGTCTAAAGGGGGAAAAAAGAAAAGAAAACAAAAAAAATACAGGGGGGGTTTGGAGTATTGGCCTTCAACAAACTCATTGAAACAATATATTGATTATATTAAGAAATCATTGACAAGACTGAGGATATTTATATTTACACAGCACTAAGTTTCTGAGGTATTGCTGAGATAATGCTAACGACATTCAGCGTTTGTGTGCACTTACTGCCTCCATCCTCTCTCCACTTATTACTAATGCACCTGTTCCCCCTTTTGAAAGTGCAAGAGAAAAGTGGAGAAGGGGTAGAGCAGCCTGGTTTAATATGAGTCAGTCTTTTTATAAAACAGGCCTTAGGGGTCTTCCCTTGGCTAGTGCTTGCACGCAATAATGTCAGCGTAAAGTATTGCACATCCGGATAATGCTATATTTGCCCCAGGGGACTTTTCCTCACAAATTAGAGGGTTGTGCCATTTCAACTATTCCTTTTAGGAGTGGATTTTACTTTAAGTGTTTTTTGGACAGAGCACAAAGAAATAAACCAGAAATGCTTTCAGAAACTTTTTCACTCAAGATTCAGGAGATATTTTATAAACACTGTGCAGGACTTGATCCATATTTCTGAAAGTTGGGAGTTTTTTCTCTTTAAGTAAGAGATGATGATGTTGACAAGCTCTGTTGCTGAATAAAAGGTATCCCAGCAACAAGAAAGTGGTGGTGACTGTGGAGAGGGGTGTCTAATTGTGTGTTAGATGCTAGCCCTCCTTTTAGGATTATTGTTTGACTGGGAAGAATGATAAATGTTATGCTAAAAGGAAGTGAAGGGAAAAGTTGGAAGACGTGCCCCCCGACAGTGACTGAGAACAAAGCCTTCAACAACATGGGACTACTTAAGATTCATTCAAAAGCACAAGAAGACGGCTGCTTGTTTTCTCTTCAGTACAAACACAAAAATGTGCCCCATTTTCCCTCTGGCTCACTCATAAGTAAACATTTACACTTAGCAGGATATCAGTGGACATTCCTACAGCTATGTGCATTCCTCTTGATACTCCCAGATCCAAGTAATGCTGTTGACACATCTGTGAATAGTGGGATACTTCATTTATCAGTTCTTTATAGTTTTCAGACATTTTCCAACAAAATTAATTTGATTTTCAAAAGCACATGCTGGAGATTTATCTACTAAAATAAGCCTTGCATTTGTGCTTTCCATGCAGATGTTGTTCATCAGGCTGAGCAGATTATCCATCTACAATTGTCCTCTTGAATTTGGAACAATAAACATGCTTCATCAGCTGATTTTGAAGTTTGGCCTCTTAGTGTGCCTGGATGCTCTGCAATGAGGAAAGATCCGAAAGCCAGATTTGATCTGTAGTGCTTGGGTGGATGGATGGATGTCCATCTATCTTTGGTTTGTGCAGGATTTGACAATGTAGCCTTAGTAGAAAGTCACTTTACCCAAATATGTGCAAAACTCTTAGTAGGGGCTTGCATCTTCCTCTGATGACCCAGACTGTCATCTGTATTTGGAAAAACACAAATTAAAAGCAAAATGTGTCTTGTGTCTTTATTATTGTTTTATTAGAATTATCCACCACCTCATTTTGTTTTCATATCACTAACCTTTTTTTAACGTCCGTATTTGTTCACTAGAATATCAAAGCTTGTTTTCTGTCTTACTCTGTTTTCAATTTGTTTCCCTCCCCCACATGTGGTGGTGTCGCTGACAGCTTTGTCAGAGACTTGGGATGTTTATAGATCTGCAGTAAGGGTGGCTGCACAGGTTGTGTGTATGTGAAGGGTTGGGGAGGGGGCTTGACGGGAAAGACCATACTGTCATAGAGATGAGTGCCCTTTCCCAGCCTGCTCTTATGTCAGCTTTGTCTGTTGGTATCAGCCAAGACTCCTGCATGTGTGGGTTCATGTCAGACTCAGGGTAGTTAAGCAGCAAGCTGACTGTCGAGCTTTTTTTTTTTTTTTCTCAACATGAGGTATTGAAGTATGTAAAACTTTTACATAATGTGTTGACATGTTGAGTTAGATAAGACAACTTCCTTAAATTTTTTTTAAACATCAGTTGTAAAAAGTGGCAATGCTATTCAAAGACTTTGCAAATAGGTCTCATTATAATGAACGTTTTTATTTGCATGACAGACCACAAGCATAATCAACTGTTTCTACTTCAAGGCCTTTTGCATAAACTGTACTCAAAATGATGGACTAAGCCCCTACTGGAAACTTCTCTTCATGATCCTCTCAAACATGGCCAAGATGACTGTTTTTGTCTTCTGCCTATACGTTTTATTTCCAGTCATTTACAACTATACTGCTAAAACCTTGTGTAATATAGGACAGATTCTCAGTTTCCTGTGGCTGCAGGAGACATTTCATCCAAACCAGTTAATAAAAACAAGTCTGAAGTGACAGTGACTGGCAGAGAAAGTGGCCATTACTGGATTTGTCAGCTAAACAAATATAAAAATTATGAATGCCTCTCTTCTTTCTTTTGCTTGCCTACAGTTGAGACTTGATCTGCACTTAAAGTGACACAGTAATGTAGCAAGGTCAGACTCAGTGAAGTTACGTCACAGCTTTCCACAGAGAAGTGACCAGGGTGGTCACTCATACATTTTAAGCTGCTGTCGGATCAATGGAGAACAACCTCATCTCAAAGGGGATTTACTTGAACCAGACCACAACACTGAATTTAGTTTGACACCCACTAAATACCTAAATGTTTTGCCTGAAGCTGCACCCTTGACAAAAAGTGTTTTTACATTTGAAGTTGTTCAACTTGCATTCAAATTTTCAGCCTAATTTATTCTAATGCATGTAATAAATGTATAAACCCCAGCTTCGACCTTTAGGCTTAAAGAAAGACATGTTGATGTTTACAACTTCTGGTAAAGTGCAATCTGCAATTAGATAGTTAAGTTTTTCTTCCTTTATTATTATTCTTTCCCTGGAGAAATAAAAAATTACCTTTACAATCACTACACAAACCTGAAAATCTCCTCAGTCAAGGTTTTTAAAGAATTTACAAATGAATGTTCAGAAGGTATATAAATAACATTGGCTCTGATAGTGATAATAAGCTTAAACTGGGAGTTTCATATCAGGTGTCAGAGTGGAGTGAGTTCAATAACCCCTCCTGTCAATATGTTTACCAGTGGCCGGAATTTGAAGTAGGGTCATTAATGCATTTGTTCTGGTTTAAAGACTCTGAAAAAGGCCTTCGTTTCCTGGTCGTCATTCAAGTCCACTCATCAATTAAACACTCTAGACCCGTGACATCTCCATTTCCTGTCCGTCACCTCCAGACCGCCATGTCATCAAGGGCGTGGTGTGACTCGTTGCTGGTCTCCAAACCCCCCTCAACACCTCCTGAACTGAGACATGGGAAGGCATGGTTTCATTATAATTCGTGGTTGCATTGTAAAAACTCCGCATCAGCTGTCACAGGGTTTTGTGGGAGCTGAGGAAAGAAAAGTCAAAGTGTTTCCTAAGGATGTTGAGGGGGATGCACCCTTGGCCTACAACTCATCAATCTTCCACATCTGTCATCTGCCCCAAGAACTCAGTTGATGCTATCAAAAGATGGTGAAATGTTGAGATTCGATCTTTTAATTTATGTGTTGTCTTAGATGTTCTTCTTCTTGAGTTTGTAACAGAATGATTTAGAAGGTGCAGATGATGTGGACAAAATGATATGTTGTGTACGAGGCAGAACAGCACTACAACACCCTGCTGTCACCCAGCATGGCTCTTGTCCTTGATGAGTGTGAATAGATTAAAGCACTAGGAATCATGGAACTGATCTCAGTTTGGCATTATTTATTACTGGCTGAAATCTATACTTGATTAAACAAAGTAAATGAGCTAACTGATCACAGGGTTGTGTTGGTAAATGTCAAACCTGAGGGGGGTGGGGTGGTGGTTGGTGAAATACCAATGTTGGTAGACTGTTGTGTATCATCACTGCTCAACATAATCTGATTATTCTTTTATACAGTAAAGCAGGGGTTCTGCATTACAGCCGCTTATCCTATCTGCATATTTGGGTTGATTTAGGTGACCTGAATTCCCTTGTCTGGGGGATGCTTTTACTGTGGGACTTCGTTGCCAGCAACACCCATTTCGGTCTGGTGTGATGAAATGGATTTTGTTAGTGTACTGATGTTCTTTGGCTCATGAGAAACTGAACTAAAGTCAAGGCAAAGTAAACTTGAGCCCATGTTTTCCACTCAAACAGTGTTGGATTGTAGTGGACTGTGGGAATAAAGCTGGTGTACTTGAGCAGGGAGAATGTATTCAGCCCTGCTGAGGGTTTTCATTTTGCTCAGGGAAGCAGTCTAAAGGAACAGACTGGAAAGGGTTGTGAATGGAGGCCCAACCATCTGTCACAATGGCAGTAAGAAGATTTCTAGTGTCTGTCGTTCAACTTAAACAAAAACTTTTTTTCCACACATAAAAATGAAAGCAGTCTAACTTTCCAGCTGACTGAAGTTTTATTTCCTGAAATATTTTCACTCTTTTAGCTTAATCATTGGTGTACAACACTAGTACTGATAATGTGCAACAGTTTAAATCCCTGTAAGGATTATTTGCTCTGTTGAACTTAGACTTTTGACCTTCAGGGCCCACATTAAAACAGAATATACTCAACACATTAGTTTTGGTTATTCCAGGTACAAGATTTTAGTCAGTTTATGTCTGTTAGGTGCCGTTTGAAGATTTCTCACAATCTGCAAGCGTACCTTCTGTCATTTCTTGGAGGATCTCAAATTTGCAGAGGGGAGGAAAAAAATAGCACAGACAGGAAATGTTAGGTTGGATGTACAGTTCCCACCCCCAAGTGCCACTCTGCCCTAAAAGAGTAAGCAGTCTACCAGACAGATAAGTCAAGAGGTCAAGAACTCCATCAAGAACATGCTTGTCATTCTTTTTCAGTTTTGAAGCAGGACATTGTCTGTTCTTCCATCACGGTAAATCAGACATGTTGCCATTCTTTAGGGAGCTAATCTGATGGAAACTTTTGGGAAAAATTAGATGATCGCTTCAGGGGCTGCACTGGTTGAGCTGATGATTTGTCCTTTAACTAATGAGTCAGTGTGTGTCATCCTGAAGAAACTGGAAGTGGATGAAACTGTTCTACAATATAACTTAATCCAAAGCCACCAATTAAAAGTGGTCAATAACCCTGTAAAATGAGCCAACTTTTCTCCTTATAGAAGTTAGGCATATTCAGGGTTGGGCTTTAGCTGACCTCTTATTAGATTAGCAAACCCAGAGCAGATTCAATCAAACAGTTAAAGGTTTAATTCTTTAATGTGATCACATGGTTACAAAGACCACACTTTTGTTGGTTCTCTCACAAACAGCCAACACTTCATAGAAGATCAGGAAGTGGAACAGTGAAGTACTTTAGCTGTCACAGGGCTCGTGTAAAGCCAATCAGTAACCCTAAGATTATTTTTATCGTTGGAATGCTCACTATTTGTTTGTCCTTGGTTTAAAAAAAAAAAAATCAACACAGTATCCTGATATACATCATCATATGATATGACTGGCTTAGTGGTAAAGCATGTTTAAGTTACTGTATAATTGTTTTGTCCTTTCAAATGTGATTTTCTCCTGTGTGTGTTTGTGTGTGTGTGTGTGTGTTTGTGTAGCTAGTTGAATAAATAATATTTGTCTGTGTTTGATATTATTTAATGACATTTTTAAATGTGCAACATGTGTTTTCAGTGATTCATCATCCATTTTCTGACAACTAACCACACATGTACAACCTTCTTTCCCCTGTAGGCACACACTCACTGACTCCACATAACTGTCTTGTCTGATCTTTCTGTCTCTCCTCCCCCTGCTCCCTAGCCTGAGGATATTATAATTCTCTCCAGAGGAAGAGCGTCGCATCTTTTAGGAGCCACAGGTCAGAAACTTTACTCCTCTCCCTCCTCCATGCCTGCCTCCCTCCCTATTTTGCTCTGCAGATTGATACTGAGCTTCTCAGAGGCCTGCAAGCTTCAACATGATTCTTGCATGCTTATCCAACAAACAACTTGTAACCACCTTTGGGGCCTTGCTTGTTTTTGTTCTCTCTTCCAATCCCTGCATGACCAAACCTGGTCAATTCCGCTTTGATTTGATGTTTTTTTTTTTTTGTTTGTTTGTTTTTTTTTTTGCTATGATTCCTTCCTTTTGTTTAACCATTTTTTGGCTATTCCACTTCTTGTGATGGGTATTTTTTTTTTACCTATTAAACCTTTGATGTTCTGTAATTTTCTCCAAAGTATGCTTAATTGCTGTATAACAATGGTTATAGTGAAAAGCATTTGGTACTCATGCACAGCTGCCTACTAGTGACCTTTAGTTTTGCTCTAAAATTGCTAAGCACCAAGTCCCAACAAGGATTGTCCATTTATGACTTAGCAACTGTATCCTAGTGCGGTAGGTCTGTGAAGCTTTTCAAGTGCAAAACTAATGTGTATATAGTAAGGGACAAACCTGGCATCTCACCTTCCTGTAACTAAAACCATTAAGCCAAAATGTGAGCATTGGGTGGAAAAGTAGTTGTCTGCTTTGATTAGAACTGCAAATGCCAGTGTCTGGGTTACAACTGTTGTTAAAGCAGAGAAAATTATTGTGAGCCCACTTTTGGTTATGTTACGAAAAGGCGTGTTCAAGAGTTTATCACAACATGCATTGTTAGTAGCACTTTAGTTTGTAGTAAAGTTAAAGTAAGTTTACATTCAACTGAGCAACCTGTTCCAAAAAAAAAAAAAAAAAAAAATGGAATCTGTTTTAAAATGATCTTCTAGTTGGCTGCATCTCTGTCAAGAGTTAAGACTAACTTTGATGTTACAAGCAAGCAAGGGCATATTGGGGGGGACTGCGGGTCTGAAGAACCAAACAAGCATATTATGGTACTGTACTTTAAAAACTTCCACTAAAATATTCAGAGATTGAAAAGTATAAATGCATGTGCTCATATACATGACTTACACACCCATGAAGCACAAACATTTTTTTGTTTGCAAAAATCTACTTTTGAAATGATAGCGATTTAATCCTCTAAGATCTTATATATTTTAACAACAACTTACACCAAAGTGTAACCAGGTGATTCAGAGTAAGAAATTAAATTAATTGGTGGGACTCTTTTCAGCATTATTTTGATTAAATTATTTAACAAATCCCAGACAATAACCACAATTAGCAAAAGTTTTGAATATATATGACCTTATCCTTTAAGGCAGGCATGGGGAACACTGGTCCTCAAAGGTTGGAATCCCTCTGGTTTTCCATGTATTCCTGCTTCAGCACACATGATTGAAATAAAATCGATCCAATAGCGTATCAAGATCTGCACAGTGATTCATTCATGTGAATCTGGTGTGTTTGAACAGGGAGACATGAAAAACTATCTGGACATGTGCCAAGGTTCCCCATCCCTGCTTTAAGGTTAGGTGAATAAGATTATAAAAAACACTGGATTTAGTTCAATCCAAAAACAACAACGATACACGTCCCCTTCACACCACCCAGCTCTGTTCCTACACTCAAGCAAACTAGATTAAAGTGGCTTAATGTTTTCTTTTCTATCTGTTTGTCCTTGGTTAAAAAAAAATAAAATCAACAGTGTCCTGTTATACATCATCATACGATATGACTGGCTTAGTCATACTCTAAAAGATTATCTTCAAAGTAAAGATTTCTGATGCTAACAACTAGTTCTGCACTTTGTGGAGTATGAAACACAAAGCAGCCCTGCGCAGCACGTGATTGCCTTAAACATGCAGCCTCTGATGCTAGTCACACGTCTCACTAATAACATCCGTGAGAAACGTGTTCACACCGTGGATTAGCAGTGAGCCATTACTATGCAACTTGAGTCAAAACTCAGATGAGAAGTTGTTTTTTTAATGCGACTCTCCACAAAAGTGTCAAACTTTCTTTTCTTTTTTTTTTGTAGGGGGGGGGGACTTCTGCAAAGTAGTTACTTGCTTGTACTGCCTAAATAATGGAGAAATGTTACTGCGTGATCCTCATTTCTATATGATACACAAGCTTATTAAATAATGGCTTTTCTCCCACTAGTTGTAAACGGCTTGCAATGTGTGTTGGGCTGAGAAAGAATGCTTGACCTAAATCTGCTGGCCAGATCACGAGAAATTGGTGTGATAGGTGTTTAATGTTTTAGACTTTGCTTTGTGTTGTTTATCCCCCTGTGCAGTGAAAGAAGTGGTGAAATTAGTGTGTGCTTGTATGCCAAGTTCAGGAGGACACACTTAGTGTTGTGGCAGCCTGTGGGTGATTTGGGAGGGGGTTCACACAGCACTCCAAAGGAGGTTTGTGTCTCTGCTGGCCAAAATTACCACCATGAAATCGGGGCCTGCTGAAGACTGCATTGAGAGAAAAGTATGAGATAAAGGAGTCCTGTTGAAAGGCCGAAAGGGTTGGAGAAAATATAGCAGGCTTGTAGTGAGGTTTACGGTTCCCTCAAATGTTCCATGGCTGGTGGGAACATCAACCTGCCATTTGATATACAGTTTCTTTGTTTATAATTTTTGTTGACCACTGAGTAAAATAAATCTGTAAAATGTTTGCAGTCATGTAGAAATTTATTGCATGATAGTTGATTTTAAACCCCAACCCTAAGACATCTGTCCTTGGCTGTTGGTGTTAAAGAAAACTACCATCGATGAGTCTACCATTCCTCAGCTTGGGACCACAAGACCTTCAGTTGGGAACCACAGAGCCTCCATTTGGGCTTTTGCAGCTTCTCAAAATAGTTCCACATTTTGTGCCACAAGGCCAAGCTAGCATTGCAGTAGCCTCAAGGAAATGACATGAAATCAAAGATGCACAACTATGGTTTCCTTTTAAACCCAAGCATTACTGTGGAATAGCAAAGCTCACAAAGAGAAAAATGCCAAGTTGTAAATGTTTTCATTTGATGTTTTTTCAGCCACAATAGTGAGACAGAATCACCTGTGAGCTGCCTCATAAAAGCACAGCCGTTGCTATTATTATAAGGATTTTTACATCCTGACACTACCTGGATATTTAACACATCTGAACGATGACAAAGGGACAATTTCAATATCTGTAAAGTAGCTTTTAAAGGTGATGCCCACAACGTCTGTCCTTCATATTATTGCCATAGCAGATGGAAATAGTAAAACTTCCCCACTTTTTTCTTTCTTCTTTAATTAAAAGAAAAGGAGCCTGGTGATTATGTTTTCATGTCAGACTACAGAGGCACATTCAGTACTAGGACCAGGAACACCACACAGTCATCCTCTAGTTAGCTCATTTCACTCGTCTGCATGTTTATAGGGAAGTTTTTCAGATCTTCTAGAGCCATGTGACTCAGAGAGAGGGCGTGTTGTTTTTAAAAAGCTTGCCATCGGTAAACTAAATATACCCTTTACTGGACCTGACCCGTCATTTGCCTTTGCTGTGGGCACTTTATGTCGACATGCTAGCTCAGCAGGAGCCCAAAAACTAGTAATTATATAGGAGGCTTTCCATTTTATATCCCGTCTATAGTGTTGCCTTAACGTAAGCTTTTCTACTCATTTTGGCCATGTGGATTGTTATTAATGGTTTACTTACAATTCAGATTTATAAACTTCATGTCAGTGTAAATAGAAACCACTTATTTCTACCCTGTCAGTAATCAAAAACACACCTAATCGTCATTTAGCCTTAAATGTTGTAAATGTGGCAGATCATGTTTTTAATCCCTGATCTGGGTTTTTAAAAGTTGACTTTTCCTCCCATCTGCCAGCCAATGATCTCACCATAAATAATGTTAGATGCATCATCTGTTGCATGCTTTATGACCAGTAGCCAGCTGCAGACTGGAGGTCACACAGCTGTTCGTGCTTTCAGCTGACTTTGTTAACATGACAGGTTTTGACTCAAGGGCTTTGCATGTGTCAGTTAGAGACTGATGTCTATCCTCTGAATTACAGACCATAATGGTGGTTTTAACTATTGTGTATTGGTCAAACTTGAAAAGCTGAGCAAATTCTGTGTCCAAGAGTTTTATTTATTTATTTATTTATTTGACAATTGTATCTGTTTGCAGGTATTGAAGAATTATGTTGCACATGTGGAGGAAAATATATAAATTGCCTCCAGATGCAAATTACTATTCTCAAGTAATTTAAGCTCTGCTTGAGGCTGGAAGCTCAATGCTACATTAGCAGATGTTAGCATAATGGACTTAAATCTCTGACTTTCTATCAGCAGAGCCCTGCTGTGGATAATGCAGGTATCTGACATGAATCAAAACAGAAAGGAAAAAAGTAAATGACAACTCATGTACAAAAACATCCCCATGTTGCTTTTAAGTTCCTGTAAAGCCTTGGCTGTTTATACTCGGAGAAAGAAAGGGCCAGCCTGCTTCCACAAACAGCTCACAGCTCTAAAGCTCCGAGCAATATTTTAGAATAGACTCTTGGTCCCGGTCAGGTCTTATTAGAGGAATTTAATACCCACAGTTGCAATTATTGTGTGCACTCATTTGGAAACTCATGTTTGCACCACATCTAAAGTTTTTTGTAGGGATGGGAAAAACAAATTGAAAAATTGAATATTGGGATTTGTTGCTTTACAATTTAAAAATCTTTTTTTTTTTTTTTTGTTTTGTTAAAAAAAATTTTTTTTTTCAAATAAATAAAAATAATTCATTATAAGATTTTAGTCATTTTATTGTTTTTATTGATCATTTTACCTGTCTACTTGGGCATTATAGCAGCTAAAAGATGGTCTAGCTACTGTGTTGTTTTTCCTCACTGAAATCAAGAAAAATGACTCGCAAAAAAAGTTTTGTACTTTTATTTTCTTTTGTTTTCAGTCTAAAAAAATCAGCAATATTGAGGAATCGTGAAAATCCCAATTTAAATAAAATCAGCACACAAAAAAATCGGTATCGAATCAAATTGGGACAAAAGCATATCGTCACAGCCCTAGTATTTAGCATTGGAACAGACATGTGTCCACATCTGTGTTTAATCCTTTGTGGTCTCAGCATTTTGTTTCTGACTACCAGAGAAAAAAAATGTGTAACTACAAATGTCCATTACGGAGGACATTGCTTAAACTTTTAAATATTGTGGTAAAATATAGTTATATTTATCTAAGAAACGATGTGTTTATAAGATATTCAATGAAAATATAACTACAAAATTTCAAGTAAAAATCAGCACAAAGAAAAGTATTATGCACTTTTGCTCTTCCCATAAAACATGCTTGTTGCAATGGAGGCCATTTTTGTCCTCCACAGAGGACAAATTTGAACTACTGGTAGTCAGGAGGATATGAAGTATTATGTTATTCATTTGATTTATTTCAGATACAAGCTTACTTTGTTTGTGCAGCCATCAAAGTGCCATTGGGAAAAGATGCTTTGATTTTTTTTTTTTTTTTTAAAAAGGACAATATGAGGGGAAAAATGGCTTCAGCCCATAGTGTTTCAAAATATCATTTAAAAAATATGTAAATATCAAATTACATAAAGCTTTTTACACAAAAAAGTAATTTATATAAATATTTAGAATTTTTGCAATAATGGAGCCAAATTAGTACATTTGTGGATAATCGGTCACCTATAGCTTGAAAATTTAACGATGTAGCCAATTTTGATCATTACAAGAAGAAAAAAAATCTATGATAAAGAATGGAAGCATTGGCAACCAGAAAGCAGTGGAGATTTGGCAGTTATGTGTAACTTTAATGCAGTTGTCATCTTGCAGTATAAATTTAACGGTACTTATGTCTTCAGCAGAACTTAACATGTCAATATTTAATCGTAATTTCTAACTAATTGTAACTAAAACAATTGCAGGAATATTTTTTTCATTATAGGTACAACCTTATAAACATTTTATGAAGTGGCTTTATGAATTATGAGCTGTTGGTGGGGTGTTATCACCATCCACACAGCTGGGTGGATACTGTACTGATGGTACTAATGATAAATGTGAGTCTGAGTTGTTGCAGTGCAGTATGTAGTTTGTCAGTGACTCTACCACCAAGGCGTCCAGGTGTATAACTCTGCAAAGTCTGTATGCAGTACGGTACATCCAACAGATTTATTTACTGTTCCACAAAAGGAAGTACTTTATAGCATTTTCTTTTGCATAGTGTCTGTATATTGGGCCAATAGGTTTTATATCAGCAGAGGGGGGTTAGTTTCTTGGCATGCTGCAGCCAAAAGGAAGAAGAGCATCTCTGTGCATTGATGCTGATAATGAGGGAGTACATGGAAAATCCAGCCAGTGCAGAGTTGGGAGACATTGGCAGACGTTGAATGTCCAACATCCTCACATCGCCCTCCATTCCACTCTGGATCCTTCCCCACTCTCTGCTGACAGGATGCTCAGCTTCTTTTTTTGCATTCTTTGCAATAGAACTGAAGTGGCAAGTGGTGAAACTGCCACAAAGAACGTAATAAAAGGTCAGCTGGCTACATCATAAGAAAATTAAATAGTCATATAATTTTGGAGGATCTAGGATACATGAGTTTAAATGATCAGTTAGTCTAACAGTAATTAATCAGCAAGGAAATTAGATAATCTTATTTATTTAAAAGCTAGTTTAAAAAAAAAAAAAGCAAGAGTCAGTGTGCAACATTGTCACAACATTGTTTCAACAGATTTATTCAGTTTCACACATAAAAACTACATCCCAAATTTCTGCCCCTGCCTTGGAAAATTGCTTTATGCTACATTACGTTTGCATCAAGTACTTGCTGTTTGTATCTTGTTAGTTTGACCGTTTTTTTTTTTGTTTGTTTGTCTGTTTTTTTCTTTTTAAAGCATTTGCTTTGAATTGAATTTAACATCCAAATTGATAGTTTCCCCTTTTGTTTTAACAGAGTGGATGCAGGAAATAGTAGTTTTTGTAATCTAAATTTGAATGCTGGATAAAAGTAACAAACTTTTAAAATGTGAATTTTCCAAATAGTGGAAAATGTGTCACCATTTTCCACTATTTGGGATTTGATGATGCCAATGGTTTATTTGGAGGGATTTAATTGCTAATATTCAACCAGTTGCATTTCATGAAGCATCTGTTTACATTCATGATTTATTTGCAAACACTGTGGCCACTTTTAATTTTTAAATGGAGGAAAAAAATGTAAACATTTGTATGAAATGGGTAGGGGTCACAAGCAGTTGTGGAACTAAAACTACTACTGCCATACAGTGAGCTGAAAAAGACAAAATTGTTTTTGTACTCTGTGGGATTGTCAAGGTTGACAGGCAAAGATAAGCTGAGCTCCAGTTTCCCCTCTCTGTGCCCTGTCCTCAGTGGGCAGCCGGCCAGTTTATGCGCCCAGTTAACATCACGGTGCTGGGAACCCCAAGGCCCCAAGCAGGTGTCAACTCCTTGCTCTGCCAAAGGCGCTGAGAGGGAACACAAAGGGCTCAAAGAGACCTGCCAGCATGGTTACCATCTTAAATATCCAAGGCCAGTACAGCCACTCCTAAATCTCCCACCAGCATAGGGTAGCTGCCACTATGCTCTCTCTGTTACTGTAATCCTGTCTCTCACAGGGTTTTGAAACTTGTGCTTTGCCATAATTCAGGCTGGGAATGGTCATGATAGAGGGTATATGATAGGGGTGCATACTTGGTGAGAGTTTATGAAATCTAGCACAGGTTTTTTACCCCAAGGACAAAAAAACAAGTTTTCTTCAACCGGGAGTTCTTCTTGATAGCTTCAGTATCTTGTCACACTGTAGCTATTTCTGTCCTTTTTCTGTTTCTCTTTGACAGGAACAGTTTCTGCTGCTGTCACCAGACAGTTTTGCGTTTCATTTTTGTTTTATAGGCTGCGTTCATATCTCAAGGGCTTGTGCGATCTTTGAAAAGACTAGCTTGGCTCAGTTTTCCTCAAGGCTAAGCCGCCCTGGCATTTAAGCTGGCAGTACTGTAGAAGAAGTGGAGTCGAGGGAGAAGTGATGCCTTTCCCTTCCTCTCTGTTCATTGTTGCCTGCTCCACAGTGATGACGTGGATATGAGAGGGGGGTGGAATGGAGTCGAGTGGAGGCTACCCTCATTCTCGGTAAACAATAGGTCCTTGTGTATTTGACCCCTCTTTTAGCAGAGTGGGGTCCATGGTTAGGCCCAAAACTGGGATGGAATTCCCTCTTTGCTTGATTTTTGTCACTGGACTCTTTAACAAAAAAAATATAAGGGGTCGTGTCCTAAGCTGTTCTCATTTAAAACCAAATCAATATTCAATTATCATTACCGTTCTTTTTTTTTCTTGCTATACTGGATCCCATCGATTCTTTGTGCTGTGCCATATATGTCCCCCTCTCGTGGGTGACTGATTACTAACCTATATTTGAGTGGAATGAGCCACAATGAGGGCACCAGATCATTAAAAAGTAATTGAGAATGATTTGTTTGTTTAGTGATCTACTTCTGGGTAGAAACAGATTTATTTGAGGAAAAAATAACCAAATAATGCGCTAAAGAAATTTACAGTTCCTTTGTAATATGCATCACGTGTTTAACCTCACCTTGACTTAATCCTCATCAAAAGACACTTGATAACTTTGAATAGCATTTTTCACATTTTTTTTTCACCTCCATTTCCGGAGGTGTTGTACAGGTACTTCCTTTTAAAGTTGCTGTTAAAAACTGGAAAAACCTGCCTTGTCCGAGATTAGTTTAGTTTCTCAGAAGACAGGCGTGTACAAACCACCTGATCAGTCAGACCCATTTGCCTTCTGCTTAGGCTAATTTCCTGTGTCTAAATGAAAGGGTGCAAAGCTTGATTTGTGCAAAAACCCTCACATGATTGGATCAAAAACAAGGAAACACATGAGCTTTACAACTGAATTATGTCTGTTAATCCCCTTCCCGGCTGAGGTCTTCCCAATGTTAATAACTGAGTAAAAGAAGGTAATTGGTCTCCTGTCCGTGACAGAATGAATATATTTGACATTTGTGTATAGTGACCAACATAATTTTGTGAATACCCTCCAACGTGGCAGTAAATTTGGTGACCTGTTTTACAAGCAGGATTGAGAACAGCTTTAGAGATTTTAATGTCATATTTTACTAAAGCTTTAAAGCTTGTGCTTCTTACCCCGGCTCTCCTATTGACCTAAAACTGCAGACTACAAACACAATATGTTTCTAGGAGAGAGGAAAAAAATGTTTCAAAACAATACTGCTCGAGAAAAACCTGTAATTTCATTGTAGATGATGACTGTAGATAGATATGAAACATGGCTTTATTAAGTATGACTAGCTCAACTACTGGAGGTGGGTCTGGATAGGTTAAGTGCTCATATAGCTGGCACAAAGCAGCTTAATGGAGTCTATATCAGGTTCATGTTGAGGTGAAGGCAACAGGCAAGAGCTGTTAAGGGCAGGATGCGTCATAAATTGACAAATGGAAAAGGACACGTCCATCTGATAAGAACTGATCGCTACCAGGAGATCTGTCATCATACATTCAGTTTTCAGCTTGGAAGAATTTGGTTTGATGCATGTCACACCTATTGTTTTTGCTGCGTGATAAGATCAGCTCAAGAGGAACTGTGAAAAGCTTTGTTAAGCAGGTTTCAGTAAATAACTTTGTGTGTTCCTGCAGGGGAAACTTCACAGTTCCAAAGCTGTCAGAGTCTAACATGGGGTTTGGTGTGCTGGGAGTGTTTCTGGGGCTACTCCTGGAGGTCTCCACCCATGGACCCCACGCTGTGCCTCGAACTTCATGGAAGCAGAAGGGTAAGATGGTTTTCTGAGACAGAGGAAAAAAATTGCAGTTTATTAAAAGTGCAAAAATGAACCAATATTATGTGAAAGCTTAATTATTGTGGTTACTTACTCAATATAAGATATGTCAAGCTATCAAATTGTAGATCATTTATATGTAGAAGGGCTAGAAGGGTCTTTGTACTTCTGCAAAGTACACATCTTTGTTTTTTTGTTTTTTTTTTCTTTCCACCAAGGCGAAGGTCATGTAGTAGGGAGCGTCTATCTGTTTGTTAGCGACATAACTAAAAGATGTTATTCGTGGATTTTGATTGTATTTTCAGGAAATCTTAAAAGTGGAATGAGGAACAAGTGACTAGATTTTGGGGGTGATCCAGATCACCATTTGGATCCAGGACTTCAGGGTTAATTTTGCCATTAGAAATTCTAACTTAGAGATATTGCCCACAACATTTGGCAAAAAAATTACAATAGCTTGGTGACGGTCTTCTCTCTCCAAGTGCTTTTAGTCTTCTAAATTTCTTTAAAAAAAACCCAAACAAACAAACCTGTGTGTATATATAAAAACCCTTTCAACTCAATGTCTTTAGTTAACAGCACCATATTTAGTTTAATCTGTTTTCTAATTTGATTTTGAGATGAGACTTTGAGTTTGACCTCTGAAATTAGACTTATATTTTAAGAGATTAGAAGTTTGTCTCACCGATTACAAGAATAGCTTGAGTAACTCTGTCTCAGTGTGCGAATGATGAGAGCAAGTTATCGTTTTAATGAAAGTTTCTCTTCCCACAGTAGCACAGTCACAGTTTCAGGCACTCAGTAAGGGTATTTTCTGTCATCATTATGGTATTTGTGACCTGCATCTGCAACCTGAATCCTTTTGCTCCTGGCACAACCAGTACCACCCTAACACAAACTTTCCATTACTCAAAGTATGAAGCACAACAAGTTAATGCTAAGTGTCATACATGTAGCAGTTAAACACATTTAAAGGCTCATGGTGCGATATTTAAAACTTTTAATATGGCAGCAAAGTTATTTTTCATCCAACAAGTTTGCTGTGTAATGATGATCATAGCAGAGTGCACAGTCAGTATTAATGTCCATCTTAGAACAAGCCTCATCTATAATTGTTGTAAAAATGGCTAATATTTGCAATCTTTGGTCATTTGGAGGAGCAGGAACAGTCTAACAACAAAGCTGTCATTATCTTATGCTGATAAAAGCTTGAACTTTTCACAAAATGACACCTACAAAGATGTCTTTGTCTTCTACAAAGAAGATTAACCTTATATTTTGCTGTTCTTAGTCACTTTCCTAGAGACTAAAAACTAAATGTTCAATGTGGGTTTTCCCTAGGAATAACATTGGTCTAAATCAAGTTCAGAGAAGTTCATTTCTTGGAATTTAAAAAACAAGTTAAAAAACTTTGAAGTTAGCTTTCTGCACTCAACTTCTCTGATTAGATGAGTGTAACCAGTACTACCAGTACTAATTGGCACTGGTTTTTGAAAGAAGTCTATTTCAGCTTGTCATCTATCCTGCTATGCTGTTAAATCCATTTACCAATTTAAGTAGCACATTCAAAAGATAAAAGTCTTCTCAATACAAGCTCGTGCTTTTCATCTCTTTCCCAGCACTACTCAATGTGTAAACTGGAAAATCCCAGTTACCAGCAGCACTTCATTCTCTTCCATGCCTCTCATGGAGCAGCTTGTTATAGATGGAAGAATAAACACAGAACTGGTGACATGAAGGACATCCTGTTTCTGCTTTTGGAGGAAACATGATTACATTTTAATATTAATCTATTTATAGCTGTGATTTTGTCCCTGAAGAACACTGATGGAAAGATCTGACTCTCAGATGCTGAATGTTTAGCACGTTCACCAACTAGTTGCCAACTTTTCTCTGATTGATGCTCAGAAATGGAATTCCTTTAAGGATGTTAAAGTAAAACTGGCCTGTGGGTTGTGACATTTTCCCTGGACACACTCATTTCATGCCAATGTAAAAAAAAAACAAAAAAAAAACAAAAACTTAAAAATAAAATTAAATGTATTTTCGATGCAAATGTAATGTTTTTTTAAATGTTCAGATTTAGATCTGTTGGAGTTTTCGGAGCCGGGCATCTTCAACTACTCAACACTACTGCTGAGTGAGGAAAGAGATGCGCTGTATGTGGGAGCGAGGGAGGCTATCTTTGAGCTCAACAAGAAGAATGTAACCATCCGAAACAAGAAGGTATTTAAGTAGGAGTAACACCTGTAGCAAGAAGAATAAGTAAAAACATTTTTGATCATTTTTGGGTGTCTTGCTGTTTTCAGGTTCTGTGGATGGTTGCTGAGAACCCCATGAAAATGTGTATACTCAAAGGGAAATCAAAAGAGGTTTGTTTATTTATTTTGTTTGTTTGGGCAAAGTCAGAAACATTTATTCGGGTATAGAATAAATTAATTCTGTTACATTTCAGAGAGACTGTCTAAACTACATTCGGGTGGTGCAAGTTGTTAGTGATGAGCGGCTTTATGTCTGTGGCACACATGCTTTTCAACCTCAGTGTGATTACCTGGTAAGTTAATGATCTTTCCTCCCTTCAGTCAGAACACTAAGCTGATCCTACAACCATTTTTAAGGACTTGCTAATCAGTCATATTTAATTTCTATGTGATTTCCTTTTACAGAATCTTAGTGATTTTACTTTGGAGGGTAAGCCTGAAGATGGCAGAGGGAAGTGTTCCTTTGACCCTTCGCAAAGCTTTACCACGGTCATGGTCGGTGAGTTGAGGACTGTTTTATCTCATTGGTTTAGTATACCCATAAGATGTGCAACAACTTCCAGTTTTCTTTTTCTGTTGGATGAGAAAGTAACTTTGCTTTATTCTGTGTTTTCCATCAGATGGAGAATTGTACTCTGGGACAGCTTATAATTTCTTAGGAAGTGAGCCAATTATTTCCAGATATTCCCCATCCCACTCTCTGCTGAGGACAGAGTACTCCACATCATGGCTCAATGGTGAGTTGAGACAGTATGTGAGAAGTGTTGAGCTTTAACTTATAAAAACAATTTAGATTTAGCGCTGACCAGAACATATTTTTATGATCTTGTCTCTAATTTACAATTTATTCAATTTCAAGTTGTAGAACTGCTCTTATTTCAAAAGCTCTACTAATGAGCATCGTGTACATGATGTGGTTAAATAAAAAGCCTTTCTTTCCTTTGTCTTGTCAGTAGAGGAATCCAGCATGCAGTTTCTTATATTCATGTAGTGACACATGTCTCATCATGGGTAAAATCATAGACTGTATATAAAAGCTGGATGGAGCCTCTATGCCATCACCCGTAGGTTTCTGAAAAGCTGAAGTGAAACTCATTGGGCAGTTTCCACCATCGCCATCTTGGCAGCGTTACGGGTCTTGTCACCCCAGAGAATACAAAAACTGGGCACGGAGGTAGAGCTTAGAGGAGGGCTACATGTATGAGGGTGGATGCTCTGACCTGTCTGTAGCTAAGAGCTAACTGAACTAAATTGGAAATAATGGAGGCTAACCGGCTAATGGAGATGCTGTTAATCAGCTAAAATACATAATTGGGCTATATTCTGCCTTCTTGCAGCGGGATATCGGGTACCTGTCAATCAAAAAGACATGCTCACAATTGTGCCAAAATTCTAAATAAAATTACTTCTAAAAAAAAACAAAAAAAAAAAACAGCTGTCATGAAGGTAATCTTGACATATTGAACCAAAAATGGTAATTTGAATCGGGCTGTAAATTCCTAATTCTGCTGTGAAGTTGGACTTTATAACATGAGACTCTGTAAGAATTTGCTATGTTTTGGAGCCCCTAGTGGATGAGAGGGGAACTGCAGTTCTAGACTTTTTAGCATGGGCTTCACCTTTAAACCAATGGATGTTGCTGCTTAAAGTTGTACAGGCTCTCGCTGATTCATTTTTAGAATTCCTCAGACCAAGTTAAAATACTTTCTGGTCAGTGTTACCAAAATATATAATAAACTTTGACAACTTAGACTTAATTGTAAGTAAAAGTTTCTTTCTGTAAAGAAGAAAAAAATATATAGCAAGGTTTTCATAATTAAATTAAACGTCTCTCCTAACACTTTTTGCCTCATTGCAGAACCCAGTTTTGTCTTTGCTGATGTGATCAGAGAAGGGAAAAACAAAGCAGATGGCGAGGATGACAGAATCTACTACTTCTTCACTGAGGTGTCAGTGGAATATGAATTCTTTGGCAAGCTGCTGATCCCCCGTGTGGCTCGCGTCTGTAAGGTCGGTACACCATCTGTACAAGCCAGCAGCATCCCTCTTTAGCCCCTGTTCCCCTGTTGTTTTTTGGTGCATACCTTTGTTCGTCCTTTCCTTCTCTTTTAATCTAAACTGAGCTCATAATCTTTGGCTTGGGCATGAAAAAGCTCGACTCACATGTCCACGAGTAAATATAGCAAACATTGCAGATATTTGTTAGACATGGCATGCACATTGAAATTATGATGCAAGCAGAAAAAAACTTTGCTCCAGACTTAATAAATAAAAACTATCCTAATTCTACATAAGGCATGAAGTTTTAAAATAAAACTTGTCCTTTACTAAGTAATGGTAGTAAGTAGTACAAATGTTATATAATAGTTCTTTCGGCTCTTTTGATTTTATTTTCCTCACATTCTTTTGTTTGCAATATTTCTTGACAGGGAGATCTCGGAGGGGAACGCACTCTGCAAAAAAAATGGACATCTTTTCTGAAAGCCAAGCTGGTGTGCTCTATGCCTGAGCTCAATTTCGTTTTTAACGTGGTTCATGATGTTTTCATCCTGAGGGGGACAGACTGGAGAGACACGGTCTTCTACGGCGTCTTTACCTCTCAGTGGTAAGGAACATGTCTGGACAGGAACATGAATCAGAAAGCTTTTTTCAGCTCTACAGTATGATGCAGGACCTTAAGTTCACCTTTCAGTCTCTTGTTTGGTGTCTTGTCACTCCGCCTCGCCCAACCGTTTCATCTCCTGCCCTCACTTCTGCAGGGGAAATGTGGGTTTATCAGCTGTATGCGCCTACAACATGTCTGCTGTGGAAGAAGTCTTTTCCAAAGGAAAGTATATGCAGAAGGCCACAGTGGAGCAATCTCACACCAAGTGGGTGCGATATAATGGCATCACACCTTCTCCACGTCCTGGAGCAGTAAGTGCCTTAAGGCATGATTTATCATTAATATTTCATCTAATGATCACATTACTTGCATAAAATGGTGAAAAAGTTTTGTTCAATTATACTTATATATATATATATATCCTAAATATTTTACCCCATCCTTTCTTTCTTCTGCACCAGTGTGTAAACAACCTGATGCGACAGCAAAACATCAGCAGCTCGCTCCACTTGCCAGACAAAACCCTTCAGTTTGTTAAGGACCATCCCTTGCTGGAGGATCCCGTCCTGCCCATCGGCAACAGGCCTCGCCTCATCACCAAAGATGTCAATTACACTCAAATCGTGGTGGAAAGAGTGCAAGCGCTTGACAATAACATTTATGATGTTATGTTCACTGGGACAGGTAATAAGTCATCTATTACTATTAATGTGTTGCATGCGAAGGGCTTTCATTTAAATTCAGCATTATCGGGTTTATTGACCCACGTTGTTCATCTGTAACCGAGCTGTTTCAGTGTCTTTTTCAAAATTCTGGAAAAGAGTTGCAAGTTTTTTTTGTAGAATTTTAATCTTGATGGTAAATTAACAATAAACTTTTCTAAAAGCCATGTTTTAACAGAAACATCTTCCATCTGCTGGCTCCCTTTGACAAAATAACCTATGGCTTTTTTTTTTTTTTTTTTGCGCCTGTAGATAAAGGTGTTTTGTACAAGTCGGTGGTGTTTGAAGGAGAGGTTCATATTGTGGAGGAGATTCAGCTTCTGAAGAACTCTGAACCAATCAAAAATCTGCTTCTTTCCCCAGAGGTAAGTTCTGCATTTTGGCTGTACATGAAAGCAACTGTAGAGAGTAACACTTTATTCAATAAAGAAAGAACAAGTTATTAACAAGGGACAGATATACAGTTGTGTTTGGGTCAAAATGTTGATGGTCACAATGTTGGCAACCAATTCAGAGCAAGAATGCAACGAGTGACTACTGAAGTAGGAGAGTGAAAACATTTGTAATTGAAACAAACAAAAGCTAATCTGGTTGGGTCGTTTTAATTTTTTCTGGTCTCAGATGTTTTGCTTTCTGTGTGAGGGTACTTTAATAGTCTGTTTTAATTGTGGCAAGCAGTTATTTTGGCCATGATCAGAACCTCTGACATGAAGGAACAACTAGCATTGTTTTATGTGTACCAGTGAATATATGTGCAGCACTGAAATATTTCCATGGCTACAAAGCAGAGGAAGTAAGGCACCTTGCAGGCTTTCTGTCTGCTGATTTTATTCACATGCGTGTAGCATCTTTGTTATTTTTCACATTGTCACATTGCTAGATTTTATCCTTGTTAGAAAGCTCATGATAAGAAGTGACTTAGAAAATTGCATAATTGCAAAATTAGCAGAATACATGCTTTTCAGGCCGTTCTTGGGACTGTGAGAATATATAAAACATTTTAGTAGTTTGCTGATACCTGCATTTCTTTAAGAGCTTATTTTTCTCTGTCGCAGGAGCTGTAACTCAGACCTAAAAATACCATTTTGTAACACCATTATAAAAGCTATTAATCTGTTCAGTTTTTATGAATAAGTTGGTCCTTTCTCTAACATTGATGTAACTGAACATAACCAGTTATCAAGCTGTGATCTTCACACATTAGTTTAAAATGATCATGTCTTGTTTCTATTTGTGTCTTAGGGCTCATTTAAGTTTTGTAAATATAGGTCATAGATTGCTTAATAACAAAGTATGCGTCTGCATGCTTCTCTCTGCCTGTTTACATGTCCTTAGACACAATCTCTGTACGCTGGCGCAGACTCCGGTGTCGTCCAGTCACCCACAGCTTTCTGCAGCAAGTATTCATCCTGTGATGACTGCATCCTGGCACGGGACCCCTACTGTGCATGGGACCCTAAAGACGCCATTTGTCGCAATATCCGTAAATCTTCCAGCCAACAGATCAGGTAACTTAACATCAAGCTGGATTTGCAACATTCACTCTTTTTTTTAATCACCATTCTACATACCAGTACTCTACTCGTACATTATATCCGTGAAAAGACATCGGCCCTGATACTTTCTAGTTTGACCTGTTTTACTGTGTAATGCTAGACGTCTCAGTATGTACAGTTTGTATCAAGTTAACACTCATTAAAGTCACGGTTTTGTTGCAGGAGGCTAATCCAGAGTCTGAATGGTGATGCAGATCAGTGTCCTTCAGGTAGGAGGCAACAGGCTTCAGAACATGAACTGAAAGCGAACAGTATTAGTTTTAATTCCACTGTATATTTCACTGTCTTGCTGTAAGTCAGGGGTGTCAAACTCCAGTCCTCAAGGGCCGGTATCTGGCAGGTCTTTGTTGTTTCCCTCTACCAGCACACCTGACTCAAATGAAACGGATCCAGCTGCTTCTTGTTGACCTACTTGTTAATTTCAGTCAGGTGTGTTGGAGCATGGAGACAACAAAAAGCTACAGGATACCGGCCCTCGAGGACTGGAGTTTGACACCTGTGCTATAGGTCTTGTCTTGATGATTTGTAATTACTGGAAAAGTACTCTAGAGAGTGCAGACCTCCAAGCAGCTCATTTTCACACATATTTAGAAGAATCCTTTTAAATTCTTTGTTTTCACAATTCCCTCACCCACAAATAAAATGTTATCTAAGTCAGACAAAGACCCATTCTTGGGAAAAAAAAAAAAAAATCTGCCCAGTAGTTTTTGTGTAAAGTTGCTAACAAACAGATATAATAACCTCCTTGGAGGAGGTAAGAAATATCATTCATGATATTCACTTTTTTAAAAACATACCGTGATTTGAATGCTTTTCATTGGCTGACCATTGTCTAACCCAGACGCATTATTTTTCTCTTATTTGAAACACTTAACTATAAGTCGACTTTGCTAGAGATGTTTGATCCAAAAGTTGTTGTTTTTTTCTCTTACTGTTTGTCTCTTAGTGCCAGCTGTGTCTCAGAAGGACTACCGGCGTGTGACCGTGAAACCGGGGAGCTCTGCTGAGCTGCCCTGCCTGATAAACTCCAACGTGGCCAATGTGATGTGGAAATCTAATGGCTCACTTCTCACTGAGGCCTCTCGCTTCCACTTCATAGCTGAAAATGGGCTCCTCATTTACAGCGTGGCTCCTGAGGATCAAGGTCACTACGAGTGCTGGTCTGTAGAGTGGGCTCCTGCCGTTGGAAAGAACTTCAGCCGCCTCCTGGCTGGATACATCCTGACTCTGGATCTTCCACCCAGACCCCCACCTCAGGCAAGCCCCGTGGCCACCACGCTTGGCAACCAGGAGAAAAGTAGCACACATGCAGCTGAAGGTAACGTAAAGACAGACAGAGCCCTACTAACTTCGGCCAGCTTCACAGCCACGATCCTCCTCACCTCCCCACCCCAAACTGACTCCTCACTAACCCCGCCTCCCAGCAGCACAATCAACCAACCAAATCAGTACCTTCCTCCAAACCCCGTCGTTCCCCATCCAGACAGCCAGGACCCTTCAGCTGAATATCTGCAGCACAACAACAGCATGGCCCTCCTCTTCCTCTTTCTCCTGTTTTTCCTCCTCTTCCTGGCTGCGATGGTGTACAACTGCCACATGCAGTACCTTCCAGCTCCCTGCCTGAGGCTGCGAGCGGCTCTGCTGGGCAGCCACAAGAGTCCCCATCAGCCTGAGTACAGAGCCTGCGAAGCGGGCTTGATGGAAGCGTCCACCATGGACAAGGTCAACATGACTGAGCAGCCGACGCACAACGGAAGTCAAACCACACAAAAGCTGCGGGCGCTTCGCGACACAGGATACGAGACCGAACCCGAGTGCGGCAACGGCCAAGTCCCCTCTCATAGCTTTGGAGGCGACAGCCCATCACAGGAGAAACCTTTTGATGTGGACTGTGAATCCCAGTCCATCCAGTTTGCAGATGCAGATGACCCTTGCTGTTCGCCATAAACTGCTTCTGTCTGTGTGTGTTGAAGCTCTTGCTTGCTGGAAGTGTGTCCAGTGTGTGGCATTAAGCTAAGTTTAATGGTCACAAGGCTTTAGTCAAGCATTCCTGCTTAGCTATGAAGCTTTAACTCCTGCAGTCTGATTTAGGGTGATGATCAAGCAAATCTCGTCTCCAAGGAAACTGCATCCTTTCAGCTTAGGCCAGCAAGAAAAGCTATTTCTTACCTTCCAAATTGGAAACATTGTTTACCAAATTGGTAAGTTACTCTGATGTTTTCCAAATTGGAGTGATATTTCTGTACAGCCTGTGTGAAAATAATCTGTCGAAGCATTCGCAGCTTTTTTGTTTCGCCATCTAGTTGACGGTAAAAGCTTCAGCATTATAGTGATTTCTCAGGGAAGAGTTGCTGTGTACGCTACAGCTTTGCTTTGCCGTACTGTGTTGTCATCTGCAGCACCCGATCTTCAGATTCTGTGGCATAATTTGAAGATCAGAGGAGAGGAAAAGAAGTGGACACGTGGTGGATGGCTTGATTAAATACTGGAATGTATCAAACCACTGACTTGTGAGAAGTAGCACTGCTGCACTCGTTTATTTTTTTATTTTTATTCCTACGTGTGAAGGCAACATTCCTGATGGATCCTGTGTGTTAACCTTCATTAAATCATCTGTTTATAAAATAGAGTTGTACAGTTTGACCTGAAGCTTGATAGTAGAGCCCTGGAAAATCTGAAGTTTTCATTTTTTATTGTTTTTTATTAAATTTTAAGTTTTCTAACATTTTCATTTAATTATTTAAGTTTGCAGATCTGTGGTATTCCATATGTAGTTGTGATCTTCCTCTTTTTTTTAATTTATTGCAACAGCCCTGACTTAGATCATTCTTTAGCTTTCTTTGCATGTCACTCTCGTTTAGATTTTTCTCAACACTTTTTCCCCCCCATCACCCCTTCTCACAGCTGCCTCTTCTGTCGACACTTCATCCTTCCCGCTCTCTTCTGGAAGTAGCTCTCGCTCTGCCTTCCCTTCCTCCTCCTCCTCTTCTTCTTCTTCTACCAAGCCCCAGAATGTGGGAGCTCGAGAGGCAGAGGTGAGACTGCTGCCTCCCCTGCTGAAGGACCAGGCATGGGGAGTTCATGCCCAGGAGGCTTTCCTGCTCTTCTGCCTTGCCCTGGGTGAGTGGTGCCTGTGACTTTGACCCAACTCCTCAGACTTCCCCCTCGCTCAGGGACATGCGCTTGGTTTGGAAATCTTTGCCTTTTCTTTAACCCTTCCATTTCTCATTCCATCCTCTTTCTACCTTGCATGTTACCAACCACTCAAACACACACTAACCAAGAGAGTTCCTGGATTTATTTGTAACAAGTCAGGCCTTTGCTTTCAGGTATTTGGCTTGTGGAGAACTAAACTCCAACACAATGAATGTTTAAAAAGACACAAATGGGGCTAAGTGTGGTCTCGCTGTTCTGTCAATACAAGGTACCATTTTCGTAAGTTATTGTCACCGCACTTGGAGACATGAAATTTAGAGGTGGATCCTTTTTATACAGGATGTTCAGAATTACTTCATTTATCCAAATTAAAGTCTGTTCAGCTGTCAGTGATCTGGGGTTTTTGTGTGCCTGTAAACGTTTGTAAATATATTTGTATATATAAAAATACGTTTTGAAGATGTACATAAATCTAGGGGTACATTTTTGCCACTGTGGTTCTTGCTAGGAGAAATAAACGTCAAATGTTTTCAATTACGATTTTGTTTTCTTTTTTTTTCCCGTTTACAGCGACTTTTAAAAAAAAAAAAATGACTGTGTGGGGTTTGAAATTGCACCTTCATTTCATTGTGAAGCAAGTAAAAACGTTCAAATATTAAAAAGTTTCAAAGATCAACAGTGCAGCAAGATGCAGGTTTTGTTTGAACAGTTCTTAATAAGAGGTAAAAGGGAATAAAAGCATCTGAAAATACTTCAGGTTCTATAAGATCCCAAGGCCTCTGCTGCACCTTAATAATTATCTTTTTTTTTTTTTTTTTTCTTTAAAAAAGGCAGCAATATGAAAGTTTCAAAGCTTTTTGAACATCTTGGTGCCTCTGAACTTGACCCAGTGTTTAGTAGATTTGAGCCCCTCCTTGCAGATTTCTATTGATTTGAAATAATTGTACATGGAGCAAAGATAAACATAACTACTCGTCAGGCTCATTAAGGTTTTAATATTTTAAAAAAATGTCTAACAATAATGGAGGTAAAATTGCCCGGTGGACCAAAAGAACATTACAAAAGGAGTTCTTATGTGATTACTCCAAAGGCTAATCAAACCTGTTAGACTGTGTATAACTTTCAGGAAGCTTGAGCAGACCCCAGGGAGGTAGGGAAATGTTTAACTGTGCAGCCACACCTGCATAACTTCCCATCACAGATGGGTCAGATAAACTGTCCTGTCTTTTCTACACAATTTTCCATGCAAAAAATCTCAACTTCTAAAAACAAAGTCAACTTCAAACTTCCTGTTCATAATTGAATGTGAAGATTTTACCTCCTGCTGTTGTGAGCTGAAGGTGTATTTTTGTTTTCTGCAGTCAGTTGCACACGTTAAGCGAATGATGGATTTGATTTGATGGTTTGAACATGGAATCAACTTTGCATAGTCTTTGAAAAAGGCAATTCAGCTGAAAAATATCTGAAAATCATGGATGTTTGCTGTGGTCCATGCAGAGCAAATGGTCATTGATTAAAAGCTTTTTATAGACTAAAACACAGGTGTGTGTGTGTGTGTGTGCAAGACCACAGAAGTACAAGCTTTTGAATGAAAACCAAATGCTTTTACAGGCTGCGCTTGCCAAAGGAGGTGTTGCAAAGCCGTAACCATGCAGCTGTCTTGCTTCAGGCTTTTCACATTTTTATGCAATGCAAACCATAAAAGAGGAAAAGTAAAATATGAGTAAAAGTTAACTTTTTTTTTTTTTTTGTTTGAAGACAAAAAGCATTTTGTCCAAACATGAAGAGACATTTGCATGCAACTGTAACATCATTTTCTATCTGCATGTATATTCAAACCTCTGGAAATGTTCATAATACCAAATGCCCCCAAGTAGACCTAGTCAAAAAAAAAAAAAAGAAAAAAATATTTCCATTTCAGGTCCAAGCGATGTCCATATTCACTGGCTAATAAATGGGCACAGCCTGGACACCCCCATCATGGAGTATCGCCTGCCGCTGGGTCAGAAGGAGGTGCTAGTGAGCAGCTGGCTCCAAGAGGGGCCGCTGATCAAAGATGCCCGCTACCACTGTGTTGCTGAGGCCAGCACAGGAAATGACATGTCTGAGGTTGACCTCCACCTCACTATTGGAGGTATCTGGACCTGCTTTTACACGGCTGTGAAAACATCTCATGTTTACAACATTTTGGATGTGAAGCACTCACACACGCCGCAGCGTTATAGAGTTAAATGCCTGGGCTTGCCTGTCGCTGCTTTGAGTATAGAGCTTGATAATTAAATGCTTTATTTCTATAAATGATGTCATTTGACAGATGAGAACATTCCATCCAGAGACTTGAACCAGTGGAGAAGTGCACTCACAGAACATGAGCAACTGCTTAAAAGATGGCAGAAGGCCTGGGTAGGTCTACGTTCGGTGTGGTTTTTCAGACCCTCATAAACATAATTGTGCAGTCGCTTGGATTGACTTGCATCACATGCACCAGTTTTAACCTGCCCTCCATGTTTGGCTGTTAGCGAGAGGTCAAACGTCTTTGCTAGTTTGCACTTTTCCTGTGCATCTAAAGGCAAATATAACAAGTTGAGTTTTATTTAGGTAGTTGTTGGTGTTCTGCAGTTGGTTTTTGACCTGCAACGATTATAAAATAGCCTTTTGCAAACAGTGATCAGGATTCTTTGAAGTACCTTTTGCTAACAAATGACTCACTACCAAGAGCTTTTAACTTTGTCACATCTAACATGATTAACCATATTCACCAAACAGAACGGCAAATACTTGCATCTTACATGTTCTTTTCACAGCGTTGTTTGTCTTGTGATGTTTCCACAGACATTAATGCTATTCTCTAGAAATTAAGAGTTACATGCACGTATCAAGTATTAAAACAGAACGTGGAGCCTTATTTAGCCTCAATGTTTCCATTTCTGTCAGATGCAAGACTGAAGGCTTTACAGGTTTGGAACCATCCTGTTTGCCTTCATCAGTGTAAACATTTAGTAAGATTCTGGCGTACAAACGTAAATTCTTTTCTGTATGCATCCTTGGCTGCCTGCACAGTACAGCTGTGTTTTCCCCTCTGCAGGAAAGCTGTGACGGTCACACAGGTCTGAGGACTTGCTAAATCTGGAACGAACTAGTCCCCAGTCCAGGTGGAGCACGCCTATGACACTGAAACGTTCATAAACAAATGGGAAACTGTGTCACTTGTAACATGGTGTGTTTGATGGACCATGAAGTAAAGATTTCACAGCGCCTGCCTCCCTCACGGTTTCGCCTGCTTGTGATGAGTGCTTACAGAGTCTACAAGGGGATGAAGCTCATTGGTTACCACAGTCTGAGGATGTTTGGGCTGCAACAAATGTCTTGAAAGCACTGCTTGTTTGGAACAATAAACCTGTGTATGAGGCCTGCTGGTCAATTCTAAGTGACAAAGTGGCAGACTGATATTTGAGACGTTTGCTTCTTCACAGCCTCCTTGTTTGACTTTTATACTTTTTTGATAGAAGAAATTGACCGTCTGTTGTAAGAAGTTTTTCATTATATACACAGTAAATCTTTGATGTTTGACGTGGAGCATTGATTCTAAAAATCAAGGATCCAAATGGCATTAAATCTGAAAATGTCACACACTGAAATGTTACAGTCTTACTGTTCACAGTCAGCAATTTGTATTCTGCACAAACTGCGACAGCATACCTGACTTATGCAGAAATAAACACTTTCTGTTTACATGAATGCATCGTATTCTTGCTGTGGTTTCATTAGATGAAGATTTGACACAGTGAATAATGTAACATGTTCTTACAAGAAACTTAAAAAGTTCACAGTGTGTTGGGCTACTGACATTTTTTCGAACAGCAATGGGCAGCGGGGGATCACATTTCAGATAATTAAATTGCTTATACATATGCCAAATATATGTATTTTTTCCCTTAGAAACTTTCTACATTACTCCAATAAATGTACAAATGATCAAATATCTCACTCAAAAACGGAGAAAAAGCCCTAAAATAAAAAAAAACAAACAAAACGTTAGCTTCCATGAAACTGTAAATAAAATGGTTCATATCTACTAACAACAATAAGTTGTTCACACAGAACTGCTTCTTAAAGGTTTTACTTGTAATGGTTTGTTTTTACATTGCTGGTGTTACCCACCTGAACACACCTTCCACTACTGAATGTTGTGACTTTACTGGCTCAAACTGTTGTCTCACATCAGCACTTCCCAGAAATGCTCAAACCATCTGAATTATTTTCTAACCACCCAGTTTGCCTTGGAAAGCAGATTATTTCTAGAGTACATAACATATTCTGACTCTGATTTCTTTTATTAATGTGGAGTATGTATCTCAAGGAAACTATGCATTACAGCTTTCAATAGTTATAATCATAAACTATACCAATACTAAGTATTTTATCCATTTGTTGTGCTTCATATTTTAATTTGACTTCCAATAAAAATGTATTTGTAGGGGACACTGTTATATTTCAGCTTGAAACTGTTTGTTTTTATTGTACTAGCAGTCACAACTTGAGCCACAGCACACTCTTGTGTACAATAACGGATGTAAAACAAAAACCAAACCAAAAACAAAAAACATGAAAGTGGAATTCAGGAAATGTAAATTAGTAATTATAATTTATTTTCTGTCTGTTTCACACATATCCAATCTGTGAGGTTCTCTGGTTTAACGTCACATTACGTCATTAACTGAACTGGTTTTGCTGATTCTCCAACACAAGGCATTTCTCTTCCTTCTGAATGAGCTATTGTCAAATGGTACAAGCTCTTGGAACAAAAAGCAATCAGTGAAAAGGGTCTCCAATGAGCTGACCACTCCTTATGCAGCAGTAAGTAACAAACATATGTTCGTAGGACGTGACAGCTATTGCAATACAAGTAATGACTAGTAGTCAGGAAGAAATTCACTAAAATACATTTATATCACAGGAGTCTTTTCCAGATGATGATAGTTTATGTTTTGGGAGGAATCTTCTAAACAGTAGGATGTGGAGCTTTGAAAGTACAAACAAATGAAATATTTTGTGATTGTCACGCATTCATTTCTACTGTAATGGCGATGCAGTTTTTTGCAGACCAACAGCATCTGAGGGTTGCTGCACTGGTACTGTACTGGTTTAAGACTCATGCAGGGATCAAACCCTGAGTCTGCTGAACTCTCAGCGGTCTCCACTTCTCTTCAGGCATCAGGTGGGATTTTGGGACAAATCTAGCTATTTTCCCAGGCCAAATAACATGTCTGGAGAGGGGAAAAATTGTCTTTCTCAAAGGAAGCCGTCAGATCAACCACTAAAAATACAAACAAAGCAACATAAAAAGTCATAATGAAGGAAACTTTATTTAAGAAAAAGGACATTTTAGTCAAATGAGCTAAAGTCTTCAGAGCCTGCAGTCATTTTTGAAGAGTTAGGAGATGACTACTTGGGAGAGATAATAAAGAGAAATTCAGTTTTATCATTTCAACCCATAAAGACCCAACCTATGAAGGATGGATCAGATAAATCCAATTTTTGGAATATGAGATCTTTATTCGTCCCTTTAACAAAATGTAAAATAAAAAAGTACAAACGTTTTTAGGGATATTTCACATTTATGACCGTTGACATGTGAGATGCCAAAGTTTTTATAATGTAATCTTCTGCTTTCTGGTGTCCATTAGGAGGCAGAAGACAAAAATAATCTTGTGTTACACAGTATTTTCATCATATTTTACACCATGAAGTGATGCCAAAAGTCTGAGAAACTGTATGTATCATGTATTTTAACTCCGGGTTGTTATGGGTTAAAATGGGGATAAGCATTACTATTCTGGTAAATAAATCTTTCTCGCCTTGCAAAAAATGCTGGAAAGTACTACTTTTGAACAATTGATATTATTATAAAAACCCTTGTTTAAAAGTTACTAAAGATGACATCAAAAAAACTAAGCTTTGAACTCAAACACAAATGTCAAGATCCATCAGTACCCTCTTCCAGTAGCTGTGGTCTGGTTTGAGAACAATTAGCAATGGTGGCGCTGTCCACTTCCATGTGGCCTCATTTAAAAAAAAAAAAAGAAAAAGGCACATAGAACTATTAGTGTTGTTAAATGTAAGAGCTGCAGTGATTAATTAGCTCTGTTGGCATATAGAACAGAAGGTCAGTGGGTTTGTAGACCTGTACATGCACACACACACACACACACACACTTCAGAGTGTGCTCCTCCTCTGCTGCTTTTTAAAGAACCATTCACAAACATTTCAAATGATCCCTCAGACATGGTTACAGGCAGAAGCTCTTGTGGCTACATCAGCGTCCTCAAGCAGGCCCATCTGCCATTCAATGTGCTGTTTCACTGACATTTTAAGAAACATGATTCAGGCTTGTGTTACTATGGGCAACAGTGTTATTGATGGCCATAAATAGGTTCAGTGATAGGGGACTATAAAAATGCCACAGTGAAATTTTATTCAGTGTGAATATAATGGTAACTAGATATTTTATAACCTTTACCCCTATTTATAATTGAAGAAGAATGTTTGGTTAATTTAATCAGATATAAAGACTTACTGCGTGCAGCTGATTGTACACATAAACCTGCTCATTGTACAATGCCAGGAAGATCAGAATGCTAAGATTAAACTAACACAATAAAATAAATGGATAGCACTTTATTATAAACTAGTAATGTGATGCTCTAACTTACATGATGTCTTCAGATGAAGCCAAATTTCTGGATTGTTGCTGACATGTCATGTCTAAATAATTTGCTTTCCAAGGTACAGAAGCACGGTTATTCGCCAGGATCCCATTGCAGTTTTCTGGGATGTGTTTTCATCTTTTGCTTTTTGCACTTTGCAGTCTAGAGCAGCTTATTTTTTTATCCTGGTCTTCAAGAGCCGGAGCCCTGCAGGTTTTAAAAGATTCCCTGTTACAGAGCTTGATGTCAAGCTCTGCACATTACTTAGCCATTGATTTGAGTCAGGAGTGTTTCAGCAAGTAAACTGTTAAAACAGCAGTGGGAAACCCGAGTCCTCAAAGACCACAGTTCTGCAAGTCCTGCAATGAGTCTTTTTTTGTCTTTGTAATCAAGCCAGACTGTTGCAGCACCATAGACTGATCTATTGAATGCTGAACAATAAAAAGCAGGTGAAAAATGATGGCCACAAGATTATTTGTTCCATTGTTTGTGAAAAATTTGCCCTAATTTGCAGAAGATGTGGGTGCTTCCAGTCCACTTGTTCATGATTTCGCTTTTACTTTCTTCTGCACGCCTACAGTTGTGGGGGCATCGCCTCTATGAGTGTAATTAGAACACTTAATATTTATTTATTCATAAATAAATATATGCATACCTTGACATGCAAGTTAAGAAAAGACTTGTGGTAACTTCTTGGACAATTGTTAAATGTACTGGTTTACTAAAAGAAATTACATGCTACGTGTGCTAAGGTCCTCCAGGCCTGGTTTGACATTAAAACTGCAGCAGTGTAGCAGTAAAATTTTATCTTCATGTTATATTATCAATATCTCATGAAGACTTTTCACATTTTACCCTGAGTCTGCTCTTTTGGTACCTCTGGTTATTTTGCTCCTAGCTTGTCTGAAAATAACCCTTGCTTTTTGTAACGAAGCAACTAGTGAAGTGGAGAAGTATCTGCTGTCTTTCCTGGCAAAAGATGCTCCTTTCCTCTTTCTCCTCTTATTCAAATCCTCTGTTTGGCTGATATGAACAAACAGTGAAAGCACTCTATTAAAAATGTATGTTTTATGAAACTGGTGCTGAAGTTGTTGAACTCTCATTTAAAACGTTTTACCTGTTACTGAAATGCAGTAGGTCAAGATCTTACACATCAGAAAGTATTTTGGAAATTTTAATTTTATTTTTTTATCTGCTGGATGGAAACACTTGTTTGAGAACATCCTCTGACCTGATTGATTTATCCTGGTTGCTGTATAGTAGAGGCTCCACATGGTGGCCAATGTGTTGTACTGCACCAACTATTGATCATCCGTCAGTGGGTTCAAGTGACCAGTTACCACAAAGCACCATAGTGGCAGCAGTTACTGGAGCAGAAATGTCCACAGGCTAAAGAGCAGGAGAGGACAAGTTAGACTCCAAACTTTTTCAAATGCAACTTTATCTAACTCATAAAATAATACACTTAGCTGCAGGAATGAATATTTGACATCTGTTCTTAAAGCCCACACTGTTGAGTAAATGCTTAGGTTGTGATGGTTTTGATCTGAAATGCCAACATTTGTAAGTTGCATAAGATGAAGTTACACATAACAAAGTTGCAAATCAGAACTGGAAGAATCAATTTTACTTCCTTCTTTGACTCTAAATGTGTAACATCAGCTGTGGGGTCCAGATTAAAGCCAGTATTTATGCAATCGATTCTGAGCTACATTAGGGACAGGGTAGTGCAATGTGGTGGAAGGAGAGGAGGATGTCATCGTCATAAAAATTCTGCACGTGTCAGGTCAGGTGGTGGGGATGTGGACCCAAATGCAGGGAGGAGCCACAGGGATGCAGATTGAAGGAGATTTATTTAAACCCAACGAACTCAGGGGACCACAACAACAAACAAACAAAATGATCCAACAACCAAGAACTGAAACTGAGGGGTATAAATACACTGGGGGAACCAAACAAGAAACAGGTGTACTGAATGAACCAAAACAAGATCAGGTGAACTCAATGAACAGGAAATCAATAAAGCTAAACAAAAAACAAGAGAACCAAACAGGAAAAACTACTAAATAAAACAGGAAACCTGAAACTAAGGCACAGCACAAACCACATCATGACAGCACGAAGTAATGAAAACACAATATTATTATAATTTCCTCCTACAAGTTCACATTAGTGAAGACAGTTATTAACTGATTCATTGTACAACAAATACAAATATTAGTAGTTGGTTCAAATGTGAAAAATAATAATGATTATGAAAAAAGGTCCAAATATTTCAGCCCATAAATGCCACAGATGGATGCGTCATATTATTAAAAGTAATGTGTCTAGTACTCCAGAAGAGGGCGCTGTATTATAAGATTTTCTGATGCCGTGTCAGCAAAAGATGCTGAAATACTTGATTATGTTTTCTATGTTTATACAAATAGCAGGAAAAAAGTTAGAAATACTGTCTTGTTTTAAAAGTGTTTGAATTTTATACTGTAAATAATGTACCAACAAAAAATACAGGTAAATGTCTGGACAGTTATTTATTACGGATTTACATACAGCTGATAAAATGAGTATTAAAAATATCACCATTTTTCTCAATAAATATATTTCTAATGGTGCTATTGGCATGAAGTGTTCACCAAATGTTAGTTACAGCTAATACAATGTACACATGCAAAGAAATTAAGCTTTAGACATCCATAAATTATGTGTAATAAAATTAAATCACAAAAGCCTTTATTAGTATTAGCTTCAACATGCCTCCTGTGTGAGGATGAAGGTACTCAGTTGATATCTTCCATACAGTCTTTAAATCTTGAAGGTTGTGTGGATGTCTTCTGTGAACTCTGAACTTCAGTTCTTCCATTAATTTTCTATTGGATTCAACTCATGTGGTTGGCTGGGCCATTCAAGCAGCTTTATTTTCTTTTTCTAAAACCAAAGGACAGTTTCCCTGGCTGTGTTTGGGATCATTGTCTTGCTGAAACCTGGTAGATGATGGCAGCATTTTTTTTAAAAATTGAAAATGTCAAAGTACATTTTTCTATTAATCTTTCCTGCAACTGTATGCTGAAAACCCGTCCCACACGTTTACACTTGTGTACATATACTTGTCTTTTTCATTTTACTGTGCCTTTTTTATGTTTATTTATTTATTTTTTTATTACTGCTAAAGGGATTCCATGTAACTTTTGGCCACTAGGGGCGCTAAACCTGTAACTTCCCACGGGATACTGACACAAAATCTGTTACACACACTAAGCTAAAACTGCCCCCAAAACATTACAATAAATTATAGTTCTGAGTATCAAATGAAGCAGTAACTTTAGCATGACTTTCAATAATTTACTGACATGAAAATGTCAACATTAGCTCTTATGTGACATTACAGTAGAACTGCTTCGCATTAAATAGAATGAAAACCATTAAACTAAACCAGGCCAGTTGCTAATTGTTCTGTCACTTCTTTGATATTTACATGAATAATATGAAATGTGTTAATTGCATGCAAAGCAGTTCAATTTACTCGAAAAGTTTAGTGTGTCATGTTATCTTTGGTCTGCAGTGAACTAGCTTTAACTAGCAGCATTTAGCATCTACTAAACGGCTAAGTGAAGACACAACGTTGTATAATGTAACGGTCTGCAGGTCATCGCGCACTTACAGCCACTGTTTAGAATAAACGCTGAAAGATGTGGAAAAAGTATCACATTTTGGTAAGTTTACATAATAAGTAGAAAGTTAAGTTACCAGTGTAATAGTTTATTTTTTCAATGCATATGCTATGTTTTTATTTTGCACCTAGCCGTTACCATTAAAGTACATAAAGTAGGGATAGCCAACCTATTAAACTTTTCAGCATATTAAAGCAAATATAGAAAACATTACATGATCTAGTCTCTATAAGCTAAAGCCCCCCCCCCCCCAAAAAAAAATGTCATTACCAACTCAAATAAAATAATTTTCCTGTGATTCTTCACTACATAATCAGAGAAAAACCTGTCAAACATAATTTAACAATGGCATCTCTTACTACAGGTTCAGTCAATCCCTAGTTCTGACAGAAGGCCAAAGGTGGGTCTGGTTCCTCGATGTGGGGCTCAGGTGTGTAATTAGCAGAGAGGAACATTGAGCCTTTTATTGAGCCTTTTTTTTTTATTTTAGATTTTTTCAAGATATCGGCAGTGTAGTTGTTGATTCATTTGTTTTTTCTTTTAGTTCACTTGCTATAACTCTGATGAAAAGCCATAAAACTATAAACAAGTGGATGTTTAGGATTTTTTGTGTTTAGTCTCAGAACTAAAAACCCCACGTTGGCTCTGATGCCATTTGTCCTTTACGTAGCTGGTAACCCACATTGTTTTAATTCCTGGTAATCTGGATTTGGGAATCTAAAAAATGGAAAATCTGGATCAGGGAGATCCAATCCAATGTTGCTTTAAAAAAAAAAAAAAAGATGGCATAAAAGTAAGACAAATTACAAGTTCCTGGATACTAAATAATGGAATTTCCAAATCCTGCTAATTTTTGCTCAGACTAAATCTTTAGAACAACTTGCCTGAGAGTGTTTTAAAAAAAAGACAAAAAAAAGAAGTAGTCTTGCAGAAGCAGTCATGGCTGCTTTATGATGAAATGACGCTTCTTCCACTTGTGGATTATGGCCCCATCAGCGCTCACTGGAACATCCAGAAGTTTATAAATCTTTCTGTAACCACTGCTGTCTGTATGTTTTACAACAACAAGGTTGCAAAGGTTTTAAGAATATTCTTTGCTTTTACCCATCATAAGATATTTCTTGAGTAAGACTTTGTAACATCAAACACCTTTTTATAGTCCATCTTTTGGGTCGAAACCAGCTGATATAAATTTGCAATGAAGAGTAGGATGGCTTTCTATTTACTGAGAATTTATCTGGCGTCATGGTGTTTCTGCAGTAGTGCAGATCTCAGATGGTTGTGGTTGCAACTACTGTTAGGAGTGGTTGCAATGTTGGCAGCCACTGCTTTCAAAATGGTTAATAAGGTATACCAGCTTATTAGAGAACGATAAATATACATTGCTGCGTCTTTCAAAATGGTTCACATTGTTAATGTTTTCAACCACTTTGAAGTTGGAGGATTCCTCTGGTGGACTGGTTGCGACTATCTAACCAGTTTTTGCAACTGCGCTTGTCAATGTTCGCATCCACTTTTAAGTTATCTCTTAAAGCTTTTCAGCACCTCCTTCCACAAGAGTAGTACCACAGGATATTCCCATATTGTGGGGAGGAAAGTGCCCAACTCCTTGTAAAATTTCCAGCATGTACTGTGGCAGTGTAGGTAAATATAAAATCTGTGACCAGATTTACAGTGTACAAACCTGACCCTTGTAACCAAAGCCTGCCATAAATATATCCTTTTGCTATATTAATCTCAAGCTTTCACACAACCATGACTGAATATTTTACATTTTTCTATAAAATAGTGAGGTTGGTTGTTGAGTTTGACAACTGAGAAATCTTGAACCTTACTCTCTCCTTACTCTGCCCATTCTAATCCAAAACTTGCAATGCTCTTCAAAGGCAAACACTGAAATGCATTTTTCTTTAAGGTTCTGAAATGATTGAAATGAGTGGTCTCTGTAGAGGTTATTGACAGCACATGCTCCTATTGCCAGTCATGTAAACCCCCAAACTCTTTTTCTTTCTACTTTTTGAGAGTAACTTTGTACTGTAAGAGCCCCAATATCTCATATGGTCTTGCCCAATATTGTCACTGTGCCACCAAATCAGTCAGGAATACAGAATTTTATAGTTGGAAAGTTATACAGTAAAGTTTTCAAGCAGCACCACAGAAATTTAACAGATTTTCACACTTTGATGCCTCCTAACAAGGCTAATTCAGAATCCATCTTGCATCTAGTTTCTTATCTGAGCTCTCTTCCAACAGTGAAAGTCAGTCCGATGCTGAGTCTTTTTGCTCTGTCACTCCTTCCCTTCCTTCCTTCCCAGAGAATGCTGCATTATTCAATGGAAAAAGATTATTCCAAAATAGGTTTTCAATTTTGTTTCCATTAATTCTATAATTTTTTTTTTAAAAATTATTTGTTAGTAAGAGTATTATTTTGCTTTTGGAAATTGGTCATGTATCAATAAATAAAAAAGTTAATCGGAAAACAAGCACATTTAAGTTTGATCTAATCACGCAATTGTCTTTTAACAATGACTTCTTGAACTTCCATACATACTGCCTCACCATGAGAAGGCCATCATGTTATTTATCTATGTAATTACAAGCAATAGAAGTTTGACACATGGAAAAGTTATGAAATAAAATATCAGTTGATCCATAAATTAGGCGAATATATAGAGAAAGTAAATGTCTTTACCTACTAAAACACATAAATGAAGATGACAATGACAAACAATTGTTTCTACCAATCATTTTGCTACCAGTATCAGCTGCTGAATATTTTTTTTAATGATGCATTTTTGTTTTATTAAAAATACACAAATAGCTTTACACAAGGTGGCTCTTTTACAGATATGAAATATTACCAGATACTGTATGTTGCCAATCTAATAACATGAAAAAAAAATCAAATTAGACCCAATAACATGGTATTTTATTATTATTATTATTGTTATTTTATCAGTAATTTTCCTGAACCATATCTATATTTTGGTTCAATACCTTTGTGCTATGCACCCTCCATACATGTCAACTGCAAATTACTAATTAAATGTGTAGGTGGTAACTGTTCACATAAATCTGAGGGGGAAAAGTGATAATGGTGGCAATAAAAACCAGTATTAATTCTACTTATGTTCTCCTCATTTTTCTTGCTCCTTATTGTTTCATCAGAACATCATGTGATTATTTTGTGCAAACATGTTATACCCAATAAAATCTGTAGCATTTCTTAAAGGATGGTGAAAAGAAAACAAAATGCACACCTGTGTCTGAAATGGTCTCTTCCACTATTCTGCAAACCTCCCCTGAATGAGTCATCCTGCTGGCTCCTGATTGGACAAGACCATACCATCCCAAGGGATTGCCTTGCAGAGGCAGAAAGGCCTTGCTTCCATTCACAGAAACACTGGTATGCCAGACTGCTATTTCATTCACATAAAAGACGAAATATCGCACCTGTTTTTCTTCCTTCTGCTGTTCTTGCTGTTTATCTTTTTGCCATCTCTGCTGATCTACAAGAGTCTGCCTCTTCATCCCTGCCTTTGAATTTGGCTTTGTTTCTGAGGAGAAAAGGCAGACGAGCTGTTTTTTTTTTTTTTTTTTTTTTTTTTTCTTTTTTCTTGCCAGGCAGGAAAGAGAGATATTGGGAGGGACTGCAGTGCGAAATCTGCAGCACAGTGATAGAGGAAGCTGCTTATGAATGAGTGTCAGTCTTTCTCCTTTTGCTTGACACTCCTGAGGACATTTTATATGAATGCATGCTTTCTGTTACCGGGGAGACAAAGATGCTGCGTTGATGCTGGTTTTAAGAAGATTACTGGGCTTTTTTTTTGCGTTATCCATTTGGTTGTTCCATTGACTTATCTCACTGAGAAACATGTTGTTCCCCATGTGTGCGTTTTCTGTTGACTGGAATCTGGATCATTCATACAGTTAAACCAGGATCAGTTGCTAATTATTTTTGTGAATCAGTTTCTGCTTTCTGTTGGTGTTTTCGTGCAGAGTGATAATAGAATATTTGCTCATCAGTGAAACTGTCAGTATAATTGCATTTTGTTAAAAATTTTTAGGAAGAGGCTGTTTTAGAAAAAAAAAAAACAGGTAATGATAAACATTAAGTGAAATAACAGGTGCGTTAAATAGTCATAGATTTATGATAACACTAACCTGAGCTTCTGGAATAATGTCTGCATATGTAGTGCCACTGTTATAAAAAAAAACATGGATAGAATATTAAAACCGTTTTCCAGTCATGCCAGAATTTTGCTGCACTGCTCCTTTAGATGATTTATTTAAATCCTTTAAAAGTAAACCTTTTAATTTAATTTTGACGAGATTTTTGTTCATTTTTGTTGGTTTTTCTTTCCTTTTTTAGGTCCGAGCAGCCTGCCATTTAAAAGGATAACTTCGTTATTTTGCTTCATCTGTATTCATTTCTTTGATTACTTCATAGTGTGACATTGTTTCATCACAACTTCTGTCACATCACCAGTTTAGCGACGTTAACTATTCTAAAACACAAGTTAAGATAAATTATTCCGGGAAATGATTTTCCCAAGTTGGGCGATCGCGTGTCCTCTTGTTCTTCATTTCCTTTTCTCTGAAAAGCAAACAATGGGGAAAGGGTTGTGTAGAATAAATATGAGACTTGGGAATTTAAAAATTGATTGGTTCTAGTGTGCTGTAAGTGGGAGGTTTTTTTTCCTCTCCCTCCAACAGGAAGTGATTTGCAGTGTTCAGCAAGCCTTTTGTTGAGAAGGTTTTCTCAGATCAGTGAGTCATGCTTTAGCTCTGAGCCGGCAGGCAGCAGTCAGCAGGGTATTTGCTCTTCCCTCGCAGTGTCCATGATCATCAGCAACACAGATATTTTTTTTCTTCCTTCCACTTTTTGGATTATGAGGCAAGGAATCCTAAGCAGCAGCAACAGCAGCAGCAGCTTTACTGCTGGAACAGCTGCACCACAACACTGGTAGTCTTGTATCCTCGTCTTCCTCTGCTTCAATGTTGTGTTTCCACGGATTGTGTCTGTGTAGTTCTCTCTGACGGACTGGATTGCAGTTTTGGATTTCACTGAGAGCAAATTGGACTTTGGCGACAGCAGCAGCATAAGCTCAGCACAACCACCACTGTAACCTCAATAGAGAAAATTACAGTCAGGTGGCCTGTGATTGCTGAAAGGCGTTTGCTGCCTGTGCCGTTGCTGCTATGTTACAGGAGAGGGCAATCGGTGCGGCTCAGCCACGTCTGCCAGCACGCTTGTGAAGGAGGCAGGCTGTGCGTGTTGGTTGGTGGAGAGAGGGGAGAGAGCAAGAGAGAGAAGGGTATGCTTCACCGTACCAAATACAACCGCTTCAGGAATGAGTCAGTAACATCCGTCGATGAGCTTCTCCACGGCCTGTCCATGAACCCCAAGGTCTCGGCCACCCCCCAGCCTGCAGCCGAGACATCTTACACACCCCCAGCTGAGGTTCATTCCTCTTCCACCACTGCTCCTTCCAGCACCCCCAGCAGCCACAGCTCTGACCACCTTGAAGATGGAGGCACCACCCTCTGCACCCTTATCAACAAGGTGTCCAGCCTGAAATTCAGCAACTCGGGCAGCTTGCTTGGCATCAAAGGTCTGCCATCGGCTGTTAAGGACCTGGCTGTGTCCAAGCTGCAGGGGGGTGGGGGATCAGGCTCAGGCAGCTCCAGTGGCACGAGCCCCAGTGTGGCGACAGCAGCAGCAGCCTCTGGTGTGGGAGGCTCTGTCTCCAGTTCAACCCCCTGCTCGCAGCTGGAGTCAACTGTCAGCATGAGCAAGAAGAGCAGGCTGGACGAACTCCAGCCTGGTGGAGAGGACTGGAATCCAGGTGGCGGTGGTGGTGGATTGGTGAGCAAACCTTCCAGAGGATGGCTACACTCAAATGACAAGATCTCTGGTCCGGGAGTCACATACATTGTGAAGGTTGGTGCTCTCACTGTTTTGATTTTGCCCATGGTTGCGCGCTCTCTGTTATCTTTCATTGACTAGAGTTTGGCTGTCTGCTGGGGGGGGAGGGGGTAAAAGGGTGATAATGTAGTTTCACTTGTGCATCACAACATGCCCTTGAGTGGGCGTATGTAGGCTGGCTGTGGCAGAGGGTTGAGTGAAGCAACAGCAACCAGAAAACAGGCATTGAATAATTCAGGAAATGAAGGTTATCACTGGGGAAAAGTAGAAACAAAAGCCTCTTAATGGCAACATAAAAACAGCTGTTAAAACATGCTGTAAACATTTCAGTTTGTATCTTATGTCTGTCTTGTGTATGTGAAAAAACAACATTTTGCTTTAGTAACCATGGTGATGTGTTATTTCTGTACATTGTGCACCTCTCTGAGCTCCACGACTGTGTTAGCTCTGTGGAACGGTTGAAAATGAAATGACATGCAGCGCATGTTTGCCTCATGTTTGTCTAGCTTTACCTCTTCCTAATGTTGCTCAGCCATCATACATGTATTAAGTTGGCGCATAAGTCAGACTTGTGAATGTCATCATGCCAGAAATGAGTCACTAGCATGGGAAGCAATGATGCTGAGCCCTTGCTCTTTAAGGTGTTGGAGAAATGGAGAGGGGAAGAAACCATTTTTACTGAAACTGTAAAATAACATGGATTCTATTGAGTTGATGTTATGTTATTATTTGAGTAGTACATGTAATATATATATATATATATATATATATATATATATATATATATATATATATATATATATATATATATATATATATATATATATATATATATAAAAAACCTACAATATGATCAAAGAGAAGAAGGAACATGCAGACTAAATGACCAGGTGAAACGTGTTATGTTCCAAATGACGTTAGACAGGATGATTGCTATCATATGACACCCACTATAACTTGCCAGGATGAAGCTACAGTATGTGTGACCAGCGTGACATTCCATTAACTGCATTAAGGCAGAGCGTGCTTATTTGTCTGGTCAATGCTTTTGAAAGCGTCCACGCTGTGAGAGGGGAAATGGGTCCAGACTGTTCTCCCCCACCTCCGGTTTTTCCTGTGGTTTTTGTCCTGCATGTATTGAGTTCAACGTGGTGTTTTTGCTCACAGCACTTTTAATTAGCGTCACTCCTCGCACATCATGCACCATTACTCTAAAGGGACATCGACTGACAGTGACATTGTTTATGCTCACTCTTTTATTCCTTTGTAGCTGTGTTTAGAGAAGCAAAACCTGAGATTTTCTTGCATGTTTGTTGTCAAAGTTCTCCATTTGTTTTTCTTTTCTAACATAATTTAACTGTTGACTAAACATCAGGGTATTATTCAACAGCAGTCAGGTCATCCTGTGATGCAGTGGTGGTTAAACACACACTTAGTAATTATGTTCAGTTGGAAAACACTAAAAACTCTGTTAAACTAAATACAAAACTGTCCTAACTTTTGGTTGTTGTACTAAAATGCCAACACACCAACATTAATACTTACTAACACTAGTACTTTCTTGCTACCTAATCATGAGTAGAATAGAGCACCCGACATTTATTGTTGCCTGACGACCAATTTATAACAAAAAAATCTTGACATCCTCTCAAAGCTGGATCCCATATTTTTTCCTAAAAAGCTGGGGATTCATTTACCCATAACAAAAACATTAGTCACATGACCAGTTATTTTGTTAATTTGACAGCCTGTTAATCTATATTTTCTAGACTGCACATGCACTGAACTGGAATGAATAATGTGATCTGAAAATATTTTGAAGTCCTTCAAGGGGGGGTTTTATATTATTGCAGGAAAGAAAAAGAAAGGAAAAGTGAGCATGATTAACAGGTTTAAAAAAAATACATAAATAGGAAAAACATACAAATTAACAATATGGAATAAAATTGACAAAATGGGAATATTTCTCCTGTAAATTAATAGGAATAAATCATAGTGTTTAAAATCAGCAATAACTGTAGTTTGTATAATTTAAATTTGAAGCTTCCTGTGCAGAAGATCTACACTGAATGACATGATTTGTTGTTTTTGAATTAGCCTTTGTAGCTATGAGTGCAATAAATGACAAACTGAGCTATTTTTCTTTGGAATTATGAATCATCTCTGTGCTTCTGAATGATTTATTCTCAACTATGTGTACTGAATGTCTTTATTGTTTCAGTATGAGAGAAGAGAAGTATTTATGTATTGCTCAAACCGGTGTGCTCTGCTAATTTTAGTAATGCTTGATGTAATGCCCCTGCTGAATTAAGCTCTCCATATTTATCATTCTAAAAATAAATAAGACTGAAAATGTGCATGAATGACTTATATGGACAGAATTTCTAGGCGCAGCCGAGGTGCTGAGGGGATCTTGTTTGGTGGCCTCAGGATTGGGTCCCTGCTTTTTGTGGATGACGTGGTCCTGTTGGCTTCATCTGGTCATGATCTCCAGCTCTCACTTGAGGGATTTGCAGCCCAGTGTGAAGCGGCTGGGATGTGAATCAGCACCGCCAAATCTGAGACCATGGTCCTCAGCCAGAATAGGGTGGATTGTCCTCTCCGGGTCGGAAGTGAGCTCCTGCCTCAAGTGGAGGAGTTTAAATATCTCGGGGTCTTGTTCACCAATGAGGGAAAGATGGAGCCTGAGATCGACAGACGGATCGGTGCGGCGTCTGCAGTAATGCGGGCTCTGCGCCGGTCTGTCGTGGTGAAAAAGGAGCTGAGCCAGAAGGCGAAGCTCTCGATTTACCAGTTGATCTACATTCCTACCCTCACCTATGGTCATGAGCTGTGGGTCGTGACCGAAAGAACGAGATCTCGTATACAGGCGGCTGAAATGAGTTTCCTCTGCAGGGTGGCCGGGCTCACCCTTAGAGATAGGGTGAGGAGCTCGGTCATCCAGGAGGGGCTCAGAGTAGAGCCGCTGCTCCTCCACACTGAGAGGAACCAGTTGAGGTGGCTCGGGCATCTGGAAAGGATGCCTCCTGGACGCCTCCCTGGTGAGGTGTTCCAGGCACGTCCCTCCGGTAGGAGACCCCAGGAGAGACCCAGGACACACTGGAAGGATTATATCTCTCAGCTGGCCTTGGAACGTCTTAGGATCCCCCCCGCAGAGTTAGCAAATGCTGGGGAGAGGGAAGTCTGGGCTTCCCTGCTTAGGCCCCCGCGACCCGACCCCGGATAAGTGGTAGAAGATGGATGGATGGATGGATGAAAATATGCGCAAATAATAATTATTTTTAAAGTATATTCCAAAACTTAGAAAATGCTCCATGAAGAGACATAGTCATGGTATCAAAATCTATGATTTTTTTAATAAGTTAGCTCAGCGTGTGAAAAGAAATTTGAGCAGTTAATTGTGTCTGGAAGCCTGTTTTGTTCACGGCCAGGTTATGAATGTGATTCTGCAAACGATAGGAACTTGTCAGCACATAATGTTCCTAGACTGCAGTATTAATCAGAAGACATGTGACGTCTGTAATGTGAGTAGCTCAGCAGCATTGGACGATTAGTTTGCCAAACAACACAGGAAGCAATTATTTAGTTGCATGAGCTTCTTGTCAGACTGTGTGTTTTTAAAGCTCTTTTTAAAAACTGTTTTTACTTTAGAAAAAAACAAAACCAAAACAAAACAGATCTGCAAGTAAATTAAACCATACCTGCAGGTGTAAAACTTCTTTATACCTGATCACAGATAAGGGTTAGCTGAGAAACTGCAATAATAACACTTTCAATTCATCCCTTTTATCCATTAGATGGCATGTTAAGTCAGTTGAATACTTCTTGGGGAAATTTGTTCTCACTGTGCTACATGCAAACTTGATGTTTAACATTTTGACCCACACAAACACATCTTTGGACACCCATAACTAATGATCCATGATGATTGGCAGATTTGTGCAAATGTTTTGGTTATTTTTAAAAACTATTGCAGACACCGAAACAAGGTTGAGCTGAACGTGTTATTTCAACAATATACTTGAGTTTTGTTGTCAGTCTAAATATAATCTAAGATAAATTAAAGATGCCAATTGTGATTGTTTTAAAGAAATTCAGCTGTTTTACCAAAACTGAAAAACGTAAGCTAAGCTGGCACATTAAATTTATAGCTATGCTTATTTGTCCTCTAGTAAACATTTTGTTCCTCACTTTTTACAACAAGCCCTTGGTGTCCAATATGTCAACTGTTTTTGCAGCCATTTAGAATCCACTGAACATTTACTTACTCTCTTCACTTTTTGTGAACCATGCAAATAGCTGAGGTGTGTTTCTGTGGAGCGTTAGTATTTGTTTATCTCACACAGACTTTTCATTCTTACTTTGCAGTATCTGGGCTGCATCGAAGTCCTGCGTTCAATGAGATCCCTGGATTTCACCACAAGGTCACAAATAACAAGGTATGTCCCTATGTTATGTATTTTGTGGACCAAAATTCAGTCGATTTATTTAGTCCTAAAGCCACACATATTCAGGATTTAAAGTTAGTCACTCTCAAAGACTGCTGGGAAATCTGTCAAAGAAGAGCAATTATATTAGTCTAATATAGTCATTTCTCTCTTCCTTTTTTTAAATTTTATTATCGATGTTGCAACTGCTGGCTTTAGAGAAAGTTTTGGTTGAATTTCTTTTCAGCTATATGTTGCAGCACTTACACAACTTAAAATTTGTCACAGCTCAAACAAATAATTGAGCAGTTCCTTTTTAAGAAGACCATTGAAAGTGAAAAGGGACACAATTATTAAAGGTACCATGTTCTTTCACCTGGTGATCCAAAGAATCTGTCTGGTGTGCACTGAGCTGAGACAGGATCTAAACTATTCATAGAACTGAAATATTTTTAGAAGTATTCTTTGTCTTACAAGGAGTAAGTAAGATTCATACAGGATCAGTGTGCTTTCAGACTTTAGCAGCTGCAGCATTATAAATAAGTTGGAGTTTATTTTATCCTAAAAAATGAAATCTGCTGCAACTGCACGTTTTTTTTTTAAATATATATTTTTTTTTTTATGAGGTTTGAACAATTAAATGAATGTCTGGTAAGTCCAATTTAATAAAGAAGAATACACAGTTTATTATCTTTTTGATGAAAATTGGACCTTTCCCATTTGCCACTCACAACAAACTTCACACTAACATGAATAATAAAGAATCCAAATGTATCTTAGCATGCCCTGTGGTAATTATAACTACTCTGACTGTTTGTACCACCATAAACCCTGAAGAAGGCATGAGCAGAAACCTGTTGGTGTATTTTAATGATTCTTGCCCATTTTTATTAAAGGCCTCTTATTTCTAACCACTTTGATTGCCTGGACCTGGATCTTTTTTTAATCTCATACGATACATATGTTAACATGTATCGTATATATAAATGAGTTCACCATCAGTTTATCAATAATAAAAACCTGCATGATTATTTAAATTAAAATATGCCTTGTATTTTCTTTCCTTTTTTTTTTACATGCAGCAGACATTTATGTTCAGCTTTTAGTTCTAAGTATTAGAAATGGATTGATTTACTATTAAAGAAGCTGACCCATCATTTTTGACACAGAGCATCCAAATCACAAGTTAGAAGACGTGTCTGCGCATTTATAATATAGCTTCAGTTCAAGCAAGGATACAATATAACATCTGTAGTAAAAAGTGTAATATTGTTCTGAATGTTCTACTGTTCATGCTAACATCTGATAATGAGTTACGGTCAGCATCATTAAAGCAGCACTATTAAACAGCCTTTTGCACTTTGGGGCCCGCTAATTTAACTTGCATCTTGTCTTCTTTGTGCTCTCTTTGGGCAGTAAGACCAGTCCAATGTTGACTGTTGTCATGTCTCTCGCTCTGCCACTTTCTCTCTTTCTTTCTTATGCTTCTTCCAATAATCTCCTCTTGGGTTTCTTAACTGAATCAGCCATATAATGCATGTCCAAAATGGCCAGTGAGGCAAACTGCAGCTGTAATGTGATGCTCCAGGCTGGAACACAAAGTTTTAATGTATGTTTTCTTGGCTTTGGGACACTAAAAGGTATCGATGGTCCTGGGAATGAGCATAATGCACGTCGGTGTGCCATCAAAACAAATTGGAAACACAGAGTTTAAGGTTTAAAACATAGGTCATGCAGCCTAAACATGAAACGAATAAGCCTAATTTAAACCTCACTATGGTGTTTAATGTTAAACCTTAAACATGCACAAATCTGAGATACATTTACTTGTCAGATTGCTAAACTAACCTTTATCTCTGTACTTCTTTTTGTGCATTGCGACAATGGCACACAATGATTAACGTGACTCAGAGGCTAACAATGACTCAGTAACTGCATTGTGTGAGAAAATAGTCCACAGGAGCAACCAAAACAATGAGTTGACAGAAAAAAATATGCAAGAAGAGAAAGAAGATTTTTAACAAAACAGCCCATTATCCAGGTTGTTCTGTTACATATTATATTTATTAAACTCAGCTAATAATTTAATGTGTTAGAATTTACTTTGATCACACACTAAAGCATCTTTCCTTTTTTTTTCATGATAATGACAAAAAAAAAAAATCTAAATTTTAAAGTAGTATTTGTGACGCATGCACATGTATGTTTATCTCTAATGTTTGCATGGGATTTTTCAGTGACTCCACGAGTATCTCTGGAATCATTGACCAATGTGCAGTGAGGCCAAGGCCAGCAGTGAATCATTTTGTGTCATATCCACTTTTCTGCTTGACTTCCTGATGTCGGTATCATTAACCAGAAGTGCTACACAGTGGTAGAATCTCTCTCTCATTGTTGTGTGTGTTAAAAGTTTTTCTTGAGTTTAGCAAGATACGGTGAAATAGAGATGCTGTAGCGGAGGGAGATGGGGAAAAAAAAACCTCTACTGTTATTTAACTTAATAACTGCATTGTACAAAACACATTTCAATTTTAACATATTGCACAAAATGTCATCAAACAAGTTCAAAACAGAAAAGCTACCAGAAAACACACAGATTGCCACCAAGTACAGCTTCTGACTATTAGCAAATACACTGGGAACATCCTTTAGGCATAGAAAAATACAACAGATGTTTTAAAAAAGAATAAAACAAATTTCAAGCTGAGTATTTGATAATATGTTACTGAACACTAATTTGCAAAAAGAAAACACAACAACTTTCTACAGTAATGGCTAGTACAATGTCCTTCTAAGAGCTTTCACAGTGAAACTCATACATATAAACTGAAAAAAATTGCCGCACATCTGGTGTTTGATCAGTCAGAAATGATGGATGTCACTCCATTACTTACTGAACTCCACTGGCTACCCGTGGCTGCCCGAATGATATTCAAGTCACTAATGCTTGCCTGCAGAGTCACTGCTGGGTTTGTCTTCCATTATCTTAACATAGTTATTAAGTACAATGGTTATTTGTTCTATGCTCTTTTATTTATGTACATTTATGTTAAACTAGCACAAAATGCAGACAAGGTTTCTTACTGAACTAAAGATCGAATGTTGTCCTGTCAGTCGGAAGTCTGACGCCAAATGTTTAAATGTAAATGTTATAATTGTCTGGAAATAATCTGAAGCAAAATAAGAAGGGTTTGCATTTAGCAATTATTTGCTGCCTCCTGCGGAAACTTCATCTTCATGATTATAGGCCTGCATGGAGTTTGCGTGGATTCCAAATGCATTTCTTGCGGCAACATGCTGCTGGTGCATAGCGATGATTTAAAGATCAAATATGCAGGATTGTGTTTAAATACATTTTTCCTCTGTTAAAGAACTTTTTTTTTTTTTAAATTTCATGTGTTTTTAGAAGTTAAGGTGATCAAAAGATATGGTATTTGATGGTTCTAACCATTATCATCATCCTCTCTTCATATCTCTAGGGAAGCCATCAGTCTGGTGTGTGAAGCTGTTCCAGGGACCAAAGGAGCACTGCGGAAGAGAAAGGTACACGGATGGACAGAAATGGAAAGGGGGAGGGGTAACGATGGGAAGTGACATGTGAATGTACAGTTGGTTGGAAAAAAGGAAACAGCATTAGATATTAATCGACCCTTCCACGTTTTATAAATAGCATCCCATCTTTCTGTTTTTCCTTCCTGTATGTACAAAGAGAGGCAGAGGAGAGAGATGAAGAGGCATGTTTCTGTATGTGCGTGGGCGTAGCTCAAGCCCACGTTGCACTGCACACTGCACTCACTGCTTAGTGACTCATATAGTTCACAATATCTGTAATCGAGAGGCTGTTTGTGCACACATGCATGTGTGTGTCTACGTGTTCGGTTTGTGTGATCACATGGTGCATGTCTGCCGCATGTGAAGAGGCTGTGACTTAATGTGAGGTGTGAAATGAAGCAGTATTCTGTTTTGTGGGGCTTGCTCAAATGTCAGGCGAGAGTATAAAGCACAAAACCAGCTTAGTTTCTATGAATGGATGCATGATAGGAAATGGTGCTTGACAAACGCTGTGCACTCACATCGGCTTCATACGGAGAAGGATTAATGAGTTTGGCTATTTTTATCCAGCTGTTTTAGTCTGTTCATCAACAGAGTTTTAAATGTCTGTTTGTTTTGCCCAAATTATACTTAGTGTTCTTCTCAACCTGCTGAATGGAAATAAATCCATCATTACATGATAATTGTGTCGTTAGGAGTTTTAAAACAGCTAAAAGCTAAATCTGACTTTGTTTGTAGACGTTACCTTTTTTTTTTTAATGGTAACAGACCCAGCTAAACGTCAGTACATGAGGAGCAATCAGGTTTTGTGTTCCGAATGATAAGGTTTTTACAGTATTTATCTGGTCACAAGCTTTATTTACGTGGTCAGACTTTTTCCATGTGAAAAAGATGAATCAGATTGGAGAACTGAACTGTTTAGCTTATGAAGAATTATGCAAATTGTGTATTTACATGCTGCAAAGCCAAAATGAATCTCTTTTAAAAGGTTTAGCAGTAATGCAAAGAGGAGAGGAATGCACGTAGAAATAGAATGGGAAGTCGTATTGCAAAGGACCACAAGCTGAGCTTTCAAACTGAGCCTACTGCAATAAGGAATTTCAAAATACTTCAGTCTGGAACATCATGGTCCTTTATTAAATGAATTTAAGTTATTTAATCACATGTTTTATGACACACATTCCCCTTCTGCAACAAGCTTCACCTCCAGGGTTTATATGAACTGGTGCATTTATGGTAATTTTATGCTAAAATATCATGCAAAAAGGTCTTGACTGATTATAGAGATGTTGGACATTTTATTTACAACAGCTGGTAGTTTGTTAGCATAGCTTGGGTTAGCATAAAACAACCAGTCTATTTTCCTCATACGTCTTTTCATTCATGCTTGGCGATTTGTTGTTCAACTTGTGTCTCACTGTGTCTTACTTTGTTCCTTTTAGCCACCATCCAAAGCCTTGTCCAGCATTTTGGGGAAGAGCAATTTGCAGTTTGCCGGCATGTCCATCAATTTAAATATCTCCACTAGTAGCCTCAACCTGATGACCCCTGACTGCAAACAGGTCAGTGTTTCATTTTAATGATAAACTGAATTAATGTGAGAATGGTTAAATACAAGTAAAATTACATATAAATGTAAAGAAAAAGATAAAGATTAATTAATTAATTAATATATTGGACATTAAGTTTTTGATGATCTGGGTTGTCTGTTGCATTGTGGTCTTAGTCTTGTCTGGTTTCATGTTTTATTTTGGAGTTGTTTCTCCTGCTGTATTCTGGTTTTCTTTTTGCTTCTGGTTTATTACAACACCTGGTTTGTCTCAGAATTTGCTTCATTTGCTCCCTGTTATCTCATCTGTGTATATACTCCTCGGCTTCATTTATCCATTGCCAGTTCATTGTCTTCTTCTACTCCTGCACTGGTCTACATCCTACCTTGTCAACCTGGATGTCAGTCCTTATCCTCCAAAATCTATGACAAAGTGAATGTAGAAATGAATAAATGCACAAAGATATAATTATTTTTTGACAGCAATATGTGCTTATATATTCCTTAAGCTACTTCGCTCTCCAGTCATCCGTTTATCATGTAGACTTTTGTTTTTGTGAGCACTCTGTATGGTAATATGACATTTTAAACAGTTAATTTAGCTTGTGGTGTTCACAGATGTACATAGAGAAGGATACAATTGCATCTAATGCAGGAGAATTGACTAATTTAATTTATTCACCCTGTGTCACAACAACATGTTGAAATTTCCGTTGAATTCCCGCAAAGTAATTCTTCTGAAATAGCAGCTTGGCTCACACATTGTGCAACCGTTTCTTACCAGTAATATTTATGTTACAACTTCCCTTAAATGTTAGCTCATGAAACTCAGGATGTACTTTGGATGTAACTCAAAATTTTCATTCCCAGGGTGAACAGACACTAAGGAAAATGGGGTTTTGATAGAAGAATATTCTAGTTTATTGAACAGTATGCTGCTTCCAACTATTAATTGAAAGCATGTGGAAGATGCAGCCCAGAGCAGAGGTATAACCCATTTTGAAATCAATCATGTATTAAATCAAACAGTTACCAAAGGAAATAATTAGTACAGGAACTTATTTTTCTTTCATTTAGTGTTTAATGGAAATGTATAAAAGAAAACAACTGAGTGAATTTGAGACTTGGGAATTAAGCTGAATAACACCAAGTGCATATGATGGTTCTGCAAGTCTGTAGTATGACTAATCATGCATAGCCATAATTTATGAGAGGGAAACAGAAACCAGTCAAACATCCATTAATTTATACATCAAGGAAACATCTGCACAGACGGGGATACCTGTTTTCAGCCACAATGACTGAAAGCGCAAACAACATAGGAGCAGATATTGTTCTTATGAAAATGAGTATGAAAGTGATAAGAATGGAGGATAGTCACAAAAACAGAGCTAATTTCTTCATTTAGGCAACCCATGAAATGTTTTTGGTCCTTTATGTTTTGGCTGTCAGGTAGTCTACACCACTTTCTTGTTGCTCTCCATTTACTTCCTCTTAAATCTTCTGGACTATTGGCCAGAGCAAATGTTTCAAAAGCAGTGCTAAGTTTGTGCTTCAGACGTCTACTCAAATAAAAATACCAGAAGCATAAATGAGTCAGTTATTCAGAGTTCAAGCCAGAAAAGGTCGATGTAAATAGTAGTGTTGAAGCTTGACTTCAGTATCCATGGTGATGAGAGAAATGACATTACTGTGGAATAAGGTCGAGTGTGCTGTAAATGATTTAGTATTTGCACTCCATATTTGAGAATCTCTCCATATTTTTTCTAATGTTAAGTATGCGTCTCCGCAGTTTTTTATTTAGTCTTTTCATGTGAAATTACTTTTTTCCCCCATTCTGATGCTTATGGAGATATTACCATTTTACTTCATGTGTGTAGTTTTTCTGGGGTCAGTTCACAAATCACCCAAATAAACTCTGAAACAAATTTGAACTTGTTAAGACACAAGGTGGCTAATTCGGTTTTTAGATTCAAGTTGACATGTATTTTGTACTGACTGCTCATGTATACATTTACCTTTTAACTTTTTCTTTCTTATAGATCATCGCCAACCATCACATGCAGTCCATCTCCTTTGCATCAGGTGGAGATCCTGTGGGTATCAGTTCATGCAACTTTTATGGGAATTTAAAAAAAGTTCATTGTATTTTAGTATATATAAAAGACAAATGGACCCTTTGTGAAATTCACTTTGCTTAGAATATATAATTAATTTAATTAACAAAGTGAAATTTTACAAGTTGCATTTCGTATTGCAGGACACAACAGACTATGTTGCCTATGTAGCAAAAGACCCCGTTAACAGAAGAGGTGAGAATGATGCAGTACTACTTTAGATACATTTTTCCATTAATCCAAAAGGAATTTGTGTCCAAACCTTTAATGGGTGTGTATGAATCATGTTCTTTAACACATTTTGTTCTTTCCCTCTTCAGCATGCCACATTCTTGAATGTGCTGATGGACTAGCCCAGGATGTCATCAGCACCATAGGCCAAGCTTTTGACCTACGTTTCCAGCAGTACCTGCAGTGTCCCCCCGGCAAGCTGCCCTCCTCGCATGACAGGTGAGTTACTCATGATAAATGATCAAACTAGTTTCCTAAAAGATATTTGGAGACTGAGAAAATAGAAATGAAAAAAAAAAAAAAACTTAGATTATTTAAACATCGCATTTGATTGAAAACAGTAAAAACTCAACATGCAAAAACTTGCATTTGGATCTTAAAACAGTATACTAATTATTAAAAATTTGTTTCTATTATTTTGTATCATCGCTTCTCTCAGCATCTTTTAACCTCTGGACATTCTTTTAAATTTCATCATACACATATTTTCAGTGGTTGACAGATTTAGGCGACTGGATTTACAAAGCTGCGTTTAAATTTTGATTTGCAAGTTTAAACTTGGATTTGTGGATGTAGCAATGAACCGTTCACCACTGTTTTCAGGAATGTTTCCAAGTCCAAGCTGTGATTTATGCAGCACAATCATCTTTATCTTTAGTACATTGGTGTCAGATGGCAAAACATCATGGAGATATGCATACTGGACAGATTCGTCCAACTTTTCAATCACTTAATGACATGTCTGTGAAATAAACACAAGTTGTAACTTTTCAATTTTATTGCCAGTCCAAACTTATTTAGTTTAGATAATGAGGCTTTGTTTTTCCAATCAGGGTAATAAACATGGAGGAGTTGCCATGGACAGAGGAAGAAGAAGAGTCAGCAGAACATCCCTACTATAACAACATCCCTGGTAAAATGCCACCACCTGGAGGCTTCACTGACACCCGACTGGCCAATCAGAATGCAGCATCAGATGGATGCCAGGTACAATTTTATGGGTCTAATTTGATGTCAGACACATAAAAAGAATAAACATACATCTTGTTTGTGCATTTTTGTCTGGACCAGGTAGTTAGACATCTTCAGGTTACAAAGACTAACAGTTTTGGTATCTGTCAGGCAGACCTGTGTAAGGATGGTGGACATGACAAGCGGATGAGAAATAAACAAGTGGTACAGTTATGCTCATATTTATTCATAACCTTTCATTAAAGAAGGAAAAAAACAGCTGCCTGTAAAATAAGCTGAAACTGACTAAAGTAATAATAAATAAAAATTTTATGAGAATCATTACATTATTTTATAATTCTGGTTCAATAGAAATATTTTTTTAAAAAGCAAACAAATAAGATAATTTATTACATATTACATCACTCACAAACTAATATTTTGTTGAATAATCCTTTAATGTTTCTGCTACAGTCAGGTGTTTTCTGTTCCTCTCAGTCAGACTTCTGCACCTGTTGACAGGTATTCTGTCCCACTGTTCAACAGAAAAATGCTCTAATTTATCCAGGACCAATTTGTTTGTTTGTTTGTTTGTTTTCTTTCTTCAACTCAATTAAATGAAAAAACAGTATCTTATATTACTAAATTTTATTTTTTGCAAATCTTTAGTCATTGTTCCTTTTTTAAGTCTCCAGTTATTTGATTGACTGTTGTAAATCCAGCCTTTTCTTTAATGAAAGGGGATGAATACAGATGAGCACAACTGTATATTATTACCAGGCTAGGATTAGCAGGTTACTGAGTCAACACATTTAAATAACTCAACCAAAACTATACCTTTAAAATGCATTAAAAGGTGTCTGTCTGACCAAAATTGAACTAACAAAGCTCGAAAATGTAGTTGTATTTTCAACAACTGCATGTACATACCCAGCTAAACACAAAATGCACAGTGAGCATACTCCAAAATTCTTTCTTTCATATTCTTTTGTTATTACATTATCTGTAATGAGAACAAACAATACAGCTAAACTCTCAATTAATCTGACAAAATTAAAATCAATCATGCAGGGAATTTAGCCAAATTTAGTCACATGACACACATTTTTACTGCAGATGTACACATAACAGAGGTTGGTCACTCTGTGGTTTTCAATATTTTGGCAATCTGACAAAATGACATGTTTCTGTGGTGACCATTTGATTTGCAAACAAGCATAAACAGCCGACACATATACCTACTGGACAAAAATGTTACGTTCAGCTCAAATTAGGATTTTGTTTTAATGCTTGCATGATGCTTTGTCAATGTCTAACAGTCTAATTTGTGTTCATTGAGAAAAATCTTCAATGTTTACTTTGTTTCTGCTTGTCATCAGATGGGTCCAGGCTCAGTGGATCAGATGTATTATCAGGGGCGGCACTGTGAAAACTGGGCAGATGAAAGAAAGCCCATTTTCCTGCAACAGGGTAAGAGAATCCATTTAGGCCACTAGAAGAGATTTAATTCTACAGCCTTTTTCTCTTTATAGCTTTAACAACTTGACTGTGGTTTTTTCTCCAAATTTTTAGGTTCATTTGATATAAACAGTCTACCAGAGAGTAAAGGCCAACCCCCAAAACCAGGCGAGATGCCCACGTATGTGAACACCCAGCAGATTGATGCCCAGGTACTTGCAGCTCTCCAGGCCGAAGCAGAAAATGTGACGAAGGGGATGGCAGCTGCAGCCAAAGACAGCCCACAAAAGGACCTGTTTGACATGAGTAAGGATTCATTAGCTTTTTTTTTTTTTAGCATTAGCTTTTATTATTAAGTGTTAAGTTTATTGCTTGCTTTTCAATTATGTATTTGGAAACTGTCATTTAAAAAAAAAAACATTTGAACTTATGTGAATCTATTTTGAATTTTTGGTGATCTGTGACAGAGTCAGTATTTTAGAAGAAGCTGTACTTCTTCTTCATAATAAAATCAGAGTTCTTAATTACAGACCTTCCCCAAGTTTTTTCTTTCTTTGACTTCAGCATGTCGACATAATTACATCATGTCAGTGTGAAGACAAGAGGAAGGCAGTGTCGACATCATTGTATAGCTTTCCCTTTTAGTCTCCCGCTTTGGATTTGCTATTATTATACGGATAACTTACAAGTAGGTGTGCTTAACTACCACATGAGTGGGGAGTCCAAGACACGTGAACATAGGACTATACAATTTGAAGTGACTGCTTCACATAGAAAAAATGGTTTTACTTGTCAATGCCTGCCCTCTTTAATTCTGTAACTGCACAGGAAGGTTTAATGTAAAGATTACTTTGACTTACATGTAATACTTTTTTTTGATTGATCTGTCATTATTAGCCCATTCAGGCCTGATAGAACATTTTTTTACATGTCGAGGCATCCAGAGAAACATATTGCAAAATAAAAAATTCTCTAAATATTTAGCAGAATTGACAGCTTTTGAAAAACAATTGTGGTTAAAAAAACCCATCATGTAATAACAGATATTTTGTTTTTATTAGTAAATCTGGTTGACCTCTTCTCTGTCACAACAATGCTAGATTTGCTATGGTTGTATTTTGTGGCATTTTTCCCATCCTGCATGGCACAAATGTCAGTATAAGTGACTTGTCTTTAACATTTATTTGTTCCAAGGTCATATTTTATGAGCGATTGTCTGAAGGCAGTGGAATTACAGAGCAGTGCAGACACACCACATTTATCCATAGTGGATTATTAAAATAGTGATTATTTTGTGCTTTTTGACCAGAAAATTAAAGAATCTCCCAAAGATAACTGAGGTTCAGGTTCAGGTTACTTTATTTGTAGCCATGATTAGATTTATTTTTCTGTCAGTGACATATATGACATGCTTTAAAAACAAAAATAGAAGTTTATAGCACTTGAGTGTCCAACAAAGCATAAAAATGAATAAGAGACATAAAAGCAATTACTATCCTTTAAAATAAAATAAAATATTATCCCTGCTTTAGCACAATAGTCAGATATCCACTTAGTGAAGGCATCTTTCTCCTGTACAAACACTGGCCATCAACTATGATATGCTATCATGATGTTTAGTTTCTTTGTATCTTATAGATGATTTAATACAAGCTTTAATTTAGTCTGGTCTAATGCCTCAGCAGACATGATCTATGAACTTTAAAGAGTGCAAAATAGAGCAGCTCATTTTGTCCTTGGTTGTGACATTAGAACAAATGTATTTAAAATGCATAAAGATCTAAACTGGTTAATGGTAAAAGACAGATTACTTTATTCATTACTGATATTTGTTAGAAATGTATCCACATCAAAAACCCCACATGTTCAATACAAAGAAATTGTGTTTCAGCTCTGAAACTCATAGTTATAGCATTAGACATGTTGTCAGAGGTCTTTTTCCACTGCTGCAGACAAGTAAAATCATTGTAAAAAAAAAAAAAAACCGGTGATCTAAGTTGGCATTGAACTGTCTTCCCAAACACTTGCAAATAGATGTCACTATAAAAAAAATTGAAATAGTTAATGAAAAAAATATCTCTTACATAGATACATATAACCTTGTCAGTTATATTTATAAAATAACTATAAATGATATAAATATCTTGGTAAAATGAGTCTTTTGCTCGCATAATATATACATATAGAATATTTATCAATGTTATGTAATAGAACATATACATTGTTCCTGATTTACTGTTGAGCATGTAACAGAATTATTTTTTATTATCTTTTTCTTTTTCAAAGATACATTTACTTTTATTTTTTGCTTGCTTATAATGTGAAATGTTCTGCTTTCTATGTGTCGGACCCCAGGAAGAATTGCTGCAGTTTTGCTGCAGCTAATAGGGATCCAAATAAAAAGAAAGAAAGAAAGATTTGACTTTTCTAAATGCTCTTTTTCTCTTTTAAATCATTGTTGTTGCACTGCCCTCATCTGTACCAGAGCCCTTTGAGGACGCCATCCAGTCTCAATCCCAGCCGCTGCCTCAGGGGCAACCCCAGTCCCAGGTATCCAGTCTTCACAAAGCAGCGTCTGTGGACAACTCGAGCCCCCTTCTTGTGAGATCATTGGCCTTTCGTGCACAGGAGGAGTTGGAGGGCCAGACGTGGTATCATGGCAAAATGAGCCGCCGAGATGCTGAAAAACTGTTGAAAGATGACGGAGACTTTCTTGTCCGTAAGAGCACGACCAATCCAGGGTCTTACGTGCTGACAGGCATGCACAATGGACTTGCCAAACACCTATTGCTGGTGGACCCTGAGGGCACGGTAAGAAAGGAGGAAAAGGACATGCCAAGCCTGCTTAGGGAAAAACTCTACACTACTAGTAAAAAGTTTGGACACATTTTCGTTTTAGATTAAACAGGAAAGTGTGTCCAAACTTTTGACTGGTACAGTAGATGGAAATGATTGATTTGTAAAAGTCTCAGATTAAAAGAAACATTTTTTTTGTGGAAGGAAACAAGCTTTTAACATCTATTTCTCTCTTTTTAAAGGTACGGACTAAAGATCATATATTTGACAGCATAAGCCACCTTATTGGCCATCACCGTGACAACAATCTGCCAATCGTGTCAGCTGGAAGTGAACTGTGTCTCCTACAGCCCGTTGAAAGGAAACAGTGACACCTGCAATGCCTGATGGGAAACAGGAAGCTCTACTCTGTAACTTGAAGATGAAACATGAGAAGAAGATGAGAAGAAGATGTGCTCAAAACTGGCCAGCTTTACTGGGGTCAGGCTCAAGACTTGTTTAAGATAAAACAAAACAAAAAAAACAAAACAAACAAAAAAACATTTATAGAACTGTTATTTTGTTGTGATGACTGAAATGCTATATTTTTGAGAGAAGAAATAGGTGCATTTGGACATAATATCTTGATTGGTGTTTTAAAAGATAAACGAAGAGGCAAATGTTCTTGTAGTTTAGATGAAGCTCAAATCAAACCTCCAAGAGGGTTCAGAAGAATATTTTAGAATAAAAATCTAAAATTTTAGTTTTGTCTGTCAAGCACAACCATATTTCTACAGGAACTGTTGGCTAAAAGGTTCGAGAAGCAGAAGTGAATTACACGGGGGGGGGGATGTCCTGAAAACTTGCCATTAGTGTGACAGCTTTTCTCGATTAGTCACGATATGAGACCTGCTTTCACCGGAGATTAGAACTGAATGTGTTTTGCTTTGCAGTTGTCACAAAGTGTCAGGGTGCAAACAGACACCTCTCATAGTGCTGTCACTGGCTTTAAAAATCAACTTTTATGAAGTATTTTCTTGTGTCACTGCAGTCGCATGACTTCAAATCAAATGTTCTTGTGGCCATGTTCGTAGACTTTGATACCCCTTTATTTGAAAGAGGTGCTTGTGTATGCTGACACTGTAAAATATTTATGCTTTTAAACCAGTGATTATTTCTGAATTGGTTTCCTCTGATTCTTTTAGGTGTGTAGTCGGTGATTAGTTTTGGTGCTTGAGTCATGCAGTGGATATTCTCCCAATCTTAATTAACATTTTCAGCTTTTCTGTGAACTTTTGGGGGTTTATTGTTATTTATTTGAATGATCACAAATGAACAGCACAATCAAGATGTTAGATCACCTGTGTGAGTTGTACCAAGATGGGTTATCATCAATAGAGAAAGTTCACCTACATCTACCATTTCTTTCTTTTTTTTTGTTTATTTATTCATTAACACAGTCTTTAACCACTAGGTGTCATTATAGCGCTACTTGTGTACCCCTGCTATCACGTCAGCCTTCATTTTTTAGCCATTCATGTGACAAATCGGAGTTCACTTTTATGTTGGTGTCATTTGTACACATTCACTAATCTGAACAGTTTAGTATTTCGATCATACCAGAATTTTGATATGGGGTCTAGTAACCGTCCACAGCAGTTCTGGAAACAGCCTTTTTTTTTTTTTTTTTAATGCTCTCATCCTTACTATTGTCAGGACTCTGATGGATACCAAATGAATGAGGCATTGTATTTGATATGCACTGGACCACTTCAGTTGAACCAAAATCAGTATGTGTTCAATGCATTCGACAAGACAGATGCAATGTAATATAATGTGCCTGTGTTTTGCTGCAAGAGGGTGTGTGCACTAAATGCATCTCACTACAATACGTTTGGCCAAAAATAGGTATCGGAAATGTTACAATAAAACTATTACTCACTTTTTATTTTTAAATTTGATCGAATATAATATCTGCTGAGAAGGACAAATGCGATAATTTTTTTTTTTCTCTATAAAACTCAATACTACAGCACCAGTCAATGTTTAGGCACACTTTCCTTCTAGATTTAATGGGAAAGTGTGTCCGAACTTTTGACTGGTAGTGTATATAGCTTCTGTTGTTAGAAATGACTCCATACTTGAATTTCTCTTTGTGACAGAAGGAAATTACAGAAACCAAACACACTGGGACACAAATAACATAGCTTCTTTCCAGATTTCTGTTGATGAAAATGTGCCTTTTATTTGTACAAACGGTGTTTTTCTCTCTTTTTTCTTTCATTCTTTCTTTCTTAGTGCAATAGCTGATCTTCAATGGGGCATGCCTGTTCACTTGAGGTTGTGTTTTGCCCTGCTGCGTGTTGCTGCTTGAGACTACTGTTTTCTCTTGATATCTTTGTCTCTTTCCTTCCCTCCCTCCCTCTCTATTATTATATATTCTAAATGTATCATTTCCAGATTATAAATATGAATCTTTGTCAGAGGAAATCACATTGAAACTCACTATTTTGGGACAAGTAAAGCGAAAAAAAGGAAAATTTAAAAAAAAGAACAAAAAACATCCAAATGATGTTTACAGATTTAATCTTTTGGTTGTATGGGTTTATCATTATTCTGTATGACTGTTGGCAATAAAATCGTGAATGTGTATTTTTTTCTGCTGTCAATGCTGTAATCCTCATGTTTCATGCCACTTCAGCATTTACACACTCATCTCAATTACTTTTAGTTTCTTAATATAGTTTGTGTTATGGCATATTACTGTATGTGAGACAAACAAAAAACACAATAATCTTGTAAACAAAATCCTTGCTGTTTTGAGTCATCCAAAGATCACACTGTTAAAAAAGAAGTGCCGAAATGGCAAAAAATCCCTTAAAACCAGCAAGGTCTCCTTGCTATACACGGTGACCTTATTTCTGTTTCTGAACTGAGCACAAACAGGAAGGACGTGTATGTTTGGTTGAGTATTTCTTCCCTTTAATAATAACAGTTGGTGCTGTATTAGGCAAGGCAAGTTTCTTATTATAGCATGTTTCATAAACAGGACAATTCAAAGTGCTTTACATAAAACATTAAAAGCATTATAGATGGTGAAAAGCAACCATTACAAAGCAGTGAAAGGCAGCAGCAAATAGCAACAATCACAATCAAGTGATAAATTTATTGCAAGCAAAATAAGTAAGCAAAATATACAATACAGAATTCATACATAGATGTGGGAGATTAGAAATGTTTGTAACCTGGATTTGAAGTTGTCTGATTAGCCTAAAATGTTTTATGTCTGATTTACATAAAACATTAAAAGCATTATAGATGGTGAAAAGCAACCATTACAAAGCAGTGAAAGGCAGCAGCAAATAGCAACAATCACAATCAAGTGATAAATTTATTGCAAGCAAAATAAGTAAGCAAAATATACAATACAGAATTCATACATAGATGTGGGAGATTAGAAATGTTTGTAACCTGGATTTGAAGTTGTCTGATTAGCCTGGTAAGTCACCTTTACAATCCAGCATCGTTTTGTATGGATCATGTCTGTGTGCGGAATGTGTGTGGGTAGTGCCCTAAAAAAAAATGCTAAAATTCACCTTTTTTTCAGGTTCATATGCTGCCAGGCATGTGTCTGTCTCAGACTGACATGTATGAGCAAGCCTATAACTCCAGAATCTGGGACTTAACTCCATCCTACTGGATAAAAACACTCCCAAAAAGAGCTAGGATCATTACAGATTATCTCCAGAATACTGAAGTGGAGTGGATGGCATCGTCTACTTTGAATTCAGACTTAAACCCAGTTGAACGCTTGTGGGACCTTGGACCTGCTACATGTGTTAGACTGACCAACACAACCACACTGAAGATCTTTAACAAGTCCTGGTTGAGAAATGGGATGCCATCCTACAGAAAAATGTGACCAGGCCAGTGATCAGCATGAGGAAGACGTGTAAAGCTGATGTGGCTGTGTATGATTCTTCTACATGCCACTGAGTTCTTTGACAGTGTAAGATAAAAAAAAAAAAAGAGGCCAATTTGCATTGTTTTTATTTTTTTTTTTTCATTACCACTCAGGGAGAGTGCCATCATCCAGCCACCAAGCAACTCAAAACCAGCAAGAATACCTACAAGAGAATATTAAAAGGGATTTGGTACATTTTTGGGGACACTTCCAACACATTTAGCTGTGCTGCTCATTCCACAATTAGATCGTTCTTACAAGTTATACTTGGTTGTGCAGGTTGCTAACCAGGCTTCCTAACCATGGTATTGGGGAGAAATAATCAAACAGAAATTTCCGACCTCTGTTGTGCAAAGTTGAGAAAAAGATGCTCCAGATCAAGACACTTCAAATGGCGGCCGCGGGCCACATGCGGCCCAGAACCAGCTTCTATGTGGCCCAGCTTATGTAAAAGAATAAAGATTATTAATCAAGACACCTCAGTCATTCCTCATTAAGTAGACTACAATCCTACAGTTGTGCAGATCATGAATGCAACACTTGGTTGCCTAGCAACATTAACCCCACCGCATGTTGTTGTGTTTTAAAGTTGTAAGAGTAGCTAGCGCTAGCAAACATGTTGCTCTTTGTTCCAAAAAGCAAAATTGACAACAAAAACCACCGATTTAATGCCGCCTGGACTGATAACTATTTATTTTGCCGTCACACTCGAGCGTCAAACTTATGAGTTTAATATGCAATGCGTTTGTGGCGGTGTTTAAAGATTACAATGTGAGGAGGCACCACATCAAGAAGTTTACTTTGATATGACCTTTTTATGTTAAAAGTTTGGAGAAAAATAGGCTCTGACTGGAATTTTAATTATTTTCTTTTGTGCATTTGCCCTTGTCATGTGGGATGGAATTTAAAGTAGAAAAATCAATAAACTACTTGTATTTTAAAATCTGAATGTATTATTTATTTATTTTTACTTATTCATTTTCCCTTATTTTATTTACTGGCTTTGAGCATTTTTATATTTGAAAATCTGGCCCACCTGAATATCTCATTGAGTAGCCCTGCTCTAGATGTTGCTGCCTTGTTTCTGCCAATGTGTTTTGGTGCAGCTCAGTGTTCAATAATACATATTTAACCTGTGCAATTATAATTCAGATAGCCTCCAAGGCAAACATAGATATACCTTTTCATTTTTGGTTCTGTATTATTTGGTAAATTTAAAAGATTAGTTGGTCTATTTTATAATGAGAAGTGATGATTAAATAATAAATTGCCATTATTTCCAAGACAATTTATCATAAACTAAAATGTCATAACTGTGACAATCCTTTTGAAAAGGGCTGTGTTGTAGCTTTACTCTATTTATTATTGAGAGTATTCTCAAAACAATTCATAGAGACAGTACTAGAAAAATGAATAACCTTCAAATGTCTGTAATTTGCTTGTTTGCTTGTTTTTACATCTGTTTAAAAGTCAGTGTCATGTTAAATGAGTTTTAAATCATAATAACTTGAACCTTTAATGTTTGCACTAAGAAAAAAATGCAATGGGAATTTTTCTTTACATATTTTAATTTCCTTTGAACAATAATAATGAGAGTCAACATTTTTAAGAAATGGTTTAGATAACAGTTAATACTATAAAACTTTAAATAGCAATGGGATAAAAGAAAAAAAAAAAAACCCAGTTGTTTATGGTAATTACCAAACCAAGTGGTGGCGATGGATGATTTGCTTTCCCACTCACAAAGATACACTTTACCCAAATGATGCAACACTTTTAAAAGCAAAAATATATGTTGTATAGATTTTCCCCAAACCTGGGATTTAATCATTTTATTGCACCACGAGATTGAAAGAGACAGGAGAGCATTCACATTTAATGTTTTAAAGTTTGTACAGTAACCTGTTTATAGATTATGTTTTAATTATTGAGAAGTTTTTCCTACCTTGTGGCTGTAGCCTGTAACCAGCTATATGCCAGGATGGAGAAGTTAATCCACAACTGTTAGCAAAATTACAAGATGACCTGCAGGGCTTAGTTCATGTCCCTCTACTATCAGAAATCTCAACATTTTCAGTCTATATAAACTTGCAAATCAAATATGTATAAGATACACCTCTTCTTTCTTAATGCAACACGTTTTATTTTTGTTTGACTTTCTGGTGTCAATGCTAATATCCTATATCATATAGATTACATAGTATAGCTTTCAGTAACTTGTCTCCTCATGCTGCATTCACGTGCCTTAGCAATCTTCACTCTACCAACTTCATGCTTTTACTGCTAAAACTAAACTTACTTCAAAAAGCTAATACTTAAACTTCATTCAACTCACAGATGCAACTGTGTACTCAACATGCAGCAGTACTGAACACACCCAGCAGATAGAGCTCTTCCTTCATTTTCTGCATGTGTTTCTGTCCCAATTGTCTCAAGTATATTATTGCAGATTATTGTAACTGCAAAGTAAAACTGAGTACAAACATGATAATAATTAGGAATACTTGGAATAATAAATATGATTCGCATCTAATCACAATAACTGTCTACATTCCTCATTCCACTGTCTTTGCAGTCATAATTGCATGATTATGAGTGGAGTTTCACTTTTTAACCATCTTAAATGGATACAAATATCTTATAGCAACACAAAAATGCCACTTATTTACACATATCACACACATTATTGTGTGAAAACTCTCACTCATCTCCAAAATGCCAGCATATGATGAATGATCTGTTCCAGCTTTATGATGATGATGAGCTGCCAGAACAGGTCTGGTGTGTTTATTCTCTTAACAAAGAAAGGAGTTATTATCGGTTTAGCTTGCAAGGGATCATTTAGAGACAAACTAAGGTGATGGAGTCACTGAGCAAATTGGTTCCTTAGTGTTAATTTGTCTTTGTGTAAACACTCAAATGAGCTTACAGTTTGTAGATGCTGCAGATGGTGAAAATTAACTGCATCAAGTCTGTTTGTTGTTTAAGAAATGCCTTTTTTTTCCCAGCGATTCAGATTATTTCTGTTCACAATGCCCTCCTACAAAGAACCTTCCTCTGTTTAGCACAGTCTATCACTTGCTCCCGCAACTGAAATTTCTGCTCGGCCTGTGTCCATCTCCTGCCCCTTCTCCAGTTCTGCCTGACTGGAGCTCTGCTGGTTCTGGTTTGGGTTATTTTGGCTGCTCCACGACTTGCTCCTGCTGCGGCTGGGCTCCAGCGACTGCCTGTGCCCGCTGCCATTCACAGAAGCATTTCCTCTGTAGCAAACGCCACAAACCAGACCCAGAAAGGCCCGTCTCATCTCGCGGCTGGCCAGGGTGTAGATGACTGGGTTCATGGCAGAGTTGAGCACAGCCACTGCGATAAACCAGTCCACTTTGTAGAGAATGGGGTAGCGCTGCACACATGCCACATCCACCAGGAGCAGGATGAAGATGGGCGTCCAGCAGGCAATAAAGACCCCTACTACAATTATGACAGTGCGCAGGAGGGCCATTGCATGCTCAGAGTTGCTGTGCTTACTCACCTTTCGACTGCTGGACTTAACCAGGATGTAGATGCGAGCATAAAGGACCGACATGGCCAAGAGCAAAACCATGAAAACAGTGATGCAGAAAGCTACATATTTCTTGCTGTAAAGAGGAAGGACTGTGGAGCAGTCTGGGAGGTTGTCCAGGCAGTTCCACCCTAAGATGGGTAAAGCTCCAAGAGTTATAGCAATCAGCCAACAGGTCCCTATGAGCAGGAACACTCTGTAGTTCTTGTTGGCATCGTAGGGCCTCATTTTAATCATTGTTAGGTGTCTTTCTATAGCAATAGCCAGGAGGCTAAAGATGGAAGCACAAAGTGCTACAAACATGCTGCCCTCTCTGACAAACCAGAGCTCAGGTGAGAGCTGAAGGGACGTCTCGCCAGACAAGAGCAAGTTGACCAGGTAAGCGACTCCAGCCAGCAGGTCGCACAGCGCCAGGTTGGCGATGAAGAAGTACATTCGGTTGTGGAACCTGTGGTTCCTCCAAATGGCCACTAGAACGGTGAGGTTCTCCAGGACGATGAAGCTGCAAATGATGAGGAACACGATAGTGGTGCTCGTGCCAGCATGCTCCCGGTGCTTCAGCTTCCCTGTGTAGTTGTAGTGGAGACATATGGTTTCCATCTTTGACACATCAGCTGCTGACACTGGATGTCAGGCTTGAGCAGGAACTCCAGCGTGATCGGCTGCAGCAAAGCATTGAAGTGTTCAGTTTACAAGTGATCAGTTTGCTATTGCTTTAACATCACAATGAAGTCAGTCATTTTCCTTATTTTTTTAAACTAAATATTACACTTTAGTGAAGATGTCTTAAAGTTAATACAATGAGAGTTTACACCTTTAACTAAAATGTGAGAATCATTTCAAACTGTAAGTTGTATTTTTCTACATATTAAGTGTAATTTAGTTATAGAAATACATCTATACACATTCTGCGTAGTTCGAACCAACCACAGTAGTTTTTTTTTCTCCTTCAGCCTGAGCAGAACTTACCACAGGACGCTCGCAGTTTGCCTTTTGTTGGAAACTAAACGCTTTTTTCATAATCCCAAAGTTGTCTCTCGTGTTTCCTAAATTTGGCGTTGAGCTCGAAGCCCTTCTTCATCGCTCGGTCCAACTCCTCATCTTTTACTGTGTGGAAACTCCGGAGTTTGTCGGCGTTGGGCTTGAAGGCAGCCCCTCCCACTCCTCCCTCCTTCAGCGCAGACAGAGCGGCTGCTGAAGGGTCACTTCGGCGCATTTTACGCATCACATTCAGGAGGTGCGTCAAAAGCTCGCCATGCGCCGTAGTAACTTATCACTGTTTGCATCCACATCCATCTGTTTGTGAATAAACAAAGTATAATTTCCTTCCTTCCCACACAGTTGAGATCATTAGGAGCGGCCAGGACTGAATTCTCTATCAGCAGGTACAGAAAACGTTTCTTATCTTTACTCTTACTTGTCTGCAGGTTCTTATTTAATTCAGACAATTTTAGCAGCTGTAGCTTTATGGCTAAACTAACTCAACATAAAAAAAAAAAAAAAAACTCCAGTGGAAATTTTGTGGCCCAGGTTGCTTAAAATATATCATTTAGGCCTATTATAAAAACAAAAATCAAAACAATAATAGAAATACACACACACACACACACACACACACACACACACACACACACACACACACACACACACCAAAAACAAGCAAGAAAATCTATCTACTTAAATACTTTATTAGACGTTGCATGATACATAATAGTGTTGATGTCTAGACAGACACCCAGCTAGGTGAGCTGACCTTATTGACAGACCACCCCTCTGGCTCCATCCCAGGTACTACTGCTCATTAAAATTGAAATAAAAAAGTCCATAAAGTGCATAAAATGGAAGTGATTTTGAAATCAGAATGACGTTTTCTTCTTTTTTCTCCCTCATTTATTATTTCACAGTCTACAGATGTAACTTCTGTTCTTGTATATGATGAATTAGTTCAGGAGCAACAAAAGGATCACGCTGCCGCATGTAACAGATGCTGTAGGAATAATAATTTAATACCAAACCTTATTTATTACTTGGAGAGACTAAATAGTTAAATTCAGGTTGTTGTGCCTTGTACATAAGCAGGGTTTTTTTTTTTCTTCTTCTTTTTTTTTATACAGAACCTCCACCAATATGACTGTAGTCTCTGCAGAGCTGATGTCTAATGAATACAGCTTTGCAGATGTCTCTTGCTACAGATTTGCCTTTGTGTCTTAAATATAGCTACATTAAGCTCAACAGAAGCCTGTAATCTCCATTACTTCAAGTTTCCCTGCTGCATTTGTACTTGACTAGACAAATATTACACAGACAGAGCGTGCATAGGCTGTACGAGTTGAGGTTAAGATGATGGAGCCCATCCTTTGTTCTGGTCTTTCTGTTGTGACCTCATATCCAGGAAGGATGGGCAGGGCTGGTTGCAAGAAGCCTGAGAAGCAGAACGACAGATGATGACATTTTAAAAACAGATGCGACAAAGTTGAAGCCTTGCAGAGGTTGTCAAAACTTCCTTGACCAAAATGAACACAAAGTGACCCAAATCAGGCTAAAAGAATAATTTTCCATCTAAATCCAGAGCATGAGCTGAGTATACTTCCCTCACAAATTAAACTGCACAGAATCGCATTGCTTTCCTTTATATAGTGCCACACATTGAGCTGCTTGCAATTTTCCCCTAAACAAAGCACATACTGTACTGTCTCACAGACCAAATCATGAAATAGTGGATATCTTCCAGTGTATGTGGTTATTAACCCAGAGGAATGTTTTGTGCGGTTGAATAAACAGCTGTGGTCTGGCTTTGGTCCATCCGCATTGTTACAGTCACAATTCTCAGTCATTTCCTGCTGGTCACACTCTGCCAGCAGCAATGGGAAAGCTTCAGTGAAATAGCTAAATAGTTAGTCTGGACCCACAGCAAATCTGGGACCAATCACAGAGTGGGTCCGTGTAAAGGCAGCTGGATTAACAGACTGGGAACATGGTTGGAAAATCCTTGGGTTTTTCAGCAAACTGCAGTGATGTGGAGCTCACATCTGCATTTACATAAACTTTGAGCCAATTTAAAACCATCAGCAAGTACTAACCCATAATATGTGGCCAGAAACAGTGTGTATTCATAGACTGCAGGAGAAGAGCATGGGTGGAGGGATTTCACCATTGCAGGACCACCCTCACTAAAATGTTACTCTGGAAGCAGCCACTTCACTGGTTTAGGGCTGAGTTTTCCTGTCATCTTTGTCAGCAGGACAGTAATTTAAGTTCTCTGTAGCAGCATCAAATGTTGTGACTCTCCCTGTAAATTTTCAATGCACCATATGTGTGATTTCCTGCCATTATAATGTCATATTATTTAAGTATACCATACAGACTGCAACCCCTCATTATCAAGGATGGTACAGTGTAACATACCCCCATTCTAAGGAGCTGGGTCTTGCAGATGGCAAAACCATTACTTAGAGAAAGTTTCCATATCCATCATGTTTATAGTTAAATGATTATGCAATTTAATGCTGTGCTGAGGCACACCATTTTAGGCAATTCGATATACTACTAAGTCAGGAATATATAAACACAATTTGAACAGAGTCAACTAGTTCCCAATAGATACATTAAATATGAAGCATCAGTTCTTGACGCCGGACATAAACATATCAAGATATTTATTATTAATCTTAATGCAGCATAAAAGTGAAATGCACTTAAAATGTCAGTTTAATGAATCTTTTTAAGGACATTCATAATTGATTACAATGCAGTTTGTGTAACTGGTCATTCAGAGTGGAAAAATCCATGCATAAGTGAGAATATGCTTGCCATGTGCTTTAATAATGTGTAACACTAATAAAGGTGTGTTGCAAAATCCGGTTGGCCAGCTTGGCTGCAGTCATTGCTTTACTAGGGTTCGCCATGTTTGAGATCTCAACCCTTCATTAGAGCGCAAGAGTTGGTTCATGTCCGTGGGCAGTGGGCACATCCATGTGCAATTACATGAATGTGCTGCCTTTAATTTCACCCTTGCCATTTTGAGGCAAAAACACACCCCGTGAGTCTGGGCTTGAGAGGTGGACGTCCCCTCCTGCACTGCGGCTTTGTGGTAGCGGTATTTCTAGACGTGGCGGTCTTTTGCATGCAGTGCAACAGAGCAAGGCCATGTTTCTGCATGGGGCATAATTTCAGCTGGGGCACAGTTTAGTCTGAGATTTGCCAACTTCACAGGGCCACACAAACAGAAATAAATCCTCTATTTCTTTTGGCTGCAGGAAAACGTTGTGCTCCCACCTAGTTGTCCGTCTTTCACAATAAAGTGCAATGCTTTTAATTTAGCAAATTTATTGTTTCAGCTGGGAGATTAAGCATTTTTTTCTTTCCATATGCATTACCTTACAAGCCTTAATGGACTAACATTACTTGAGATCATGGAAAAAGTTCAGAAGCCACTCATTTTGTCTTGTAGACTGAGTTTAAGGCTTCTGTGATAATTGCATGTTATCCAGCCAGGATCTCTGCTCTGCTTTGCTGTGTGTAAGCACACACAATATTTTTGCCCATTTCCAAGTAAATGCATAAAACAATATTTTATATCCCTCTACTAACACCACATATTTATTTTATCTAATGTCTTTACATTTAAAGTATTGAAACTTTAATCATGTTTATTTTATTTACACTACTTTAGTTTTAGTTCTAATTTTGTTATAAATATCTGTGCCTCTGACTTGTTTAAATGGCACACTGACATTCATTATCCATGTTTCCGGGTCGTCACTGTTCTACTACTTACTAAAGAATGTCACTCAAAAAATCTGTCTTAACTGGGTTGTAGACGTACTCGTATCGGTGGGTGTGTTATCACGCTTCAGCTGCATTAGGTAGTGAACATATCTGCTTCCTGTCCTTTCTGTTGAGTGCAGCAGCCCTTCAGACAGTTATTGCAAGTGTACAGCAAGAGTTCATCTATCACAGGTTGAACGAGGCTTTTCTCTCTCAGGTCCATTAGCTTGATGGTACTCCAAGCACGTTGCATTGATTTGCAGTGGTAATTGTTAAGTCACTGACATTTTTTTTTTGAATGAATGGTTGTTATAATGTCATTTAAATTGTGATTGTCAAAGATATCCTGAATCTGCAGATGTAGTTTGTAAAAAGACCTTAAGAATTTTCTTTTTTCTTTTTTTATTTGTCCTTTTTCTGATCTGAAAAATAATGTTCATACAGTGAGCTCACAGTCCTGAACTTAAATGTGATGATAAAAAATAAACCATACAAGGCCTTTTCAGCTTCTGTTTAACAAGTTACTTCTGTGTAATTTGCGGGTTTTAAAATACCCTAAAAAAAAAGGTTTCACAACTATTTCTTTATACAAACGAATTGCTTGCTGTTGCCACAATCAGCAGGGATGTGACTTAACTGCTGCAGAAAAAGAAGTACAGAAGTACCACACTGAATCATTTGTTTGGCTAAAACCCAATTTGAATCAATGTTTCTGTCATCGTTGTTGTTTATGTTTCCTAAATCTTTATAACCTATAAGTGCTATAACTCTATAAGAGCATGTTTAAACTAATTTATGACAGAAATGTTTCACTGAAAGCCTCAGGTAGCAAGAACATATTGTTTTTATCTGTATAAGGCAGACAGGATTAGTTTTGTATAATGAGATTATCAAAGATAAATGATGAAAAAAAAGTGCAACTTCCTGTTTATGAAATCAATACAAGTGCTCTTTAGGAAGCTGTAAACATCCTAAGATGCACAGTAAGTGTACAGGAAACCATTACAGCTGTTCTGATTAAACATAGGTGTGTGCGTGCATTATACAATAAAAAGCCGATGTGCATTCAGGTTATTAGTGTTCAACATGCATGCCAGGATATGTGCCTTATGTATCCTTCGGCTTTCAAGCAGACATTGATGGCTGCATGGCTGCTGCTGGCATTAGAGAAAAAGCAGGTTGGAAAATGTAAATTTGAACTGTTATCCAAAAAAGCGTGATTTCCCAAATTGCATTTCCATTATATTGGTTATAAAACACAACCATGATTCTGAGGGTTGCATTTTTATAACTCTATTCTTCTACAAGAAGAAGCATGCACTTCCAAGAAATATTAAGCTTAGAATGTAGTCCGTATTTCACAAGTATTTAGCGCTGGATTCACAACCGATTCATCAGGCTATCTGTTTTTTGCAGCCGCAGGCACCTCTTGTTTCTCACAAGATGACGTGTAACTAACATGAATGTCACACAAGCACTTACCATTCTGGCTAAATGAGCATTCATTAGACAGAAAAACTAGACAGAAAAAAAAAAAACATGCAGACCTCCAATCCAAACGAAACAAGGTCATATTGGTCTTTAGCTGTAACTTTATGCGCAGGATGGGTGAGGAAGCCCAACATGTTCATTTCTATTAAATCTCCAGGCTATAAGATTATTCATAGTTCCCCGAATGAAAACACAATCTAACACAATGCATTGAGAGAAAATGACTTCATCACTTTATTGTTAAAAACATATGAATTAACAGTAAAAGTATAATTAGCCTTCATAGAAATGTTAACTTCACTGCAATTCCTGTTTCTAAATATGGTATTCATGTTCTGTAGACTTGCTCATCATTAAGACTTGCACCTTACAATGAGCTTTGCCCTACCTGTTCACTGCTGTACAGGATTTATATATACATATTTAACGTTCTTTTATAATATATATATATATATATATATATATATATACACACATATTTCATCAGAAGTTGTTTGACTGGTGCCTCCCTGACCCCGGCTTTCTCAGGACACACATACATACATCTTAGTTCAGATTGCATGGGAGACTGTAGAAGGAAGGACTGCTTCGCACTCACAGTCTGAGCCACTAAAAGCTGCTAAAAGTCTGAAAGGGCAGCTGATAAACTGTCTGCAGCCAAGAAAAAATGCAACTCCTGCAATAAAGATAGATGTGAGTTAAGTATGTTACATAAAGCAGCATAGCCTAATCTGTTATATTTATTCATGCAACAAACTATATCATGTAAGAAATTAAAAACATGTCCGTTCTTGGTTGCAACTGGGTTTTTGACTGATGCCAGCAATTTCCTGCAAATGCATTCTTATACATACAGCTGATCAATATGTTGGCTTTATGTAAGTTATTAGAAAATTGAGCTGAAACACTTTCTCATCAGTAATGGCAGATCATTGATTTGGGTTACAATCATCTCTGTTGTCTCCCACAGTTTAAATACTCCCTGGTTTTCTTTACTCATCTGTTTTAGTCATTCTTGTGTTTTCGTCAAGATTTTTTGTTCATTTATAGTTAGTTTATTTTTCCTGCTTCAGCAAAATCCTTTATTAGTTCATTAATTAAAGTTTATTTTAACATCTCCCATCAGCCTTTTAACTGCAAGCCTGCATTTGGACTCTTTGATAATTGTGGATCGTGCCTTTTGTCTTTTATGCTTTTCTTTTTTTACACCATTTGTAATGCTTTTAATGTTTCATGAAAAGCACTTTGAATTGTCTTGTACATGAATGGTGCTATACAAATAAACTTGCTTTGCCTTCCCATGATCAGAGCAGGAAACTAAGCCGATTCGGTCAGTAGAAGTGTTCAGCAACAACAGTGGTCCCTTATGCAGGTTAGACAAAGTCAAGCCTCAAGAGCCGCAGTCCTGTGAGTTTTAGATGTTTCCTTGTTTCAACTCACCTGTTAAAAAAAGAGTTAATGTGCAGAACTTGAAAAGCAATTGGAGCATTTTATTTATATTGGATGTGATGAACCCAGGGAGTTTTTAAAACTTGTGGCTCTTAAGGCCTGAACTTGCCTTGCCTTGTCAGGATGAGTGGTGGAGGTGGAGCTAAATGCAGGACAGAAGGCAGGAATCCAGAATCAAGCTGTTTTCATGGCCAAAAACAAACTGAAGGCAAAACTTTCAGTGAGAAGCAAACAAAAATGAACCTGCAAACAGAACTGAAACCAGTCTGTAAATCCTGGGAAACAGAACAAGACACAGGTGACATGGATGAACTAATTGAGTCCAGGTGTACTTAATGAACAGGAAAGCAAAACAGGAAACAAGACACAAAAGGAACTAAACAGGGAAAACTACAAAATAAGACACGAAACCAAAACTGAGAAAACACATAAAACGTCACATTATGAAAATCCTGGAGGGGGCGCCAACAAAACCATCAATTCTAGTGAAATATTTTAATCACCTAATTAATCAAGCTTTCTTTAAAACCATTGGAGCCACTTAAAACTAAAAACTTGGGGTTCAGAAAATGACGTGTCAGAAATATTTCTTCATTTCCATTTCCATTTATTTATTTATTTATTCACACACACACACACACAGACACACAGACACACACACACACACACACACACACACACACACACACACACACACACACACACACACACACACACACACACACACACACACACACACACACATACATGCTCATTAGTTTGGACAAACAGCCTAAAACTCTCACCAGATCCAATGTGAGCTGCACACACATGTGAATCTTATAGAGGTTCATCATAAACACAATCACTGATGACTATAAGACATTAATAGTTTTCATAGCAGCCATTGGAACACTGCACTAAGTCATCTCTCAGCATTATAGTTTGCAGCCACCAGCATGGAAAACAACAAAACTACTTTTTAATAACACTGTACATACAATTGTGAGAAAAAGAAAGCTAAACAAAAAACCTGCTGTCTGTTCAAGGTTCTTTGTTATGGAGGCATTTCCTTTCTGGCCTCTCTGAAACCCCACAGAGAACATCAAACTGTGTTACCATCAGCGATCCCAGTGTAGTCTCACTCATAGCTGCATTGTCACATCGCTTCCGCCAAGGATGTTGAATTAGAAATTCTTCGTATGTGCACACACACACACAAACACAGCAATAGACACATGATGATTAGCTGTTTTTTCTAACACAAACTTTTGATACCTCCAGTGTGGGGACAAAACAAAAAGCAGACACAGACCCAGATGGGTTACTGAGTCAGAAAATAACACCTCAGAGGAGCGATGGTTCAGGAAGTCATGAACACATGAACTCATTTTACACTTTGTCTTGTGGTCGCAAAATATCAACTGCTGTTTATGACTGACTTACACCACAGTCACGGTAACTGAGCAGTAGGTACAACGTTTAGAAAGTCACTTTGAGTATAATCTGAGCAAAGAATGTTGTTTCAGAAGTGGTCTTAACTTTCTTTGTTTTTTTTGTTTTTTTTTTGTTCTAGTCTGGTTTGGACCTCACGGTGAACTCTCTGTACTGTCTCCACTTCAAAGTAGGCTTGGATAATGACATGGCTCCCTCCACAGAGATTCGTCACTGGATGTGAGGGATTTTTTTCTTTTCCATCTATTTATCTCATCTCATTTTACACACATCTCTGTTTTGTCTGCTGGGTTGAACATTAGTGAAGTGACATTTGTGTGAAAAGTTGCTAAAAAGCTCACTGGACCTGAAGGCAGTTGCATTGTTTTATCACAGTGCATTCATCAGTCTGTCTTGTCCTTTTTCTTCCACACATTCAGCACTTATGTGACTAATTACTTCTATTAAAAAGGTGAGAACATGCAGATGTGTTGAACCATACTCTCATGAGCTGTGGTCAGCAGAATCCAACAGCAAAACTAATAAATGAATGAATGAATTAGGCCCTGCAATGGACTGGCGAGCTGTCCAGGGTGTACCCTGCCTTTCGCCCAAAGACTGCTGGGATAGGCTCCAGCTTCCCTACAACCCTTCATTGGATTAAACGGTTAGGGTAATGAATGAATGAATGAATGAATTAGGACCGGGTCTGCTGAATGTGTGGTACGACGACATATCCAGAAGGAAGAATAAGACCATTTTCCAACCAAGGGGTGGTAGAAATTCATATTTTCATTTATTTTAACATTGATCACTGCACAACTGCCAAGTTTTCCCTGGACAGACCAACCAGCCTGGAAGGCAGCACCTCCTATACATATCATGAGGCACCACCCTCTCAGCCCAATAATCCAATCACCACACGTCTGCAAAGAATCAATCAAGAATATTCATCACAAAACATGATTTTGAAAACAGCTCACTTTCCATAATTCAGCACACAAATTCATAATAAAAAAAAAAATTCATTTTAACATTCATATACTATTCAGTGTTCATCTTTATACCCCTAATCACTCCCCATCAATTATTCAATGAAGAACAAGACCCGCCCATTCACACTCTGCAACAGCACTAACTGTAGGCCGGCCCTGTCAATGAAGAAAAACTATCTTAGGAAAGGAATGACTGACATTACTGAAAATACACAAATAAAAAGAGAATGTTTGATAAACATAAGCATAAACAGGGTAAGCACTTCAAAACTTAAGGAAATAGTGCCTCCTAACAGAATGTTTCCATTTTATTTCATAGAAATTTGACAAAGAGATACAGCAGGCTGCACGGTGGCATAGTGGTTAGCAGTAGTTAGCAATTGAGGGTCAGCTCCCTGCAACTCTGAATTGGATTAAGCAGTTAGGAAAATGAATGAATGAATGACAACACAGCAGACATATAAGACAATATCATGGAAACAACATCAGTAGTTTTCTATGTAATATAACTTTGAATTTCCCCTCGGGGATGAATCAAGTATCTTTGATTTGATTTTATTAATATCTTCACATCAGGGCTGCAAAGTGACCCATTACCTGTTTCTGTGCTATTCCAGGGTATTATTACATCACAGAAGACATCGCCATATAGAACAATAACATGGAAACAACTTAAAAACATTTAAAAGCGTGTACTCCTGTCACTAGATGAACAAGAAACTCTGAAGAAGATGATGCATATATTTACATTTTCTCAGTTTGGGTTAGGCGTCCAATGAGTCTCTCAGAACAGTTTTCCCTTTCTGAAATATTTCTGTATTAAGCAGCAGCCCTTTATCACTTACGGTGCCGGCAAACAGTCCTACAACCCCCAGAGTCGTCTCGTCCGAGCTGCAACAAGCGGCCTTCCAACAAGCTCCAAAGAGACAAGGACAAAACAAGGATTACATAACTGGCAGCTATTTGAACAACAGCCTTGCAGTTATGAAGATTAGATTAAAAGTAGGCAACACTTATTTAGGCGTAGCACCAGTCCCACCATCGGAAGAGCCATGGCCGCTCAGCTTGTGTTTTTGTCTTACTCATTTTCCATCATGACATAAAGTGAACTGTATATATTTAGATAAAAGTTATCCACTTAATGGATAAATTGATTGATTGTAACATCTTCCCATATATGTGGGTTCTCTCCATGTACTCTGGTTTACTCTCACCATCCAAAGACATGGACGTCAGGTTAGCGGATCACTCTAAATTGTCCTTAGGAGTGAATGTGAGTGTTAATGGTTGTTTGCCTCTGTGTCTGTCTCTCTGTGTTGGCCTGCGACAGACTGGAGACCTATCCAGGGTGTACCCGTCCTCCCGGCTCCATCTTCCCAGTGACCTAGGAATGGACTAAACTTTTAGGAAAATGAATGAATGAATGAATGAATGAATGAATGAATGTGACATTGTAAAGAGCCTGATTATCATTTACTACTACATGATCAAAATATTTTCATCAATAGTAAAAAATACCTAAACACATCAAGAGAATTGAAAAAGATTTTAGTAAAATAAAATGAAGTTTACTCAAACTCAAAGAAATTTGTTTTTCAAAACTCCACCAAACATTTAATTTGTCACTACTTGCATAAGTAGTTATGGCCTAAATGTAAACACAGTAAGTGTAATAGTTTGTCACTCACAAATCAGTCAGTTTAAGCAGTCAGGCGTATCATCTGGAAGTTGAGTTGGTGCGAACAGCGATGAGGGAACAATGAGAACAGTCATCAGTCAGTAAAGACCACCTCATGGATACAGCTGCCTGATCCGGGATTCTTCTTGCCCTCACAAAAACAACACAAGGGATACTTTATCTGACATGCATATATGCTTTAACAGTTTACCTCTCTAAAAGTCTGTTAAATTTATCCCGTAGAAACAGAGAACAGGCCACTTTTCAACCTGTTATTACATAAAAACTGTTGATGTTGAGTCCATGGTATTTTTATCAAGCCATGTCTGATGTGATGTAATATTACCATGGAAAAGCATGGAAACAGATAATAAGACACTTTGCAGTCCTGATTTGTGGTTAATACACAAATATTGCTGATGTTGCTTCCATGGTATTTTCTAATTATCTAGCCATGTCTGATGTGATTTTACCATGGAAAAGTATGGAAACACAAACACTGCTGATGTTGTTTTCATGGTATTGTCCTATGATGACAATGTCTGCTGTAATTTCATATTACTGTTAAATAAAATAGAAACATTCAATGGACTATTTTACTGCCTTGATTTGTTATTACAATTATTATTATGTAATAATGACATCATGTTACCATAATTACCTACTTCATTTGTCTTACTTATGTTTGTTGATGTTTCCAGTGAGCTACCAGGTAATTACCACAATATTCATATTGTACTACCAAATAGTTTCACTTTCTCATTAGATTTGTTACCCTCCTATTGCTGTGGGCCACATCAACGTATTACCCTTTAACTTTAGTTTAAGTCTGTTGTTATCATGATGCACCCAGTGTTACTACTAGGATATTCAGTTCTTTTGTGGCACAGCACCCTGTGAGCACGTTTGTGGATTTTAATTTCTCACTGCATTCAACAAATCCATGGTTCTGCAGTTCTGCCATGTTTGACTATTATAATTAATCTCATTATTATATTATATGTAAGTGGAGATAAACGGGCTTGGGAACAAGACAAGAACAAGTGGAAAATATCAAAGTGGTCAGTGACAAGTTTTTTTTCTTTATTGAAAGGAATACATTTATCCCTGAAATCCCTCTTTCTTTTAAGAACTGCTCTCATGATCCGTATGCCAACGTCGACGGGACGTTCTGAGAACGAGCTGGCCATTTTCCAAGACAGCTGATTGGTCAGAAGCTGGCACTTTTTCACTTGTTGATCTCTGATCCAGAACATGACCTGCTCCGGAGCAGGTTTGCCTTTCAGCGTAGGTTACTATGGTGACTTATTCTGGAAAGAAATGAACCAGCATCTAATGGAAAGCCTTGGGTAACCCTGAGGTTACCTTGGTAAGACAAAGTTCAGCTTTGTAGTGCAGGTCTCAGGTCATAGATGAGGATCTGTCCATGAGCAAAACTCAGCTATTTAGCTCCTGAAGAATTAAATTGTAGAAAAAGAGCAAGTTTGGCAGTAAGAGCACGAGGGCAACAGAGAGAGAGAGAAAGTAAATACAGAAAATGCACAGAGGGGAGACTTCACAATGGTAAAACAGGAAGCAAGATAAATAGAGAGAGCAGTCTGATGAGAACTTAACCAAAACCCCCAGACCATCACAGTTTCTTTATCAGAACATACCTTATTTTCCTTTATTTATTTCATTCAGATGTTTTTAGTTAAAAATGAGAACTACACAGTTGTTCCTCTGATATTTCTGCATTTTTTACCCCCAATAAATTTAATTTCTTTCAAAATTTGATTATTGTACTCTATATTCACATGAACATTTTACAGTGGACAAAATATTTAAAAATATAGACAGTTTGACAAATAAAGAACTGAAACTTTAAATGATAAAAAAGATAATAGACTATATAAAAATTTGATAAAGGGAACCAGACTTTCAAATCTTAACAACACTGACGTCACACGGCTTCCTGTGAGTGCTATTTTAACAAACCTGGTTTTACTGATTCAAAGAGAAGAATGTTTTACCAGAACATTTTCGTCAAGCCTTTCATTCAACCTTTAAGTCAACTTTGCAGACCCAAAGAAAATCTGATGCAAGTTTCTAGTAAATTATAGACTCACACAAAGAAAGCTGATTTTAATTCAAAGACGACAATTTTATGTTAAAAATGAGCTAATTAAAGACTCTTACCTCTTGTGAACCCATAGCATAGCAGCTTCAGCTTCTGCATCCCAGATAAATAATTGTGGTTTTTTTTTTTATTCTTTTTAAAAAAAAAAAACCCAAATTTATTAATTTTTTCTAAATTAAAATATACCGTTATTTTATCAAAGTAGATTTTCTTTTGAAGGAAACAACACATTATCCTCTACTAAATCTATCTGTTTGTATGTAGGCAAATAACATTTGGCAGAGGGAAGTTTGCTGTTAATGTAAGACTCCTTCTGCATAGTTTTTAATTGGCTCTTGAACAATTACCAGACCTCATGGAGAAGTCACAAATTTGATTAATACATTTAGCGCCCTCTTGTGTGATAAAGCTGCAATAGACTTTTATTTATTTCTAAGAAAAACAAAAACAAACAAACTAAAAAAACTTTATAGTCAAAACCAAAAGGGTAATAATTAATCATACATTTTAGTTATAAAATGTTACATCTCTTTGACAGATTATATATTTAGATTTTTGCTCGGTTAAAGTAAATAAGAGATTTTCAGTACCATTTATTTTCCACTAGATGTCAGTGAAAATAAACACAACAGAGCTGCATGTAAACCAGTTTTAATTTACAACGTAAGAAACTACTTGAATATGAGAAATAGATGTTGTTTCTACTCGTGAGGATTCGCTCCACCTTTATTTTTCCAGGTACATTTGTTCATGGCACAAACTTGCTGTCGCATAAAGGTTATTGATAGATCCCTTACCCATTATTTCATCCTAACTCTTTGGCACACTCCTAGTTATTTAAAATTATTTATGTGAAGCTGCTGTGAAGAAAATATTATGATCATAAACAATGATTAAACCTTTGTAAAAGAACAGCAAAAAGGAATTTTGCATGATTTTATACAAAATGTATTATTTTTAGTGTGGATATCCTTTTTAACTACCTCTTCTGTTTTAAAAAAAAAAAAAAAAAAGATTTTCGATTATCTTCTTTGTGCTACACTGAGCTAAAAAACAATCTATTAATGTAAAAACTGTATTTCTATTTATGACTAAATTGTAATGGAATAATATCAGCTTTTGTTCTGAGGAGTGGACCAAAGAGGGGACAGAGCTTTTTCTGTTGCCGGTCCTAAACTGTGGAATACGCTCCCCCTCCACATTAGACAACCTTCCTCACTGTCCAATTTTAAAACTTATCTTAAGATCCATTTTTATTCCTTGACTTTTTACCCAGTGTGAGTCTGCTTCTGGTTGGTGTGCTATATTTTGTTTTATTGATTTTATTTACAATTTATTTATTTTGTTTTATTTTAGTTTTTTATTCCTTGTATTATCTCTTGTTTTATCGTGTTATTAATTTATCTCTTAATTGTTTTACTCTCTGGTTGTTTTGGCTGATGTACAGCACTTTGTCCCAAATTGTGGTTGTTTTAAAGGGCTTTATAAATAAAATTGAGTTGAGTTGAATTTTGCATCATGATCATGACATGAGCCTCCATCAGATGGGTTCTGTGTTGTCATATATGTGGTTGTGAATGATGCGCAGCAACAGTAGATCCTTAAAAACACACCACATAGGACCTATCGATCTATCTTTACTGTTATTTAAACAAGATGCGTTACCTCCGACTTTTCCACCAACAGTAACATCAACCCACGCATAAGGAGGTGTGAAAAATATGTCACTATTAACTTAAACACACACACCTCAACACACGCAAACATGTGCTAATTAGGTTTGTACTTGTGGGGACAAAATTGCTTTCTTCAAATGTACAGAAGTCCCCTTAAGTTGATGTGTTCTCAGAGTTTTGTCCCCTGTCTTGTAGAAGAAATAACTTCAAACAATTTGGTAAATTTACAAAAAATGAAGCACTGAGACAAGAGAAAAGGTCAACATTTAGTGTTTTTATAAAACAGATTTGCAAAATATAGCCAAGGCTCATTCATCTCAATACACATAAATAGCAAGAAAAAAATACATCCCTGTTTCAATGTTTTATTTAACCTTTTTTTTTTTTTTTTTTTTTTTTTTTTGCTTTCTTCTTTTTTTTGTACACAAATCAGAGATGTACATTTTAGGAAACATGGAGCTAAAACCCTCTTGATTTGCTGCACCAGCATAAATACAAGCATACTGTCTGGCTAAAGCGGTATTTAATTTGTTGGAATTTTACATCCTTATAGACACATTTTCAAAAACATTGAAACAAAGTCTTATTCAAGTTTCTGAAGTATCAAAGTACTCATCTTTGGATGGATTTCTTAAAGTATTTTAAGAGCAATATATAAATATTTATCTAATTTATTTTCTTCATTTTTTTTTTTTTTTTTAAATTATCTTACACCATCAGCAACAAAACCGTAATTTACATCACCACGGCCAAAAGTTATGTACAATAGTGCAGACAAGCTTATGTCAGAACAAGGCAGTGGAATAATAATAACACATTATCGAATATCCTGATGTGGACATTAAGTGGCTTCCCTGTTTCAGAAAATATCTAAAATATAAACAAAAACGGATCATTTTAAACTTTTTAAGCACTAGTTGTTTCCCAAGACTTAAAGTCACAATCACTCAAATGTGTTTTGGGGAAATTATTTAATGCACCTTTGTTTTGTTAATAAACTGAAATGTTTGTCAGCCTTTTTGTTTCTTTAAAAAATGACATAATAATGCTTTCTCTTGGCATAGATGCACATTTTTCTTGCATATAAATACTAAAAGCATCATTCGCTTCAGGGGAATTATATCAAAGTTTGGTGGTTTTAAACTCACACCATTTTTACAGCCTTTGAGGTAAAAATGATTTCATAAAACAGTGTTTCCTCATCAGCATTGTCCCATTATGTGCAATGAAAATATCCGTAAACTTGAAAAGGGGTGAGCTTCTTTCATTAGGACTGACAAAGAGTTTAAAACAAGTGTTTAACTACTGCCACATCAGCAGGCTTCACAAGGTTTGACAATGTCACTTTTTCAAAAGGTGCTTAGTTTCCTGGAGCAGAACAGACACAGATATTAAAGAGATTTTCTTGTCTTCTTCTTTCTTTTTTTTGTTCTCTATTGACCACAGTTCATTTGGCTGGCTCAGAGATGGGCGGAGCACGCTCCAGTCTCATGGTCCAAGGGTTAGGGGTTGCAGCATAAAACGGGGAGTGGGTAAGCACTTCTTCTCCAGCTAAGGCGAAGGCAAACACTCCCCTCTGCCTCCCTGCTCCTGCCTTATCCTCCCCTCTGATATGTTTCCCCTCTGCTTGCCGCTCCTCCCTGTTCTCCCTGCTGGAACCGTCTGGACTCTTAAATGCTAGACCTCTGCTGCCGAGTCCGAGCAACTCCCCAAGTCCTTGACTTTTGACTCCTTGGCATGCAGGATTCAGCCCGTTCTCCTCCAGCCGACTGGCTGCAACAGTTGGAGGGCACAGGAAGCTGTTGGCAGGTGTGGACCGCCAAGCAGATGGCTTTCGCCCTCGCCTAGGGCGGGAGATGCGGCAGCTCTGCCTCTTGATGTGTCGATGTAGGTGGTCGGACCTTGTGAAACTTTTATAACAGTGCTCACACTGGTAAGGACGGACGCCCGTGTGGATCCGCAGGTGGTTCTTCAGGTCGTAGTTGTGGACAAACTTGGAGTTGCAGTGAAGGCAGATGTAGGGGCGCTCACCCGTGTGCTTCCTCATGTGGATCTTAAGCTTGTCTTGCCTGAGAAAAAGTACAAAATTGACATGTTTGCATAAAATATGAAGTAGTTCGAAAAGCTAATTGCAATTTTTTTTTTCTCTCATATCAAAGAAGTGACTGATTTCCAGATAAGCAAAGATTTCTGTTTATTAGATTTAGCTCTATAATAGAGGTGGAAAATACGCCAAAGAGGATGTAGCTAAGACACCACTAATGCATAGAAACCAGTAGAGGGGGGTTTCCACTTTCAACTCTTTGATATTCAGATGAAGTGAGAAGAGATTAACCTCAGTCAAGAGAGCATGGGGTACTTTTCCGTCAACTCTGCTGTTTTACACAATCAGTTGCTTCGTAGGCTAAATGCTCAGATGATGATCTTAACCCAATTCCTTTGTGTTTTTCGTTGTTCACATACCTTGTAAATCGCACCTCACAGATTGTGCACATGTAAGGTTTCTCTCCTGTATGTGTCCTCATGTGTCGGGGCAGTTTCCCCGCTCCTTGGATGACTTTGTTGCAGATTGGACACTGCTGCGACGCTTTGGGTTTCATCTTCCTCTCCTCCTCGAGCTGCCACGGAGGGAATAGTGAACCTAGATGGGACACTGAGCTTAGGAAAGTCAGATACGACCGGAAGTCTGCTTCATCTTTAATGGGACCGAGCGCGTGAGCTTCTGATGCTCCTGACCCAGCGCTCATGGTGCTTCCCAAACCTGAGCTGACAAACTCTTTGAGGAAGTCACCTTGGAGCAGACTGGGGGGGACTTCCTCTTTCATCTCTTCCTTTATGATCTCTCTTTTCACAGCTAAATCGAGTGGTCTGGAGGGCTCAAGAGATGCGGAGGCAGAGAAGGTCTGAGGAAGCCTGGCTTGTGGTGAGGGTCCTGTGTGGGGATGTGTAGGGTTCAGGAGCTGCTGGGGGAAGGCTGGGAAGTCAGCGGCCCACATGGAGGGGTAGAAGCCAGGGATTAGAGGAGAGAAGTTGGCCCTTCTGTCCAGGGCTGGCATGCGGGGATACAGCCCTTCTTGTAGGAGAGACTCGATGGAGAAATCCTTCAGCGCTCGACTCTCCACAGTCTCCTGCCACACAGAACACAATATGAGTTGTTTCAAGAGCATGCTTTTCATGTGAAGTCATAAACTTAAGGGTGCAAGTAACAGAGATGCAGTACACGCTACCTGCTTGCTGGTCATGGTGTCTGGGGAATGGGACTGGGGCGACTCCCTGCGCTGATCAAATTCTCGGTGATACATTGAGGTGCTCGGAGGGGGCAAATCCTCCGCTCCCATTGGCGTCTGCTCTCCCCTGCTCTCCAGTGACTGCAGCGACCTCTCACTAACATTGTCCTCTTCCTCCTGCTCATCCTTCCTTGACCCTATATCCTCCTCTTCATCCTCCTCCTCTTCTTCATCCTCCTCATCTTCTTCCTCCTCCTCCTCTCCTTCCTCCTCTCTCCCTCCTCCTCCTCCTCCTCTGCCACCTCCGCCACCGCTATCCATGATCTCCAGGCAGACGTTGATGATGCAGGGGATCTCCAGCATCTGAGCTGCGTTCAGGATCTCTTTAACATTGGATGCCGTCACAGTTAGAGTGGAAGTGTAAGCGAACTCCAGGATGGCTGTGAGAGACTCCGGAGCTACAAAGTCAATTTCGTACACAGCTGCTGTGTGATGGGGGTCCCTGCCGTCGCTGGTGGCAACTGTGAAGAGCTTCTTGAAGTACTGACTGCAGGCGGCCAGAACAGAGCGGTGGGTGCGGTATTCCTGGTCACGGACAATGAGGATGACGTCGCAGAGGAGGCCATCGCGACGCTGCTCATTGAGGCTGCAGAGGACGTCGCTGCTGTGGTTTGGGAAGGGGATCCCAATAAGGTCTTCCTCTCTATGGTGAACCATTCTCTTCTCTCTGTCTGCGCTCTGGAGGTAGAAAACAAGAAAATCACAGTTTAGTGACACTTTCACTGAATAGCTCACATTAGTGGCTCATTCTTAGAGGGGATGTTTGTATTTCAGTCAGATATCCAAACATTTTCATTGGTTCAGTTTAGTATAAAAACGTTTTTTTTTTTAGTTTTTTTTTTTTTAAGGATTTTTAATGTCTAAAATCTTTATTAAAATGTTTTCTTGTTTTTGTCCCTGTTGTATAATTTAGTCTGAATTTTTTTTTTAAATGTGTGGAAACTAAATTTATACTATTTGTCACACCAGACTGTCATTTCATTTACCTCTGGAACTTGAAATCAAAGCAAACCACGACTGTTTTATTTCCTGTTGCCATTTAATGACTGGCTGCATTTCCTGTCACTATGACTAAAAGTGGTGAATAATAACTCTGGTTTTTGCCATTAAAGAACATGTTTTTTAAGCTTCAAACTAAGATAAATAAACATTTAATTTTGCTCCAAGAAGGGTAATGAGCGGCACGACACACTGAAGGCTGTCCATAGCTTGGATCACCTACATCTCAGTTGGAAATGAAGTGTTATTGATGACAAGCAGTGAGCAGACAGTAAAGAAATATTTCTAAATGCACTTATAGCTGAATTAGGGAAGACTTTCGTCCGAGGCCGATACCTTCTGTAAAGTGAATGACAGTGAAGATTTATTTCCTCGTAGCCATGCGTGTTTGCATACCATCTGTGCTGCACAGGCAACAAGTGGTAAATACAGCATGTCACAGTTTCAGCGAACATCACATTTGGTAACATTTATTCTGGAATGTGTTATTACAAATTATTATGTACCAACTGTGAGAGTTAGGGAAACCCATCATCTTAATTGGCGATTTAACTATTTTTTTTTTCACTTAATTCAGTTTTGACACCCACGTAGGTGTAATAATGTCTTTCCCTCTTGTCTGTCTCTGCCAGATATCAGCACAAAGCAAACTGATACTGTCATCTGAGCAATGCAATGCGTGATTGGGATGTGGTGTGAAGAGAAAAGAACGACAAAAGAGGTCAGATTGTACTCTAGATACTGTATCCTGTCAAAATGCTTACTTGCAGTCTGGCTTCTCTTCTTCGACCTACAGCACAGAGACTTTACCAGCCTGATAGATGCGAACTCAAACTTGTGTTTTCCCCCAAACATTTCTGTTTCAGAGCTCCTACCTGTTGCTTCACTGCACTGTTGTTTACAGTTAGAGCGATAAAACTTCCACTGGCAGAGTGCTCATTCATTCACATCTATGAATAGAGCTTAAATTTAGCCATCCACACTTGGTGGTCACAGGAGGCATGTGTAGATAAATACTTTGAAGCGGCCCCGCTCACCACAACTGCATTGTTGACTGGCCCTAAATGGGCCAGTGCTAAAGCCACATGGATAGCACACACTCACACACAGAAGAGTGTGTTACTTTCTTGTCAATGCTGCTTAGGGTCACAATACAGAGGCAAGAGCAAAACTTAAAATGAGAAAATCCCCAAGTTCATGTGCAGGTATAAAACTTGGATACCAGTCGTACATGTAGTTTATTCTCGGCGATGTTGTTGCCAGGTAACTGAAGCTGTGCTCTTGTCATTGATACAGTGTGGACTTAATTAAAAGGTCTGTGGAATGCTTAGTGGTGTAGCTTGTAGGGCCACGGAGCGGCGCATCACCTCACTGATGAAACAACAGAAAAAGAGGGACGGAAAACGTCACAGCAACCAGATAAAATGGAGTATGTAAACAAGCAACAAATAAAGAAAAACTAGCTATAAACTTTATGTAACATACTTTGATTTAAACTTCTCTAAGTTATAGATCGTTACAGTAAAAGGTGAGCTTTTTCCTCAGTCAGAGATCAAGTGAGAGATCAGATGGCCCTAAAAGTTCCCTAACAGGTTGCACAAACACCAGCAGAGGGGCCCCTCCCTGTAGCAGCCTGCCAAGGCAAACAATAGTGCAGAGCTTGGAACAACACCGAGTGGATAAGAGGGAAAGAGAAAAAGAGTCTGACTGGGAGGGCTTGGTGAACCCACTGTCATTCGTTTGCTCTCGATCCATCCCACCCACTCCTGGAACTATGGGACACGTGCTGCTGTTGCTGTTTGCTCGCTTGGTGCCCCAGTGAGCGCCACTCCCCTCCGTTCCCACTGTTTGCCTGCCACTAGCTAGCGCAAGCTCTTAGTGGCCGGCCCCTAATTACAGTGTGGAGAGGATCTAAGGAGGATGTGCCACATAGACAGGGAGGGGAGGAGGGCACAGCTTTCCCACCACAAGGTCCTGGAGCAGCATTTCATCAACTTAACAGTCTTAACCCTTTGCACACACACACACACACACACACCCCACCCATCCATCTGAGCAACCAGGGTGGGGATGCCTTAAGAAAGGGCAGTGATAATTACTTTTTAAGTAACGTGACTCATCATCCATCATCTCTTCAAAGTAAGTCGGACTTGTCAGGGATTAAAGGAAAGGCTCAGTGGTCAGCTAATAGCGGTGGTTCATTGTTTAAATGAATAAATAAGGAAGATTAAGTCAGATTTCATTGCAGCAATCAGCTGTGGCACTTCTCTCTTTGACATATGCACCGCAGCTTAACATCGGTTTCTGTTTCGTAGCTCAGTGGCAACTCATTTTTAAAGTAACCTCTAATAAAGGCCTTTCTGTCTGTGTCTCTTCCCGCCCTCCTGTACCGGCCACGTCTCCTCTCATGCCTCACTTAGTCACTAACACTTTCAACTCAGCACTCCCACCTCAAATTATGTGTCACCTCCATTCAGTGTTGTCTTTCTCCAAGAACTTCATCTGCTTTCCGGGCACTGACCACCACCTCCTTCTTCTAATCATTCCCCTCTTCTTCCTCCTTGCCTCCTCCTCTTCCTCTCTCTGCCCATGTAGCAGCTGTATAATCATTATGCCCAGTGTGGAGTGGCTAACTTGTCCCCAACCCTGACCGCTCAGGCCACAAATCAGCAGCTAATGTCCATCTCACCCCTTGTCACAGCCAGACACTCATTTGGCCTGTGAGCTGAGTTTATCCTTGTCAAGGCAGTGCATACACCTGACCCACATGCTAAATCATCAGCAGCCAGAATTTTACCCCTGTCACCAGCTGCCCAAAGCAAACGCCTGCTAAACAACTGTCACAGACGGACAAACTTAAATATTGACAGTAAAAATTCACCTTCTTATTAGGAAAGAAAATTCATTTGACCCACTCTGAAAGTCGGTCCATTATCAGCCAGGAACATTGCACCTGTTACTTAAGGAGGCATTTTCTTACTCTTGAGTTTTAAGTGTCAGCTGTTTGGATGTTTTTTTAGCTACTTGGGGAGAATTTTTTTTTTTTTACATTTTATCTTGTGTCAATTACAGCAGGTAAGGCAGGTGTGTGATGGCAGTTCTTCTATAATGAAGGCATGCCAGGGTTTAATTCAAGCATTAACAGCAAGTTTTTATAAAAGTTTAGAATTGCTTGAAACCATTTTATTGTAAATTTACATTTCTGAAAGAGAATATATTTTTTGTTGCAGAACATGTTCAAGTTTAGGTTAAATATTGAAATAATTTTAGTTACAAAATTCACTGATAAGTGTACATCTTACACTTTGTTTCAACAAATGTGACTTTTTTTCACTTGAAAAAATGACATTTTAATGTAATGTCTAATTTGTATTGATATCCAATTAAAAAGACATTATACAAAAAGAAAAAAAAAACACTCAAAGTTGTCCAATTATAGTTTAATATCCTCGGCTCCTCAAAGCACCTGTTGGCACCAAATGTCACCTATGAAGAGGGTGGAAAGGGGTGTAACCCATTGCTACACATCATTAGCTCTCTCACCCAGAATGTAAACAAACGTTATACACGAGCTAAGTTATATGGATAAGGTTTTTCGTAAATATTCATGGTGAAAAAATAGTAACATTTATTTCATATGGCTTCATAGTTTTCACTGGGACTGAATATGAACAGAAGCTAGTAAAAGGATGATAGAAAAACAAAACTGTATCGGACGTTGAAATTATGTCAAATTTTTAACATTTATTTATTATTATTATGATTGTTTATCTTAATGTGTATATATATTTTTTTTTATTTAAAGAACAAAGACTTAAAAATGAGCTAGATTTATAAACCCCTACCTAAACAAAAGGAAAGAAGCAAGAAAAGAAAAAAAAAATCAAGAGACATTTTAATTTAATGCCTTCATTAAAACCTGGCAGACACAGGTTGAAAACAAACTGGAGCAAATGTGATATCAGCGTTACAATAGATGGTTAAGCAAACATGTCATTGTTATGACAGGGATCTCCGTTGTTGTAAATTTCTTGTCACGGTTTGTGAGTGTGTTGAGTAGGTGTATAATTGTGTAATTACTTATGCTTTTGTAGTGTAGCCCTCTCTGTTTTGCATTTTTGTGTGGAACTTTCCAAAAAACATTTCAGTGACGACAAACAAAAGTTGAATGAAAACAACTGGTAAACAGCTTTCTTAGTAATAGCGATCGTTGCAGTTTGTGACTTGACGTAAAGAGTCTATTAATATGACAAGTTGTAAACAATAATTTGCAGCTCAGCTTCAAATCCATAACATGTTTTCTTTTCTTCTGTTTTGTCCACACTCACAAATATCCTGCTTTAACTTCATGAATTACAAGAGTATTTATTTTGGATTTAACAGAGAATCTTGTGTGAATTTGGAAAACTGACATGTTATTACATGTTATTACTCCAGGGACAAAAAAAAAAAAAAAAAAAAAAAAAAATCACACTAAAGTTTAATAAAACTACCATGTTGGCATACTCAAAGTCAGTCGTGATTTCCAAAAAATCTTCTTCTAAAATTTTACAGCACAATATTTACACTACAGTGGGAATAATGATGTGATTTGTTAAATGATTTTATTGACCTGTTTGCACCTTGTCAGGGTTTTAAAGCAGACAGCTGCAACACTCGTATAAAACAGTAATTGAGCCACATGTGCACACACTAACATAACGCACAAGTGTGAGCTTGTTCACACACATACACTCTCTGTACCACTTTGACCAATTATTACAGACATATATTACACAGACACACACCCATGTGCGTGCTCCAGAAGCCTGGCATCCACGTAAATTTACACGTCTTGATATGTTCCTCAGCATTCCACAGCTTTCAGCAGCCATCACCTACCTTCCTTCAGCTTCTCAATTCCTCTCACGTGTCTTTGTATCTCCAGACTACTAAGAAGCTCTGCTGCTCCTCACTTGACCTCTCAGCATCGCTCTCATTAATTGAAACACAGCTGCCGCTCTCTTTTGCTTGTCTGTCAGTCAGTCAGCCAGTCAGTCCATTCACAAGCTCTTCGCACCGGGCACAGATGCCCATTCACAAAAAAATTTAAAAAGAAGAAGAAGAAGGAGAGGAAAAAAAAAGACACCCAGGGAGGAATATCCAATGGAGAGAGGCAAAGCAGCACAACAGAGGAGAGCAGCGTGTGAGTCTTGGGTCTGTCTGTGTAGCAGAGTGGCTGCTGTGGAGTTTAGAGCCAGGCTCACGGTTGTGTGTGGCTCATGTAGGAACAGAGCGAGGGAGTGAGAGGAAGGGAGGGAGGGCAGCAGCACTGCGCTGAGGAGATGTCGCACCACTAGTTTTTATAGCAGGGTGGGTAGCTGGAAGATAATAATACCCCATCCTCCTCCACAACACAAGTTTAAGCGCAGTGTGTAATAAGCCCATGGCGCAGACACCCTCTGATTGAGGTCAGACAAAATGAATTTTTAGTTGTGTTAGAGTGGATTTTGGTGTAAAGGGACCGGGGCAAAGGAACTCAGAGGGGTTGTTTGGGGAGACTGAGGGAGGGTAAAAAAGGAAAGCAGACAGAGAGAGAGGGAAAAGCTAGAAAATGCTTTTTGTACACCTCTCTCATTTAGTCTGGAGCTCACATGTAAAGATGTGAACATAAACAAACACAACACCAACTCAAAAACCAGTTGGTCTAAGTTTTACACCTGCTTTATTTGGCATCCTGCTGTTCACTCTTTACTTTAGAGAAAAAAAACCCAACCACTTAACCCTGGTAGTTTTATTGTTTACTTGTTAAAATAACATTTAACAAGTAATTAAGACCTCTGGGCATGTTTTCAAGAACTGCACATTCAGAAACAGGTGGTGAGGTACACACTGAGCTCAATAAATAGTCACGACAGACAATTTGCTGAAAAAACATCACAATAAATCAGCTCACTCCAGCCTGCAGACCCCCATAAAACAAGCTGATTCAGTAGATGGTGTTAATTTGAAAGGAAATATTACTTAAAAGCTGAAGCAAAAACAAACCACAAATGCAAAAAAGTACCACAAGCAACAGCAGAGACGTGTTTTCCTCTTTGTTTAACCGTTTTGTTTTTTTCTTTAAAGCCACAGTTTCAAGAACTTGTTTGAGAAGAGCAGAATGTTAGATTCTGGTTTTGAGTCAGAAAGCGCACAAGCGGGGCAACGTTTGGCGAGCACAGCACCACCCTGATCAGTAGAGAGGAGGAGGAGGAAGCTAACGTAGAAAGGTATAGAAATAAGCCATTCTGCATAGACCTCAGCAGAAAATAGAAACTCAGATTAGACTGGGTTGTGGGATAAATTCAGCATTAAGAAGCATTTTCAAGGCAGCAAAACCTAAAGGATGACTAACAATAATGCCTGTTTCTGGTGGTAAGAAATGTCTGGAGTGTTAAAAAAAAAAAAAAAAAGAAACAAAACATAAACACCATGAGCATTTCCTATGTGTCACTGCAAGCCAAATGTTATGATGTAGCACATTCATAAAATCTGAAACAGCTATTGGGCTTTACTGTATGACATCATAAAACGCTTCCCTTTGCAATACTTCATTTTTAATCATTTAAGACATACATGTCTCCCATTAAGAGAATATTCATGTTGTCAGCAAACCAAGCTTTCAAACCCTCATGAAGGTAAAATATGCAGTGAATTTTTGCTTTCTTTGTGGTTATTAAGCTGTCGCAGCATCCATGCGTCCGATCCCACAAAAATAGTGTAATTCAGCTGAATCAACCTCCACATATGAGTAGAAATCAGAGTGTACATGGGACTGTTATGCCCACTTCCCCCTGAGGAAAACATGGACGACAGCAAACCGCAGCCCTGGCCCAAGGTGGTTTACACTGTTTTGTACAGGGTGAGAGTTGAGGCCAGCTCACATTGGCATCTAGTATATATAAATGGGGTAAACCACTAACTGCTAGCAGGCCAGCCAGACGGCCAGAAAAACAACGTTTGCTATCCTATAAGATCAGCTATCTGTTCTAAACACGTTGCAGCCACCAGAGAAACACCCTAAGTGGTACCTGTGAGGACGGCTTTGTTCTGGCCACGACTGATGGAAACCTGTCATATAATGGTGCTGACGTTCACAAACACACTGCTTTGCAGTGCTGCTTAGTCTGTGGTGTAATTGACAGATTTCTATTGCCATCATGCTTAAAATACTCACAGATAAAATGTGTCTGGGTCTCACTGGTGTGTATTTCTGTGCCATAATGGTCAATGTGAATGCTGAACACCTTTCCCCTGTCCTTGTCGAGTGTTGAGCGTGTCGACATTAAGGAGCAGTGAGTCTTGCTGCTCGGTCTGTGTGCTCACAGTCACAAGACATGAGGATTCAAGGGGCTGAGTAAGAGTCATCTGTTTTGTCTGTCTGTCTGCCTGACTGGCCTCTCAGCGTACCTGTCTACTGCCACCTGCTGCTCCCAGCAAGATGTACGTACCACAGTACCAGATTGGCACTTTGGAGGAGGGACGGGGTGTGAAGCAGCATTACACAAAGTTATGAAGACTTTGAGGCTAGTGTCTGCGAATCTTACTGTACTGGGCCGTAAACAGAGAAAGCATATTATTAACATCAATAAAAACATTGGAATCTGAACCAGACTAAAAAAGTCTTTTTTTTTAGTTTATATAGAAATAACTCATCTGCCAACATAAAAAAAAGATCAAGCTTCAATGTTGATCTCACAGTTAAAATGTTAAAAAAAAAAAAAAAAAAAAAAAAAAAAAAAGGGATTTTCAGGCATGGAAAGCATCCATTCCCACTACTACTCATTCTGGAAAGATTAATGGTGATCTCAGACTGCTTGGATGTTATTTTGGGGTTCTTACTTTCACTTCAAACACTTAAAACTCAATCATTTTGTCTTTCTCATCTTTTTAACACTACTTACTTCCAAACTGTTTAAGGTCATTATAAAAAAAAAAAGTATGTTTAATCGTATCCTGTCATTTGAAAAGCGCCCACAGCATCATAGGATTTGTGACTGCTTCGTGATTTAAAAAAAGTTCAATAAACCCGACCATTAAATAATAATACCATTAAATAATATCACGTAGAGGCCCTACAGCCACTGTTTGAACCCAAAGAGTAATAAACTTGGCATCTCTGGGTGTGTCCTGTGGTTTTTTGGCACTGTGATTCCTTGGGGTCCTGTTGGTTGGGGAGGTGGGGCCTCCATGGATTGGGTTTGTTCTGAAAAATTTTAGACATATTGGATCACACTACAAGTTTGGGGAGTTTAAAGGTAGCTTTAATGTTGTTTTATTCTTTAAGTGATTTGTGAATAGGTTCTGCAGTGTGGCACAGGTTGTTCTGCTGTGGGACTCCAGTCTTAGTGGACTCACATTTTCTGCACCATTTTTAGGTAGATTATGCAAAGTAACATCAACAATGTGTCTTGACCCAAGGTTTGATGCTTTTAACAGATCACATTCAAAGATTTAATCATGATGCTGAAGCTATAATTATATAATATAAACCAATATGTGTGAATAACACTTGTGCTTTATCTCTTTTAGAGAGATTCACCCCCTCTCAATATGCAGCAGTTGTCAGTTTTTATTATTTTTTACCGTAAGTACATTTTTTCATTTTTACTGAGAAGAAAATAGTTTTTAGACTCTTTTTAAAAGTAAAATTCATGCTGTAATAATGATGTGCCATAAAATTCACTGCCAGCTTGACCCTTTCCACTAACTGATGACCTGTCTGCACACTTACCTGCTTGCTTTTTTTTTTTTTTTTTTTGAATGACTAACTTCTGGCACAGCCATCTGCAGCAGTTCCTTCAGAAGAGGCTCATAACATCGACATCACTTATACATGTAGATGTTGTTTACTGGTTGAGTTTTCAGTTCAGCAGGTGTCTTTGTAGATTAAAAGGAGAGTTTAATGTTAAATTTTCATTATGTTTTAAATGTTACTCAACAGGATAGCTGGTAAAACCAAATTAGCTCAGGACTGTTCATGCAAACTCTTTGGAAATGGGGAGGCACTTTAGCACAAATATTTTGAAGATGATTGGATGAACCATCTATATATTGCACTCTATTAGGGGATGAGTTCAAATGTGGATACATTTCCTCTAACCTCTTTGGGAGCTGCCATTGTTGACTAAAGCCCTGTCGTTACTCCAAATGTCTTGGAGGATGGATTGAGTAGCAATCATAATCTGTCTGCTTCACAAGTCAAGCCAATGGTAGGATCAGAGCAGAAAATGCCACTTGTGTCATTGTTGAGGGCACAAACATATAAGGAATTTAGTACAAACTGCAAACGATCACCTGATGGAACATTATCCTGTGGAAAAAAAGATTTCTAGAATGTTCTCAGCAGACTTTTTTTGCAGTTTAATGGCTGTGGAGTCTAAGCAAGAATATCAGCCCAGTTTGTGCCAATTACCGTGGTGTGTCTGAGA